>NC_086099.1:13988962-14296819 GCF_963921235.1 Mobula hypostoma | reverse complement strand
GGTAACAGGCCTTTCTGGCCCAACAAGCACACAGCGTCCAATTACACCTTTGTGACCAATTAACCTACTAATCCGTATGTCTTTAGAACGTGTAAGGAAACCGGACCATCCAGAGGAAACTCACACATTCGCAAGGAGAATGTACAAACTCCTTACATACAGCGGCGGTATTGAACCAGGGTTCAATGTATAACTGTGTGTGTATGTGTGTGTATGTATATATATATATATATATATGTGTGTGTGTGTGTGTGTGTGTGTGTGTGTATATACATATATATATGTGTGTGTATACATATATACACACACATATATAAAAAACTGAATCGCTTTTTTATTGTTATGCATTGCAATGTACTGCTGCCACAAAACAACAAATTTCACGATATATCCCAGTGATATTAAATTTGATTCTGAGATCAGGGATCAAAGGATCAGAGGTGGAGAGGGTCAGTAACTTTAAGTTCCTCAGCATTATCATTTCAGGGGATCTGTCGTGGGGCCAGCACTTAAGTGCCGTTACAAAGCAGGCACAGCAGTGCCTCTAATTTCTTAGAAGTTCGTGAAGATTTGGCATGTCATCCAAAACTTTTGACAAACTTCTATAGATATGTGGTGGAGAGTATACTGACTGGTTACATTATAGCCTGGTACGGAAACACCATTGCCCTCAAATGGAAAAGCCTATGAAAAGTGGAGGATACAGCCCAGTCCATCACAGGAAAATCCCTCCCCACCATCAAGCACTGCCACAGGAAAGCAACATCCATCCACAAGTGCCCATGTCATCTAGGTAATGCTCACCTCTCGCTGCTGCCATCAAGAAGGAGGTACAGGAGCCTTAAGCCTCACACCAGCAGGTTATGGTACTTACGCTGGGTTCAAGAAACCCAAATTTAGAAACGCTATGAACCAAGATTACATTTTAACAAAGTAACTGAAACGATTCTACATCTATCAGATACATTCATTCATTCAGGTACCTTGCTGCTCGGCGTAGGCGATCATGTCTCTCCATCCAACACGGTCCCTGACTCTCCGAATTGTAGTTGTTGCCTCCCCTGTTTCTAACCATGATGTTATTCCATCGATCATTTTCATTCTCTGTCTGCCTCTGCTTCTTCTTCCTTTTAGCTTTCCAGTTGTAACTAAATGTTCTAATGTCTCTCTTCACATGATGCGTCCAAAGAATTTTGATTGCTGTTTTCTGATTTTTTAAAGTAATGTACATTTTGCTTTCGTTCACTGTAGAACTTCTTTGTTGGTTATCCTGTCCGTATATGATATGCAAGGCATTCTTCTGAGGAACCACATCTCTGCTGCATTGATTCTTTTTCCCATTGCATTTGTGATGGTCCATGACTCGCAGCCATACATCAATATAGGAAGAATGTAGCAGCCGAGAGTTCTAAGGCGGATGTCATTTGTTATTTTCTTGTTCGTTATATATCAGATATATAGCCAACTAAAATGCACTTCCTACTGTTTTTAACTCGCCCAAAATACTGGTGGAACTCAGCAGGGTCTAAAGGTCTCAGCCTGAAATATCGACTCTATATTCCTTTCAACAGATGCAGCCTGACCTGCTGAGTTCCTCCACCATTTTGCCTGGGTTATTCTGGATATCTAGCATCTGCAGAATGTCTTGTGTTTGTGAATACTGTATTTTATCCGTTAAGAAAAAGTATACTCGAATTGTATCCATCTCTTGATTTATATGTATGCAAATCTTGCTTGGCACTGAAATGAAATATTAGTTATCCTTCACTGAGCTCGTTTTAATTTGTAACTATCCTTCCTAGAGTTTCAAAGAATTGGTTGTGTTACGTTGAGTGAGGAGGTTTGGCAGGCTTTCGGCATTTTTCTGGTAGCCCAGCCAAATTGGGAGGGCAAGAGGAAACTACTTACTGGTTCATGAATGAGATTTTAAAAAGGAGTGTTTGCGGGCTTCCAGCATTTTCTGGCAGCCTAATCAAGTTGCGATTCATTAGCAAAGGCAAATAAAAATAAGGCAGGGACAAGTGGAGCAGCCATTGTGTGAGTGAAACAGTGTTAGAGGAGGGAAGCTTTGGCTTATGGTCTTATAGTCTGTTGCAGCCCACTTGAATTCATTGTGAATATTCTTGCAAAGATGAGATGGTCCACCACTACTGAGTGCCATAGTAGTTGGTGGTTGGTACCACATTTTTACAGCTCAGGGCTTCAGAATTCGGAATTCAACCCTTGCATCCTCTGTAAGGATTCTGTGCTATGGAATGTGTGGGTTTTCCCGGGTGCTCTGGTTTCCTCCCAAAGATGTAACAGACATTACTTGGTCATTGTAAACTCTTCCATGATCAGGTAAGGGTTAAATTGGGGCTGTCGGGGGTTGCAGGAATGGCACTGCGCGAGGTGCTGGAAGGTCAGACTTTACATTCAAATTTATTTAAATCTTATCCATCCCATAATGTGAGGGAGTACAAATCTTTGTGTTATGATTCCGTCACAGTGTACAGACATGTGAATTTAGAAGTCTAATGGTTTGTAGAAAGAAGCTGTCTCATAGCCTGTTGGTCCTGGCTTTTGCCAGATGGAAGCAGCTGAAACAATTTATAGCTGGGGTGACTGGTGTCCCTGGTGATCTTCCAGGCCTTCTTTACGTACCATCTGCTGTAACTACCCTCAATGGAGGGAAGTTCACATCTACAGATGCGCTGGGCTGTCTGTACCACTCTCTGCAGTGCCCAGTGATCGAGATTGGTGCAGTTCCCATGCCAGGCAGTGATACTCTCAAGGTCTTCAGGATCAAGGTCTCATGCTGAACTTCTTCAGTGGAAGAGATGCTGTTGTGCTTTTTTTGCCACAAAGATGGTGTGTACAGTCCAGGGCAGATCTCCGGTGATGTGTATACCAAGGAACTTGAAACTACTCACCCTCTCAACTGAAAGTCCATTAATGCTGATCAGGGCGAGACTGACTCCGTTCATCCTGTAATCCACCATCAGCTCTTTTGGCTTTTGGACACTGAGGGAGAGGTTGTTAACTTGGCACCACTGTGTCAGAGTGTCAACCTCTCCTCTGTACTTATTTCTGGCAGTCTCATCACTGCCAGAAATAAGGCTGATCTGCGCTATATCGCTAAGTAAATAAATATTGACCGGGCCCGCTGGGCATAAATGTTAATCAGATTAAAATCTACAATTAATTGAGCTGAAGGATCCTTTTAGTCTGTAAGTGACACAAGAGAAAATTTGGAAATTCTGAACATGATTAATTAGACCAAGGGGAATTGACTGAGAATCATCAATCTGCCAGTTAATGCAAGATAATCATGTTTATGTAAGTGTGTTTTTTTGTGCAGAGTGTGTAACATCACTGAAGGTCAATATTAATTAGTGAACACTGAAAGTACGCAGCATTTCTCTCCAACACCAACACTGAACCTGACCAGAGAAAAGAAGAACGAAAAGCATATTCGAGAAATGACTGGAAATTCAGACTTTAGCAAAGTACCCTGCTTTGGGCAGATGAATCAGCAAAGAGTAAAATTGTAGCTTGTAAAATCAATCTGATTGTGAATCCAGTGTTAAGTAATTAAGGTCGGTTTTGACTAGCAAAACAAATGAAAAAAAAAATTGTTGTAGACCAAATAATATTTGGTACAAGCATGGTAATTAACAAAAACACTAGCCAGAAATTTTGGTTAAAAAGCTAGTGGTTTAGACCACATGATGTAGAACCAGAATTCGGCTATTCAGCCCATCTAGTATGCTCTGCCATTCCATCATGGTTGATTCATTATCCCTCTCAACCCCATTCTCCTGCCTTCAAAGATTCGAAGTACAATTATTGTACCGTATAGCCTACAATATAATAAGGGACTACTTTATGTTTTAGTAACACGTCATTGAATGCACTATTAGGTGCATATTGAGTATACGCTATTAGGCACGTATTGATCTGTAGGTGTGTGCCGAATTCGGATTCTGCCAGTAAAGAATCATGAACCTTAGCTCCCATCTCCAGCGTTTTTATTAAAAGCATTATTGTGTAACCAGGCCACATACACAACAAATTGGCGACAAGGTTAATGAACCTACATTGTATTGGAATGCTGTGCTTTAATTGATAACGACACTCAGAAGAAGAGCGCAAGGAACGAGCCAAGGAGCGGGAGAAGGAGGCAGAGCGAGGCCGCAAGTCTGAAAGGAAGCAGGAGCACAGCCGGGGTTGGGAACGTCGGGAGACCAAGAGACACAGTCAGAGCCGCAGCACGTCCAGCCGAGACCACAGCCGGCGCTGACCCCCAGGGGCTGAGGGTCTGCCTGCCCCAGAAGGGAGATAAAAAGGAGCGACACACACACATCTAGACTGAGTGCGCTCGTGGTGCTAGCAAAAAGGACACGAGTCAAAAAGAAAACAAGGGGAAAACGGGGCTAAATTAACATAACAAAGATGACGATGATTGGAACCATTACTGCATTTGATAGTGGCATTGAAAACTGGGCAACTTACATTGAGAGAGTGGAGTTATATTGTGAGGCTAATGGTGTTAATGATGAAAAGAAAGCCAGCGTCTTACTCAGTATTATGGGAGCAAAAACATATGGGCTGCTACGGAGCTTGTTAACCCCTGAAAAGCCAGCTGACAAAATGTTCAAACAAATAGTAGACACTCTCCAACAGCATTTAAACCCCAAACCACTGGTCATTGCTAAAAGATTTAAATTCCATAAATGGAATCAGAGCAAAAATGAAAGCATTTCTGAATATTTTGCTGAATTGAGCAAATTATCAAAACCTAGTCAATTTGGAGCTGGTCTATTGAACGAATTGAGGAACAGGTTAGTGTGTGGCATGCAGTGTGAAACCACACAGAAGAAGCTCCTGGGTGAAAAAGACCTTACATTAGAGAAGACGCTGAACATTGCAATATCAACAGAGACATCAGCATGGAGTGCTCCAGAGGTACAACAAAAATCTCTGGAACATGCTACGAATAAAATGTCACTGAACAGAAATGAAGGAAAGAAATGTTACCATTGTGGGAACAGGTCACATGACCCCAATGACTGACAAAGAATGCAGAAACTGTGGCAAACAGGGCCACACTGGCAGAGTATGCAAAGCTAGTGAACAGCAGAAAAAGGACAAAATACAGAGAAACAAGAAACTCCAGAAAGGAAAATACAACAATGTACACAAAATGGAAAAAAGCAGTTCTGATGAAAACGACTCAGACAAAAGTGAGTTGTTTTGTCTGCAACATTACAGCGTGAAAGAGACAGATGATCGAAGAGTAATATGGATCACTCCACAAGTGGCAGGCGTGAGACTGAAAATGGAGTTGGACACAGGCTCAGCTTTAACAGTGATCTCTGTACACGACTACAAATGACTGTTTTTTCACATACCTCTGAAACAAACTAATCTACTGCTAAAGACGTACACAGGACAGAAAGTGCATCCCGAAGGCAAAATTAAAGTGACAGTGACCTACAGAGATAAAACACAGCAGCTGAACCTCTATGTACTGAAAAATGGAGGACCACGGTTGCTGGGACAGGAATGGCTCAGGAAAATCCAGTTGGATTGGCACACCATCAAGGCACTAGATGTGTCAACAAAGGAGGGCAGCTCGGTGGGGAAGATGTCCGCAGCTATCCTCTCACCCATTGTCGACTATTTCACCGACGAAGAGGAGCTAGACAGTGTCAACGATGATGAACGCAGTATCCATGGCCACGACGCGGATGACGATATAGAGGATGCAAGTGAGATAGATATTGCCAATAAGCAGGATGATGAAGACTACCTGGAAGTAAAAGAGCAGATGTACCAGGAGAAATTGACATCTCTGAAAAGACAGCTACAGCAGTTACAGGAAGACACTTTGCAGGAGTATCAGAAAAGGATGAAGAAACTAGATCGACAATACAAGGAAAGAATATGAAATGCAGAGCTTTTTCTGCAACTGGGGACAGAACAAGTGGAAAGAAATTATATTAAAAAGAAGAAAGCAGCAGTGAAGGAATTTGAAGATAAAAAGATTGAGTTAGAAGAAAAGAAAAAGATGATTGAGAATGAGAGGTTAACAATGGAACTCACAGGAGATTCTATGGAGGTAAAGTCAATAATGACTAGGAATCTAAGGAGCAGACCTAATGACCCTGTTCCAATTACAGACAAAAGACGAAAACCTGCACCTGCGCAGTTAAATTACTTGTTAACAGATGAACAGATAATGGAAGATCTGTGAACTCTCAATAAACTTAAATCTCCGAAAAGACCAGCATCTCCGTCTTCTCCTGAGCATCTTTCCAGCACTCCTGCTGAATCACCAGCACAAAGATATGAAGCACGAATAGAATAGAAGATGGAGAGTTATTTCACGATAAGAGATGGTATCATAAAGGTCAGGCTATCTATTTGGAATCTAAGGAGAATACGAAGATTGGCTGTGTAATTAGCTCATTTGGAACAAATGAGATATGGGTAAGGAAGACAAGTGATAGCACAAAGATGCGTATATATCTAGGACAGCTGCACAGAGCAGTCTTCATTATATGGAGGCAATCTGCTGACTAGAACTCTTAGCAAGTTTGAGGCACACATCTTCTTAACTCCCTATGCTCAGAGGTCAACTTTTCATGACTTTTATATGGAAATCTGTATTAAAACAAACAAGTTTATTGACAGACGTTATCTGGAGAGGCCGAGAAGACCCCCCCCCCACCCCAGAGACTTGAGTTATAAATGGGTCTTAGACCAAGAGTAAAAAAAAGGCTTGTTATAATTTGATATTTTTAAGTTACTTTGTTATAATTTGATATTATTAAGTTACTAAGTAAACAAATGGTAGGCATTTGTATGTTAAGGGTAAACATATTTGTTTAGCATACTGCCCCAGTAAAAAATAGTTGATACACTATTATATTAAAAGGGGAGGACTGTATAGCCTACAGTATAATAGGGACTACTTTATGTTTTAGTAACACGTTGCTGAATGTGCTATTAGGCACGTATTGAGCATGCGCTATTAGGCGCGTATTGATCTGTACATGTGTGCTGAGTTTGGATTCTGCCAGTAAAGAACCATGAACCTTAGCTCCCGTCTCTGGCATTTTTATTAATAGCATTGTTGTGTAACCAGGCCACGTGCACAACAGTTATTATCAAAGTATGATTGCAGCATACAACCCTGAGACTCTTCTTCTCACAGACAGCCATGAAACCATAGAACCCGTTGAAAGAAAAATTCAAACCCACAATGCGCAAGTGAAAAAAATGCAAATCATGCAAATGGTAAGAACAAAAAAAAAGAGCAAAAAACACAAAATTTCAAACACCAAACCATGAATCATCGGACCAGTCCAAGCATATTCAGTTCAGTTCAATCTAGCGGTGTCGTTCGTTGACTGCAGGCCGCAGATCCAATCCGCCCGGATCAAAATCGCACGAAATGGCAACAAGGAAGGAGCAACCAGAAATACATCATAACATGAACTACAGAGCCAAATCCACAAACCCCATCGATTAAATCTTGCCCAAGACCCAGAACTCCAGCAACATCAAGCAAAAGGGAGAGGGAGAGAGAGAGACTGTCACATTCAGACAACTTTCTCAGGCAGCAGTGAGCAAGAGGGAGACAGAGAATGGTCCCCCACTGGTAGACGACGCTGAACATCTGCTCGCCTTCCGCTCCCACCTCGATGATTTCAATCATCTTCGATGCTTTAATTTGTGAGAAATGGAGTTGCACGTGGGCTCGTGACCTATCTCCAGCCTTCTTCGCCTCTAGGCCAAACACTTGGCTTGAAACCTCGCAGAACCACCCCTGAGACCGCAAAGCTCCATATTGCTCAATTGGCTCGAAAGCGCTCCACCGAAATGTACATCACAGGCTCCAACAGTGGCAGAACCACATTTGAAAGAAAAAGAAGTGGAAGTAGTAGTTTTGTGAACTGTTTGAAATTACTCTCCATAACCTTTGATGTCCTTACTAATCAAGAACCTACCAACCTCTGATTTAAATATACCAATGACTTGGCCTCCATAGCTATCTGTGGTAATGAATTCCACAGATTCACTACCCTCTGGATAATGAAATTCTGACTCACCTCTATTCCAAAGGGACATCCTTCTATTTTGATGCTGTGCCCTCGTCTTAGACAAACCCCACCCCACCCCCCATCTACAGGAAACATCCTCTCCATGTCCATTCTATCTAGCCTTTCAGTATTCAAAAGGTTTCAACAAGGTCCCTGTGCATTCTTCTAAACTCCAGTGAAAACAGGCCCAAAGCGCTTGTCATACTTAACCCTTTCATTCCTGGGTTCATTCTTGTGAACCTTCACTGGCGGTATAGTACTTACATGGTTTCAGGAGTCCTGTGTGAGAGGAGGTAATGCAGAGAATCACAATTTCTGCACATCTGCCGGCATCCTAAAGTAATCCTGTGGTGGATCACAGACAACCTCACCGCCCCATTAGTTATGCTACCTGTCAGTTCAGACTGGATGCAACCTGGCACGGATTAGTGCTGCTCATCATTTGAAAGTGCTTTTTAAATGGTGTTTCTCACACTTCATGCATTTTGATGACAAACATAGTTTAAGTGTTTAATAAACTATTTAATTTCACTAGACAACCAAGATTTTGCTTCCTGAATACTTTTGGGTGTATCTCATGGATTTGGGGCTGCTGATCATGAAAATCACCATGAAATTCCCCTATCATACATAATTTTCTGGAATTGCCTATATTTTTTGATTTCAAATCAAAATTCAAGCCAGAATAACTGATGCCAAGATTAAGGAACACATTTGTGATGGTCCACAAATCAAACAGATTGTCAATGACAGGCAATTCGAAGAACTTCCAGTAGGGCCAGAGTAAATTGCATGGAAAGCATTCAAGGGTGTAGATGAAACTTTTCTTGGCAACTACAGAACACCAGACTATGTGTAGCTGGCGGAGTACATGCTTACATACAAAACCATGAAGTGCAATATGTCACTAAAGATTCACTTTCTGCATTCCTATTTAGACTTATTTCCTGCAAATCTTGGCACTGTCAGTGACGAGCATGGTGAGAGGTTTCACCAGGACATTGCAGTCACAGAGAAACAGTATCAGGGCAACTGGAATCCATCAATGCTGCTGATTATTGTAGGACACTTAAGCGAGAAGCCTCGTAAATGGAGTACAAATGAAAATCGTCAGCAAAACTTCTTTTTTAGCTTAATTGAACTATTGCAATGAGTCAGCACCGATACGCAATTAAATGCATGATATTCAATAAAAGTTAATTTCTTGTTTCTCCGAATTCCTATGTGATACAAGTAGTCTAACATATTTGTGATCAGCTTCAAGCAGTCTATCATAAACAGAAAAAAAATTCTGAAGAAACCAAGACTTCCATAAAAATTTGTCCTCCAGTGTTTTTTTTTATATAGCTCCCCCATGTTTTCTGTGGGATTTATAATCAGCAAAACACTGCATTACTCAGAATGTCATTAATCAAGTCTGAGTGGAAATTTGCATTGAGAGCCATGTTCAAGTTGAAAGCAGACATCTGGAGAGCATGAGTACCTTCACAGAAACTTCTGCCTACTGTGTTGCTATAACGGCTCCAGCAACCCAGATTTATTTATCTGTTAGATTTATTTATCTATGTAGAGATTCAATATGGAATAGGCCCTTCTGACCCTTCGAGTCAGGCTGCCCCCGCAAGCCCAATTTAACCCTAACCTAATCACGGGACAATTTACAATGTCCAATTTACCCAGTATGACTTTGGACTGTGGGAGGAAACCGGAGCTTACAGAGGAAACCCACACATTCCACAGGGAGGACATGCAGATACTCCTTACAGTGGAAACCAGGATTGAACTCCGAAGTCTGACACAGCAAGCTGTAATAACGTCAAGCTAACCGCTATGCAACTGTGCTGTCCAATACCACCACTGCCTGTAAGGAACTTGTACGTTCCCCCAGTGACCACGCCTGTTTCCGCCGGGTGCTCCAATTTCCTCCCACAGTCCGAAGACGAAGGGGTTAGTAGGTTAATTGGTCACAAGTGTAATTGTGCAGTGTGGGCTTGTTGGGCCAGAAGGGCCTGTTACCGTGATCTACCTCTAAATTTAAAAAAAAACAAACAAAAAGTGAAATTTGCCAAAAAAAAACACTTATAAGAAAAATGAGCAAATAGGAACTAGTTTAAGGAGTTTTTGATGAATTTAAGGAACATTTCAAAGAAGAACTTGGCAGATGAGAGGGGAGAGAAAGAGAACTGAAGGTGCAGAGAAAGCATAATTACGTAAACAACTGCAAGAAGCTCCATAGTGAGCTCATCGAGCATCATTATTCACTGTGAAAAATTCATCTGCATTGCTGAATAAATACAGCAATCATATAAACAAGACAACTCCGAAGACTAAATTTAATTGGATTTGGAATTGGCTAAATATTGTGACATGCACTGAGATACAGTGAAAAGCTTGTCTTGCTAACTGCTCTTGCAGATCAGGTCATTAGTTCGAAGTTCAAAGTAAATCTGTGATCAAGGTACGTACACGTCACCAAATACGACCCTGAGATTCATTTTCTTGCAGGCATTCACAATAAAAGAAATACAGTGGAATCCATTAAAAACTACACACAAAGACTGACAAGCAACCAACGTACAGCTCCGGGCATTCCAGAGTTTGGAGCTCAGTTCTAGCGAGATTGGTAAGCAAGTTTGTATATTCCTCCCAGGAGCGCATACGTTTCCTCCTCATATCAGAGGTTGTAACACAAAGAGAGGAATAACTTTAATAAAGCATAAAGTTCCATTTTAGAACATAGAATCAATACAGCAGAGTGCAGGCTCTTCAACCTGCGATGTTGTGGCAGCCTTTTAATCCACTAACACTTCTCTCTCACATAGCCCAACATTTTTCTTTCATCCATGTGCCTATCTAAGAGTTTCTTAAATGTCTCTAAAGTACCTGCCTCTTCCACCTCTTCTGACAGTGCATTCCACACACTCACCACTCTCTGTGTAAAAAAACCTACAGGCAGCACCTGGTAAATTTTCTGTGCATCCACTCAAAAGCTTTTATTTCCTTCCTATAATGAGGTGACCAGACATTCCAAGTGTGGTCTAACCAGAGTTTTATAGAACTGCAACATTACCTCATAGATCTTGCACACAAATATTGTAAACTGCTTAAACAAAACTCCCTTCAGCTACCAAAGCCCTAAACTCTGGAATACTTTCTCTTGAAGATTTCTGCCTCTCGACCTCCTTTTCCCTTTTCAAGTTCCTAAAATCCTACTGTTTATATGAGTATTTGCTAATCTGTCTAAGCGTAGGTTTTCCTCCCACAGTCCAAGGACTTACCGTGTAGGTTAACTGGTCATTGTAAATTGTCTGGGGAATTAGCTTACGGTCAACCAGGGTTATGGGGTTGCCGGGGTGGCATACGTTGAAGGGCTGTATCACTGAATTAATTAATTAATTAAAGACAACCCTAACAAATACACATATCAAATAATATATAATAAATAAATAAATGGTACTGAGTGCTTGAGCTGTAGAGTCCTTGAATATGAGTTCACAGTGCATAGAGGTAGAACAAGATCAAACAATAACAGAACGCAGAAAAATAGGTAACAGCTGGAGAGAAAGCACAGTGCAGGTAAACATCTTTTGGCAAGATCACGGCGATGCAGACTGTGAGGTCAAGATTTCATCTTATTGTACTAAGGAAAAATTTCATAATCTTTTTACAGCGGGGTAAAAGCTGTCCTAGAACCTGGTGGCATGTGCTTTGACACTTTTGTATCTCTTGTCTGATGGCAAGAGGCAAAAGCAGGAATGTTCTCTGCACTAGAAATTATTCAGTCCCACCCACACCGCAAAAGTGTATGAGTTTTTTAAAAGGTGATTAGCTTTATTTGTCACGTGTACATCGAAACATCAAAATACACAGTGAAATCACCGTTTGCAATACTAACCAACAAAGTCCGAATACGTGCTGGGGACAGTACGCAAGGGTCGCCAAGCTTCCCACAGCAATATAGCATGCCCACAACTTACTAACCCTAGCACATGTGTCTTGAAGGAAACCGTAACACCCTGAGGAAACTAATGCAGTTACGGGAGAACGCACAATCTCCTTACAAACTGTGGCAGGAATTCAACTTCAAGTTTAAGTTCACTGTCATTCAACCATGCTCATCTATATATACACACACACACACACACACACACACACACAGCTAAATGAAACATCGTTCCCCTTTGGCCAAGGTGCAAAACACAGAACATATATAGTTATCATCCAGCACATACAGTCACAAATAGTATTAGTACAAGTCCCTGAGTGGCCTGGTCTGGAGATTGACAAAGTGCGAGGTGCATGTTTATGAACTGAGCCCCGATCAGTGATGCTGTAATACAGTTACACAAATCACTCCACTACTTGTGCTCGGTTAATTGGTCACATGTGTAATGGGGTGGTGCGGCTTCATTAAGCCTGTTACTGTGCTGTGTCTCTTGTTAAATAAAAAGTAATTGAATTTTGTACACTTCTCTGTGAATTCCAGCTTGATCATGAATCATCGTAACATCACCCTCAAGTTTTTAAACCAGCAGCTCGCAGTAGCATTGGTCAGACTGGCATTGTCTAAGAAGACAGCTGGCTCCCAGCCAGTTCAGCAGCATTTCTGGCATGGCCAAGTCAGAAGAATAAAAGCTTCTTTCAAAACGGATATGCAAAATACACTTACTCCGAACTCTGGAGCATTTCTCAGAGTCTACAATGAGATTCCGGACTTCATTAAGTTTGAGTTACACCCAGAGGCATAAATGGAGGAAATTCCGTTATGGAAACACCAATGCCCAGGAATGGAAGAGCCTACAAAAATTGGTGGATATAGCCCAGTCTGTCAGGGGTAAACCCTCCCCACCATGGTGCACATATACACGGGCGCTTATCGCAGGAAAGCAGCATCCATCATCAAGGATCCCCACTATCCAGGCATACTCTCTTCTCACTGCTGCCATTGGGAAGGAGGTACAGGAGCTTTGGGTCCCACACCACCCAGTTCAGGAACAGTTATTACTCTTCAAGCATCAGGCTCTTGAACCAATGAAAATCAACACTGAACTGTTTCCACAACCTGTGGACTCAATTTCAAGGACTCTACAACTCATGTTCTTTGTATTACTCATTTACTTAATTAGTTAATTATAATTTAGTTATTGTATTTGAACAGATTGCACATTCTACAATTCTTTTGCACATGGATTGTTTGTCAATCTTTGTTTGTGTGTAGCTTTTCATTGATTCTGTCATATTTCTTTGTTCTACTGCGAATGCTTGGAAGAAAATGAATCTCCAGGTAGTATGTGGTAACATACAGGTACTTTGATAATACATTTACTTTTAACTTTGAACAATGGTAAATCCAGTAGGAAATCCATGAGAGGTTTATGGTGTGCAACCTATTACTTGTGGTATAGCAGATGATTATGAAAATACTAATGAACTGTGAAGAGAAACAAAAAGATATTGAAGTATCTGCTGAAACAATGAAACAAAATAAAGTTCCTTTGGAAGACAAAGGTCCTTCTTCTATGCTTCAAAATCAGTCAGGATGGAATGGTGGAAGACTCGATGGGCTGAATGGCCTGAACCTGCTCCTACAGTATGTCTTATGAAGTCTACATTAATGAAGTTATTCATTGTCTGAAAAGAAGATATCCCAAACATCTGCTCTCCCACGGGACTAGGAAAGATTTATTTTCTGGAAATACTGTAATTCTCTCCCTAGCCCTACTTTTTTTAAATGAGGTTTTAAAAAAACTTTACAAGTATCACATTGCTTCAATAATTGGTGATACCCTTTTGATAATTTGTGATACTCAGCTTTGTACTGAACTGAGGCTGGGGCCTGTTCCCTCTGCAGTGATGGCTAGCTTCGTGTCTTTCATAACGCTTCAGTTCTGAATGCTATTTGCATACTTTTATTGTTTGCATAATTTGTTTTCTTCCCTCTCGCTGCACAATGGGTGTTTGACGGTCTTCTTTTTTCAAAATGGGTTCCTTTGGGCTGCTTTGCTTTGTGACTGCCGGGTTAAATAATGTATATGGACTTTGATAATAAATGTACTTTAAACTTTTGAATATTAATTGCCATCCATTCACACCATCATGGAGGAAACTGTAAGAATTAAATTTTTAAGCAAATTCTGCTATTTATTTTCACTGATTATGCTAAATTCCAACTTCTGCAGTGTGCCTACTAATATAAAAAAACATAAGACCAATCAGAATCAGAATGCTTACAATCTGGCAAAGACAAAATTTGGACAAATAACACACACAAAATGCTGGAAGAGTGCAGCAAGCCAGGCAGCATCTATGAATAAAAGTACTGTCGACGTTTTGGGCCGAGACCCTTTGGCAGGACTGGAGAAAAAAAACATGAGGAGTAGATTTAAAGGGTGGGGGGGGGCGTGGTGGAGAGAGAAACACAAGGTGATAGGTGAAACCTGAAGGGGGAGGGACGCAGTAAAGAGCTGGGAAGTTGATCAGCGAAAGAGATACAGGGCAGGAGAAGGGGGAGTCTGATAGAAGAGGACAGAAGGCCATGGAAGAAAGAAAAGGCAGGAGGAGCACCAGAGGGAGGCAATGGGCAGGCAAGGAGATAAGGTGAGAGAGTGAAAAGGGGATGGGGAATGGTGACAGACTCACAGGTGAAGTGTGAGATCACTTCTCGATTTGGACAAATAGGTCTTTTATATGGGTGTTGTACAAGTGCTCATGGAATAGAGCAAGGTGCACAGCTAGCAACAATTTTATCAGGTATTCTTTCAAACGGGGAAGTAAGGGATGATTTCATAGGACATGCACCTAACGCAGGAGCAGAATAAAGTGCAACAGGTAGACAGAAAGTGCAGTGTAGACAGACAACAAGGTGCAAAACCATAACGAGTTGGGCTGTGAGGTCAAGAGTCCCATCTTATCGCACTAGGGAACTATGTAATAGTCTTATAATGGCAGGATATGAGCTGTCCTTGAGCCTGGAAGCACGTGCCTTCAGGCTTCCGTATCTTCTGCCCGATGGGAGAGGGGAGAAGAGAGAATGTCCAGGGGGCATTGCATCTTTTCTGAGGCAGAATCCATAGAGAGCAGCTATCTAGCTACCATTCAAAACCTGACTAAGGCAGAAAGTCTGGGTGTTTTCCAGCCTTCTGGACTTGACATCAAATTCGCCAACGTTAGGTACCAGAAGTATTTATTTCTGCTCCTACCTTCCCCTCCGGCAGACTATGCTGGCTGCTTTACCAAGGCAGTGAGAAGCAGGGGCAGATCCCAAAGAGGGGAGGATGGATTCCATGATGTGCAGAGCAGTTTCCTGCAGTCACAGGCAGAGCAGCCACCATACCAAGCTCTGGTGCACTTGGATTGGATGCTTTCTGTGGTGCATCAATGAAAACTGGAGAGGCTTGGAGGGGACAAGCCGGAGTTCCTTAGCCCGAGGAAGTAGAGATGTTTGTGAGCGAGGTGTCCATGCAGTTAGACCACAGCAGGCTATTGGTGATGTTGACTCCAAGGAACTTGAAGCTCTCAATCTTCTGGACCTTGCCACCGATCATATGAGCAGGAGAATTTGCACCCCCACTCCCCTCCTGTATCAGCAACAAACTCCAATCAAAGTTGCTGGTGAACGCAGCAGGCCAGGCAGCATCTCTAGGAAGAGGTGCAGTCGACGTTTCAGGCCGAGACCCTTCGTCAGGACTAACTGAAGGAAGAGTGAGTAAGGGATTTGAAAGTTGGAGGGGGAGGGGGAGATCCAAAATGATAGGAGAAGACAGGAGGGGGAGAGATGGAGCCAAGAGCTGGACAGGTGATTGGCAAAAGGGGATACGAGAGGATCATGGGACAGGAGGTCCGGGAAGAAAGACAAGGGGGGGGACCCAGAGGATGGGCAAGGGGTATATTCAGAGGGACAGAGGGAGAAAAAGGAGAGTGAGAGAAAGAATGTGTGCATAAAAATAAGTAACAGATGGGGTACAAGGGGGAGGTGGGGCCTAGCGGAAGTTAGAGAAGTCGATGTTCATGCCATCAGGTTGGAGGCTACCCAGACAGAATATAAGGTGTTGTTCCTCCAACCTGAGTGTGGCTTCATCTTTACAGTAGAGGAGGCCTTGGATAGACATGTCAGAATGGGAATGGGATGTGGAATTAAAATGTGTGGCCACTGGGAGATCCTGCTTTCTCTGGCGGACAGAGCGTAGATGTTCAGCAAAGCGGTCTCCCAGTCTGCGTTGGGTCTCACCAATATATAAAAGGCCACATCGGGAGCATCGGACGCAGTATATCACCCCAGTCGACTCACAGGTGAAGTGTTGCCTCACCTGGAAGGACTGTTTGGGGCCCTGAATCGTGGTAAGGGAGGAAGTGTAAGGGCATGTGTAGCACTTGTTCCGCTTACACGGATAAGTGCCAGAAGGGAGATCAGTGGGGAGGGATGGGGGGGACGAATGGACAAGGGAGTTCTGTAGGGAGCGATCCCTGCGGAATGCAGAGAGAGGGGGGGAGGGAGGGAAAGATGTGCTTAGTGGTGGGATCCCGTTGGAGGTGGCGGAAGTTACGGAGAATAATATGTTGGACCCAGAGGCTGGTGGGGTGGTAGGTGAGGACCAGGGGAACCCTATTCCTAGTGGGGTGGCGGGAGGATGGAGTGAGAGCAGATGTACGTGAAATGGGGGAGATGCGTTTAAGAGCAGAGTTGATAGTGGAGGAAGGGAAGCCCCTTTCTTTAAAAAATGAAGACATCTCTCTCGTCCTAGAATGAAATGCCTCATCCTGAGAGCAGATGCGGCGGAGACGGAGGAATTGCAAGAAGGGGATGGCGTTTTTGCAAGAGACAGAGTGAGAAGAGGAATAGTCCAGATAGCTGTGAGTAGGCTTATAGTAGACATCAGTGGATAAGCTGTCTCCAGAGACAGAGACATCTGTTACTTATTTTTATGCACACATTCTTTCTCTCACTCTCTTTTTCTCCCTCTGTCCCTCTGAATATACCCCTTGCCCATCCTCAGGGTCCCCCTCCCCCTTGTCTTTCTTCCCGGACCTCCTGTCCCATGATCCTCTCGTATCCCTTTTGCCTATCACCTGTCCAGCTCTTGGCTCCATCCCTCCCCCTCCTGTCTTCTCCTATCATTTTGGATCTCCCCCTCCCCCTTTCAAATCCCTTACTCACTCTTCCTTCAGTTAGTCCTGACGAAGGGTCTCGGCCTGAAACGTCGACTGCACCTCTTCCTAGAGATGCTGCCTGGCCTGCTGCGTTCACCAGCAACTTTGATGTGTGTTGCTTGAATTTCCAGCATCTGCAGAATTCCCGTTGTCAGCAACAAACTCTCCTGTTTTGCTGACATTTAGGTAAAGGTTGCTGTCATGATACCATTGCAGAATCGCAGAAGGGAGTGTCCAGTAAATATTTAACTTACAATGAATGATGTTGCAATTGTTGCTCCTTTAAAGACATCTTGTTCTGCATCCATTTGTGACCTTTCAGCAATGTTACAAAAAGCCTTGCAAAAATGCCAACTATGTTTGATAACTTGTCTTATCTTTTTCCAAGGGCCTTGCCCTTGTACAAAAATCTCAGTAGGTGTGCAAACCATAACCTATTTCTTGTGAGGTACACAAAATAATCATTAAAATTACTGACCTTTTTGTCTACTCACAGCTTTCATAAATGCATTTGCCTACGTATTGCAACCATGCCAGTTTGACCTGACATCTGATTAATTACATTAGAGTGTTCATGTCTGATACATCACTGAGCATCAGAAGAATCAGAATCAGGTTTAATACCACTGGCATATTTCATAAAATTTGTTAACGCTGCATCCATTCCTGATTCATTGAGTGAGTGTCTTCAGGCTTCTGTACCTCCTTCTTGACGGTAGCAATGAGAAGAGGGCATGTCCTGGTTGATGGGAGTCCTTAATGATAGAAGCCGCCTTTTTGAGGCATCGCTCCTTGAAGATGTCTTGGATACTATGGAGGCTAGTGCCCATGATGGGGCTGACTAATTTTACAACTCTCTGCAGCTTACTTCAGTCCTGTGCAGTAGCCAGTTGGAATACTCTCCGCAGTACATCCATAGATATTTGCGGGTGCAAAGAACCTGATCTAATTCAAAGTTCCTAGTAAATGTATTATCCAAGTACATACATGTCACCATATATTACCTTGAGATTAATTTTCTTGCAGACATTTACAGGAAAGATAAAGACATAATTTTATGAAAATCCTGATCAAAATGTGCAAAAGAAGGCAAATAAAACTAATACTGAGAACATGAGTTGTAAGGAGCACTTGAAAGTGAGGTCGTGGGTGGTTGAATCAGTTCAGAGTTGTGGTGAGTGAAGTTATCCACACTGGTTCAGGAGCCTGGGGGTAATAACTGCTTCTGAACCTGGCTGTGTGAGGCCTAAGGCTTCCATACCTCCTACCATGGAAGAAGCCAGAAAACAGCATGGCCTCGATGGTGGGAGTCTTTGATGATGGATACTGCTGCCTTGTGGCAGCACTCCCGTTAACCGTGCTCACTGGTGGGCAGGGCTACAAAGAGAGGACATTATGCAGAAGAGGGCGAGACAGAGAGCAAGGAGAGCAAAGAGAGTAAAAGCAGCAAGGGAACTAACAGCAGGAGACGGGGAGTGTGCGCAGACTGGTGGAGAAAGGGTGGGAGGGATGCTCAGGAACTTCGTGTGAGCAAGAATTCACATGCTTGCCCAGAGGGTTTCCGTGTCCCCTCGGATGCATTTACATTTGCACGTGCGTTAAATCTGTGCAGTAGAATCTAGCTTCCAATTACCCTGGATATCACTGCAATTTGACCAAAATTCACTCTGTTAAGTTCGTGTTGCGATGGGTGAGCAACAACCAACCGCGTTGAAGGAATTTATGGGCAAGACATCTTCCAGTGAAAAGGAAGCAAGTCATCCTCATCCCTGAGGAGCTGCTGAAGAGAACTAACCATAATTATTATGAGCAGCAATTGTCACCTTCCTACAGGAAAGTTGTCAATAAGATAGAAAGAGTGCAGAGAAATTTTACAAGATGTTGCCACAACTTGAGGATCTGATTATAAGGAAAGGTTGAATAGGATAGGACTTCATTAACTGGAAAGTGGGAGAATGCATGGAGATTTGAAAGAGATATACAAAATTTTCAGGGGTATACACAGGGTAAACGCATGCAAGCATTTTCCTCTAAGGTTGGGTGAGACGAAAATTACAGGTCATGGGTTAAGGGGAAAGGTAAAATGGTTAAGGGGAACATGAGGGGTAACTTCGTCACTCACTGGTTGGTGAAAATGTGGCCCGAGCTGCCAGCACAAGTGATGGATTTGGATTTAATTACAACATTTAAGAGAAGTTTAGATAGGTACATGGATGGAGAAGATATGTTGGGCTATGGTTCATTTGTGGGCCTGTTTCAGTTCTATGGTACTCTAGGACTTTCTCCATTGGGAGAAAGTGCATTTCAGATATTCTACAGGATTTGCAAACAAACAAAGGTAATGTATGCACCAAGGAGCAACATGTTATAACATGATCTACAGACCCTCAGGAGATCTTTTTAAGGTGATAACTAAAACATAACCAATCAGATCACTTCCATCAACCAAAGTTTTTATTTACAATTATTCCAATATTTGTCAAATACTCCCAGCAACAAGGTTAAAAATCATGGAATAATGCCATTAAATGAGGACTAGACCAAACAGCAGAACAAAGCAAATGGCAGGTGTTCCATCTAGTTATAACAAATACTATGGAAGTTCTACTAAAATCCTGTCCTGAGAATTCATATAGTACCTAATAGTATCAAGAGTCATGGAAACTTTGTAAAAACGTAGTTTCATTATCTGTCCAATGGGGTTGAGATAGATAATAAATCAGCCCTGATGGAATAGCAGAGCTTGAAGGGCCAAGTGGCCGAGTTCTTCTCCTATGTCTCATGGATTTGGCTTTTATACAAGTCTTAAGCATTACTTCCAGTCCATTTTTATTCACATTTTCCACAGCTCCAAATTGTCCAAAGGCTTAATCAAACCTTTTTAAATATGGACTAGATTCCAGGTCTACAACAACATCCAAAATGCCGAGTAGTTCCAGTGAATTTCCACACATTCAATACCATTCAGCATCCATTTTTAGGCTTGGATTTTAAAAAACAGATTTGAGAATGAATCCTCCACCCACATTTTCCGAAATTTGTTTTGTGCTTGGGCTCAATCGCCTGTAGCTCAATAAAATCCTCAGTGTTTGGAACAGGGGGAATCACAAAATACCTTCATCATTGCCTGGGCAGCCGTCTGAAGCTACTTCTTAATGAGTCTTCCTATTGTACCCATGTTGTTGGTTGTCCTACTGTTTTGTGCAATCTTTTCATAACTGACTGGCATAAATACAAATTTTTTTTCTTGCCAGTTGGGATGCAGGGTGTCGGCCCGAAACATCGACAGTTTATTCTTCTCCATATACGCTGAATTCCCCAGAATTTTGTGTGCATTACTCTGCATTTCCAGCAGCTGCAGAATCTATTGTGTTTCAATCTTTTGCTCCCTTTATCTATATTTGCCAAAGCTTTTTACATTACAAACATATTCTGAAGAATCAGATTCGGGTTTAATCTCACAGGCATATGTAATGAAATTTTGTTAACTTTATGGCAGTACATGATAGTAGAGAGAAAAAAGAAAACTATGAATTCCTATATATATATATAGTAATTCAAAGTTTTCATATATATAATAGCTAAATTAAATAAGTAGTGCAAAAATATAGGAAATAAAAAGGTACAGTGTTCATGGGTTCAATGTCCATTCAGAAATTGGATGGCAGAGGGGAAGAATCAACAGATTCCAGAATCTCAATGGATTTTTCATACTTCCTTCATCCTTGTTTTTTTTCTCCCCCCTGCATAAGTGGTTGCAAACCTACAAGATCAGGTTTACTCACTGTTTTATTCACCAGGGAGAAGGACAGGCAGGTTGGAGAGTTAAAAGATAAGCTTTCTTGTTCGATCTACATAGAAAGGAAGAAATAGATTTATTATAGAATAGATTAAAAGGTCAGCATAACTTTGTGGGCTGGAAAGCCTGTACTGTCTGTACTGTGCTTTAGTGGTCTATGTTCTATTCAAAGATTAGTTTTATTTGAATTGAATTGAATTGAATTGAATTGACTTCATTTCTTATATCCTTCACATACATGAGGATTAAAAATCTTTATGTTACATCTCCATCTAAATGTGCAATGTGCAAATTATAGTAACCTATAATAATTTATTATAAACAGAACAGTCTATGTAACAGAAATACACTCAAATCAGCATGAGTTAATCAGTGTGGTGGAAGAAGCTGTCCTGGAGCCTGTTGGTCCTGGCCTTTATGCTGTGGTACCGTTTCCCGGATGGTAGCAGCTGGAATAGATGGTGGTTGGGGTGATTCAGGTCCCCAATGATCCTTCAGGCCCTTTTTTCACACCTGTCTTTGTAAATGTCCTAAATTTGTCACATCCCCACATTGAAATATACTGAAATGCTGTGTTTCCATCAAAGCAGTGAAGACTGTGATAAACAAGTGTCTCCACGCTCACGGCACCAAAATAGCATGCCCTCAAGATACCAACCGTAACCATACGTCCTTGGAATGTGGGAGGAAACCTACATGGTCAAGGGAGAACGTACAGAACTCCTTACATGCTGGAAATCCAGAGCAACATATACAAAATATTCACACAGAGAGTGGTGAATCTGTGGAATTCTCTGCCACAGGAAACAGTTGAGGCCAGTTCATTGGCTATATTTAAGAGGGAGTTAGATAAGGCCCTTGTGGCTAAAGGGATCAGGGGGTATGGAAACATACATAGAAAATACGTGCAGGAGTAGGCCTTTCGGCCCTTCGAGCCTGCACCACCATTCATTACGATCATGGCTGATCATCCAACTCAGAACCCTATACCTGCCTAGTATAGTATTTACTATATATATATATAGCTCTTCTTTCAGTTACTCCTGACGAAGGGTCTCGGCCCAAAACATCGACTGTACCTCTTCTTAGAGATGCTGCCTGGCTGGCTGTGTTCACCAGCAACTTTTATGTGCGTTGCTTGAAATTCCAGCATCTGCAGATTTCTTCGTGTTTGCGTTCTAACCTATTCAGTCTTTCCTTATAACTTAGGTCCTCCAATCCCAGCAACGGTCCTGTAAATCTTCTCTGCACTCTTTCAACCTATTTACATCTTTCCTGTAGGTAGGTGCCTAAAACTGTACACAATACTCCAAATTAGGCCTCACCAATTTATTGTACAACTTCAACATAATATCCCAACTCCTACATTCAATACTTCGATCGACAGTATAAAGGCCAATATGCCAAAAGGTTTATTTACTCCCCATTTAACTGTGATGCCACTTTTAAGGACTTATGGATCTGTATTACCAGATCCCTCTACTCTATTGCACTCCTCAGTGCCCTACCACTCACTGTAGGACCATCCACAGTACACACTGGATGGTCCTCCCAAAGTACAACACTTCTTAGCTGTCTACATTAAATTCCATCTGCCATTATTCCAGCTAGTCCAGATCCCACTGCAAGCCCTGTTAGTCTTCCTTGCTGCTAACTACACTCCCAACCTTGGTGTCATCCTTAAATTTGCTGGTCCAGATGATTGATATAGATGATAAATAACAATGGACCCAGCACTGATCCATGTGGCACTCCACTATTCACAAGCCTCTGGTCAGAAATACAATCATCTACTACCACTCACTGGCTTCTCCCACAAAGCTAACGTCTCGTTCAATTTACTACCTCATCTTGAAGGCCAAACAACTGAACCTTCTTGACCAGCCTCCCATGCGGGACCTTGTCAAAGGCCTTGCTAAAGTCCACGTAGACAACATCCACTACCTTGCCTTCATCAATATTCCTGGTAGCTTCCTTGAAAAAATGTAAGATTGGTTAGACCCGAACTATCATGCACAAAGCCATGTTGACTATCCTTAGTCAGTCCCTGTCTATTCAAATACCTATATATCTGGTCCCTTAGAATACCTTCCAATAACTTTCCCACAACTGATGTCAGGCTCACTGGTCTATAATGTCCTTGTTTATTTTTAAAACCTTTGTTAAACAATAGAACAACATTGGCTATTCTCCAATCCTCTGACACCTCACCCAGAGCTCAGGATGTTTTAAATACCTCTGCTAGGGCTCCTGCAGTTTCTGCACTTAAATCCCACAGGGTCCAAGGGAGCACCCTGTCGGGCCTGAGGGATTTATCTACCCTAATTTGCCTCAAGACAGCATAAGAAGGGGTTATGGAATAAGAAGCTGGGAGCTGAATCAGGGGAGTTCCTTTAATTATGGTACTGTTCAAAAGTCTTAGGCACATATAATATATACGGTAAGGGTGCCTAAGATATTTGCACAATACTGTATTTGTCAAAGTGGAGTGGAGAACAAGTTTGTAGATCTGGCAGGAACAAAAGATGTTGGGAATGGCAAGGGTGGAGTACCTTGGGTAGGGTGTGGGACAGATGGCATAGCAGGGGCAAGGAGTTGGCATGGGTGCATACACACCAGCCCTGAGACACCAGGCAAGGTCACTTGATTCCAAACAATTGGTTTTTTGTTCACTACAGAACATCTCCCTGGTGGTTCCCACTCCCTCCCCTTTCCCTTCCCCTTCTCCTAACCATGATTCGCCTCTCCCTGCCCCCAACCCACTCTCAGTCCACAAAAGAGACCCATATCAGAATCAGATTCATTATCACTCACATAGGTCATGAACTTTTCTTTTCTTTTGCAGCAGCAGTACAGTGCAAAACTCTTATGCACCCTAGCTATATGCGCCTGAGAGTTTTGCACAGTACTGTGTGTCAGTGGTAGGGAATTTGTTAAGTGGAGATTCTGAGGTACAAGATTCATGTTCACTTGAAAATACAGTGACAGATTATTAGGTTTTTTAAGAGCTCATTTGTCACCTGTACATTGGAAAATCACAACATTCAGTGAAATCTGTCGTTTTTATCGGCGAAGATGTGCTGGGGGCAGTCTGTAAGTGTTGCCATGCTTCCGGCACCAACATAGCATGCCCACAACTTCCTAAACCTAACGCATACATCTTTGGAATCTGAGAGAAACCCACAGGAAACCCACACAATCATGGAGAATCAGGGAAATTCCTCGCAGACAGTGACAGGAATTGAATCCCAGTCATCAGATAACTGGCACAGTAAAGTGTTACGTTAACCACTATGCTACTGTGGCTGTGGAGTCAACATGGTTTTGTGCAAGGGGAACCATGTCTCACAAATCTGATCAAGTTGTTTTTCAGTTACATAAAAAAGTCGATGAATACAGATCGGTGGGCATGCTTCCTGTGGACTTTAAAGGGCTTTTGACATGGACCTCCATAGTAACTTGGCCCAGAAAGTTAAAGCACAAGGGATCCAAGGTTTGTTGGTAAATTGGATCCAGAATTGGCCAGGTGATAGGAGACAGAGGGGTAGTAGTGAGGGAGAAATTTTCTGGGAATGTGCAAGAAGTGAAGGTACTGAAGGTGTTGTTATTCAGACCAAACATCAGAATGGGGAAGAAATGTGATCTAAGTGACTTTGACCATGGAATGACTTGTTTGAATACCTCAGAAATCTGATGGTGGAGTGGAAGAAGCTGTTCCTAAAGCATTGAGTGAGAGTCATCAATCTCCTGTACCTCCTCCCTGATAGCAACAAAAAAAGGGCATGTCCTGGATGGTGTTGGTCCTTCATGATGGACGCCACCTTTTGAAGATGTTCTCGATGGTGGGAGATAACCCTGTGCTAATTATTCCCTGCCTCTCCATTTCGTACAACAATACGAATCAGCCATGTTGCTGTGGGTCTTGGGTCGCTCACTGACTGGGTTCCCCTTACTCGAGTATGGTTAAAAATAATCAGGTCCACTGCTGTATGAAATACAAATCGCTGTTTAAAAGCCTGATAGCTAATTCTTCATGTTGAATTTTAAATATTGAACTTCAGAGCTTCACCTCACATTAATAAAGACAGATGAACAGGCACATGAACTGTTAGATGGTCAATTAAGGCACCTCATTCTAAATCAATGAAATGAAATACCCTTCCAATAAAGTGCATCATGAATTAGGTAAGCACTGATTTTCATCAAGTATCAGAGCTACGAAAAACATTTTTATACCTAGTGCTATTGCTTCATGGTGTTTTTCGACTGCTGTAGCCCATCGACTTTAAGGTTCGATGCGCTGAACATTCAGAAGCCCTGTTCTGCACACCACTGTTGTAACGTATGGTTATTTGAGTTACTGTTGCCTTCCTGTCAGCTTGAACCATTCAGGCCATTCTAGTCTGACCCCTCTCATTAACAAGACACCCACACAACTGCTGCTCACTGGATGCTTTTTGTTTGTTTTGTTTGTCACACCATTCTCTGTAAATTCTGCAGGTTGATCACAGGAGATCAGCAGTAACTGAGATACTTAAACAATGATTGACACCAACAACCATTCCACAGTCAAAGTCACTTAGATCACATTTCTTCCCCATTCTGAAGTTTGGTCTGAACATCAACTGAACCTCTTGACCATGTCTGCACGCTCTTAGGCATTGAGTTGCTGCTACATGTTTGGCAGGCTAGATATGCATTAACGAACGGGTGTATAGATATACCTGATAAAGTGGCTACAGAGTGTGTAACATTTCAATCATACAGCTCAACTCTACTGTAATATTATTTCTACTCAAAAGAAAATCATCAAGTGTTTGGCATGCAAAGGTTTGGCTTTAAACAACTGTATTTGACAGTCTAACACAGAGAGAACAGACTTTGCAGGAATTACAGTTTGAACTAAGCCTAGCTCATTCAGAATCAGGTTTAATATCACTGGCATACGTCGTGAAATTTGTTAACTTTGCAGCAGCAGTACAATGCAATATATGATAATAGAGAAAAAATTGAATATATGTATATACACACACATATATACACATACAAACACATATTAAAAACATGAAACAGTTAAATTAAATAAGTAGTGCAAAAATAGAAATAAAAAAAGTAGTGAGGTAGTGTTCATTGGTTCAATGTCCGTTCAGAAATTGGATGCAGAGGGGAAGAAGCTGTTCCTGAATCGCAGAGTGTGTGTCTTCAGGCTTCTGTACCTCCTCCCTGATGGTAGCAATGAGAAGATGGCAAGACCTGGGTGATGGGGGTCCTTAATGATGGAGGCAACTTTTTTGAAGCACTGCTCCTCGGAGATATCCTCGCTACTATGGAGGCTAGTGCCCATGATGGAGCTGAGTGAGTTTACAACTCACTGCAGATTACTTTGATCCTGTGCAGTAGTTCCAAATCCCCCGTACCATATGGTGATGCAGTCAGTTAAAACGCTCTCCATGGTACATCTGCAGCAATTTGCGAGTATTTTTGGAGACATACTGAATATTCTCAGACACCTAATGAAATATAGGTGCTGTGGTGCCTTCTTTGTAACTGCACCGATATGTTGGGTCCACGTTAGAACCTCAGAGATATTGACACGCAGGAATTTGAAAATGCTCTTCCTTTCCACTTCTGATCCCTCTTTGAGGACAGGTGTGTGTTCCCTCATCTTCCCCTTTAAAAAAGGAGTAAAGTAGCAGTATTTCAAATCATAGAACGTAACAACACAGTGCAGTTCACTTTAGCGCACAGTTTGTGGTTCAGGCCAGTTGAGCTTCGGGAAGGGTAAGTTGGATAGGTATTTGCATAGTAGGAGAATTAAGGGTTATGGTGAAAAAGCAGGTAGGGAGAGATGAGTCCATGGCCAGATCAGCCATGATCTTATTGAATGGCGGAGCAGGCTCGACGGGCCAGATGACCTACTCCTGCTCCTTTTTCTTATGTAAGATGAGGGGACCAGTTCTCATGGAGGGATCAGTAGTGGAAAGAGTGAGCAATTTCAAGTTCCTGGGCGTCAACATCTCTGATGATCTATCCTGGGCCCTCCTGGACAGAGGCTATATTTCTTTAAGCGTTTGAGGAGATTTGCGATGTCACCAAAGACTCCTGCAAAATTCCACAGATATACTGTGGAGAGCATTCTGACTGGCTGCATCACGGTCCAGTATTGGGGGGGGGGGGGTTGTGAAGAACACTGCACAAGATCGAAATAAGCTGCAGAAAGTTGTGAGAATTTTTTTCCTCACCCCTTAAGGGTGGTGTGTCTGTGTATTTTTCCCCTCAGTCTCGGGTCCTCTGCCAGAGGCCTGGGAACGTGAGGGTTCAGCACAGTATCCTTGATGTTCCTAGTAGTGCGCCCTCTGGACCGAGATCGCAGATGCTGTTCCTGGGATTTGTTGGAGCCACTCTCCCAGTCCAGGTGTCACAGCCCCATGTGCTCCTATCAACACCAGGATTACGCTGGCTTTAACCTTCCACATCCTTTCTATCTGCTCTTTCAAGCCCTGGTATTTCTCCAGCTTCTCATATTCTTTCTTCCTGATGTTCGGGATTGCCTCGTCTATTACTATTGCTTTCTTCTGTTCCTTGTCCAATATTACCATGTCTGGTTAGTTGTCCAGTATCTGTTATCAGTCTGTATCTGGAAGTCCCACAGGATCTTAGCTCTGCCATTCTCCACTACCGTCTTGGGTGTTTCCCCTTTGGACTTGGGAGTGTCTAATCCATACTCAGCACAGATGTACCTGTACACAATTCCTGCAACTTGGTTATGCCATTCAGAGTATGCTGTATCTACCTGAATCTTTCACCCTGCTACTATGTGCTGGATGGTTTCAGCAGATTCCTTGCAAAGACTGCATCTTGGGTCTTGTCTGTTGTGACAGACCCCTGTTTCTATTGTTCTTGTGCTCAGTGCCTGTTCTTGTGCGGCCATGAGCAGCGCCTCTATGCTGTCCTTCAGCACTGCCATTTCCAGCCATTGGTAGGGCTTTCTTAAGCCAGCCACTTCTGATATCTGGCGATGGTACAGTGGCTTGTCTTGCCATGGCCTCTGGTCCTCTGACTCTGCTTTACCCACTTTCATTTCTCAACCTCCAGATAAGAGTGACAAGAGCAAGAAGAGTTATACCGGCTCAGACATCATCAGGATTTACAAGGTCCATGGCATACACACACACACACTCACTGGAAATTACTGTTTTTATTATTATGTCTTGCAATATACTGCTGCTGTATAACAACTAACTTCACGACACAAAACCAGAAGACATAGGAGCACAATTAGGCCATTTGGCCCATCAAGACTGCTCCACCACTTCTTCAAGGCTGATCCATTTCCCTCTCAGTCCCATTCTCCTGCCTTATCTCCATATCCCTTCATGCCCTGACCAATGAAGTATCTAACAACCACTGTCTTAAATACACATAAAGACCTGGCCTCCACAGCTGCGTGTGGCAAATGATTCCATTGATTCACCACTGTCTGGCTAAAGAAATTCCTCTGCATCTCCTTTCTAAATGGCCGCCCCTCTATTCTGAGGTTGTGTCCTCAGAAAATATGCCAACGATATTAAACCTTGGTTCAGATTCTGACCTTTCCTGCCCTGGTACTGACCCCTGTAAGGGCCCCCTTCGTTTCTCAGCTACATGCTCATTGCATCCCTCCCCCCCATCCCCATCTCTGTCTGCTGTGCTACAGGCACAACAATTCACTCTTCTCTACTACGAATTTAATATCACTACAACTGAGAGTTAAGAGTGGGCCTTCAGTCTGCAGTATGCTTGCTTCAGATTTCCATATCCCTGGGAGATCTGCCAGAAAGGTAACATACTGTGAGAAACTCATGCAGAGCAAAACCACAGAGGGCTTTCCTGTTACTCAGATCAACCATCCTGCCGCCCGCTGCTTCCTCACTCCATCTCAACTGTCTCAGTCACTGACATAACACTCCAAATTAGAAAAATATGTCTACCGTAAACTTAACACCACTTTGCTCTTATTTTATCTCTCACCTTTTGGCAAAAGTTAACCAGAATTTATCACCACCAAGAATACAATACATTGGAAATAAGAACTGTTTCACTGAACGTCGCTTTCGCAGTTAATCACATCATCCTTCCTGCTCGTGCTCCATCAGGAAACGCCTCTCTGCATTACGGATCTTCAAAACTGAAACATATTCTTTCCTTTCTTCTGTCTACATTTGAAATATCTCTTTTGCTACTACTGAGAATTGTGTACTTCATGTGTTTTCCTCTTAGATTATAGTTTTGTGCTCTTACATCATTACTGAACACCAATGTTCCTTCTAATCTGTAATGACCAGTGTGCACAAAATTCTTGTGCTGTACAATTTTTTGCCCAGTGACAACAACATGTTCATACTGAGTTTTATATATAGAGGTACTCATTTTAACAGCTAGCAAAACACTGTCGATAAGAACTCTGATTTCCTCTGGGTTTGATCTTTTTCCACTCGTGTTCATCTGCACCATCATAGCAGGCCTGTTGCGGATAATGAAGGATTTTCTCACTGCAGCTTTTGTACGCTGTCCATATGTGATTTGCTTGCTAAATGACGCTTTAAAAAATCAAGTTTCCAAATATCACTCCAGCTCTTCCCACTTGCAAATTCTCCAGCGTCTTTTGCATCGCAGCAATACATGTAGGTGGCACAATTTTCTGTATTGTACATAAATATTTCTCATAGCTACATGTTCCTGACCTCAAGAGCTTTCAGTGCAGCAGTTTCTACTGTTTCATTAAGCCATTCTACTTTAAATGAACTAACAGTTATTTTGTGCCTCACGCCCTTTGCTTCTTTGGAATTCAACATGGTAAATCAATAATTTCTTCAATAAGAACAGTATTAATAAGCCAGTTCTAAAATCTGCAGACAAATAATCACAAACTCCACCTTGTCAACACCATTCTCATCAGAAAACAGAAAAGGAAATGTGATTGAGTACGATCATGAAATGTACTTAACATTCCAACGAGGTAGACAGTGGAACCTCTTGTGCGCAGTTTAAATTCTTTTGTGCTAGTAGCAAGAGATATGTGTGCGTGCGCACACCTTAGAGGGAACACTGCTGAGCAACAAGATGAGGCCACCCTTAGGGTGAAGGAGCACCACCTTATATTCCGTCTGGGTGCCCTCCAGGCTGATGGCATGAATATCGATTTCTCCTTCCGGTGAACATATACCACCCCCATCCCCTCCCCAATTCCTCACTCAGAACTTTCACTTCTTCTCAGCTGCCTATCACTTCCTACCTGGGTTCCCTCCTCCTTCCCTTTCTCCTGTGGTCCACTCTCCTCTCCAATCGAATTCCTTCTTCTTCAGACCTTGACCTTTCCGACACACCTGACTTCACCTATCACCTTCCAGCCTAGCCTCCTTCCCCTCCCCCCACCCTTTTATTCTGGCACCTTCCCCCTTCCTTCTCAGCCTTGAAGAAGGGTCTTGGCCTGAAACGTCGACTGATCCCTCTTTTCCATAGATGCTGGCTGACCTGCTGAATGCTTCCAGAGTTTTGTGTGTGTTGCTCTGGATTTCCAGCATTTTCAGACGTTCTCATGTTTAAAATTATTGACTTTATTTTGTATATTGTAAGCAACTATGAATTACTGCTCATCGTAACCATCAGGGAGGGGGTACAGAGGAGCCTAAAGATGTACACTCAACGTTTTAGGAATAGCTTCTTCCCTTCCACTATCACATTTCTGAATGGTCAACAAATTAGTTAACAAATTAACAAATTTCATGACACATGCCAGTGATAATAAACCTGATTCTAATTCTGATGCTGGTCCATGATCACTATCTAATATTTTGTCCTTTCTGCACTATTTATTTTTTATATTTCTTGCTCTAACTTACAGCATTTTTATGTCTATTGGTGCAAAACAACAAATTGCTTGAAACAACTAAGGCCTTAGCAACTGAGGTGTGATGTACTCTCTGCAGTACCAGCACACATAGAGCAGCTGGATCAGATGGCGTATCCTGGCAGGTCCTCTGGGACTGAGCTGCCCAGCTAGCTGGGGTATTTACTGAAATCTATAACCTCTCTCTGTCCCTCGCTATAGTCACTGCATGCCTCAAACATTAACCATCATACCAGCAGTCAGTGGTAATATGCCTCAGCGTCTATAGATCAGTTGCACTCACCTCCATAGCAGCCAATTGCCTGGAGAAATTGGTTAAGATTCATGAGAGTGATTGCAGGAATGAGAGGGTTACTGTATGAGGAATGTCTGGCAGCTCTTGGGCTGTGTTCCCTGGAGTTCAGGAGAATGAGGGGGGATCTCATAGAAACATTCCAAATGTTAAAAAGCCTCAACAGATTAGATATGGCAAAGTTATTTCCCATGGTAGGGGATTCTAGGACAAGAGGGCACAACTTCAAGATTGAAGGACGTCCTTTTCGAACTGAGATGTGGAGAAATTACTTTAGTAGAGGGTGTTAGATCTGTGGAATTTGTTGCCACGAGCGGCTGCGGAGACCAAGTCATTGGGTGTATTTAAGGCAGAGATGGATAGGTTCTTGATTAGCCAGGGCTTCAAAAAGTATGGGGTGAAAGCAGGGGAGTGGGGATGACTGGATGCAGTGGATCAGCCCGTGATTGAATGGAGGAGCAGACTCAATGGACTGAATGGCCTACTTTGGCTCCTAAATCTGATGGTCTTATCTCCCACATTAAGAATGCCATTCCTGCTACTCTGAACCAGCACCAATTTGCCTACAAGGCAACAGATCAACCGAGCACACTATCTCCACATCGTATTGGAACATCCGGAGCATAAGGACATGTACGCCACTACAGTTCTGCCTTCAACACCATACTCCCCAACAAGTTCACCAATAAACTGTACAGTCTGGGACTCAATATATCAATTTGCAACTGCATTCTGGACTTTCTTACCAATCGCACCCAGACTGTCAGACGAGACAAGTACACATCAATCTCCCTGACCCAGAACACCAGCGTACCACAGGGATTGTGTACTGAGCCCACTCCTTTATGTTCGTTTCACCCGCGACCGTGCCCCTGCCCCTGCCTATGCCATCGACGCCATCATCAAATTTTCAGATGACACCTAGTGATTGGATTAGTTACAAATAACAATGAAGCAGCATACAGAGAGGGGTTGCAGAAACATCTGCAAATGGTGCATCAACCATAACCTTTCAATCAACATCAAAAAAAAACAAAGAAATGATTATCGACTTCAAGAAATCAAAAAGGCGTGAACAAGCTCCACTACCCAAATAGTGAAGCAGTGGGAAGAGTCTCCAGCTTTAAGTTTTTGGGGGTGAACATCACGTGGACTCTCTTGGACCATCAACGCCTCCTTCGGAAGACTCAGCAGCACTTATGCTATCTTAAGAGTTTAAAGAGAGTAATCTGCCCCCAAAGCTGCTGGTAAACATATATTGATGAGTAAATGAGGGCATACTGATCTACTGCATAACAGTATGGTACACCAGCTGCAACAATATTGACAGAAAAGCACTTGAGTCAGTCATCAGGACTGTACAGGACATCACTGGGACAGAACGATCTGATACGGAAACCATGTACAACTCATGATGTCTATGGCGGGCTCCCAATATTGTGATGGACTCATCCCACCCCAGTAATCAGGCAGGAGGAGAAGGTGGCAGCACGATGCAGCGGGCACAGCTCTCCGGTGAAATGATATCGTATTTGTAAGTAGGACACCATGCACAATTCTGATTTGATGGAGACGGACGTGAGAAGCAGAGGAACATTGGGAGAAATTTCTGAAATGCCTGATTCGCTGCCACTGCTACTGTGCGATCGAGAATCTCCGGAGGGGAAGGCCCCAAAATCCCCGGCTTTGTCTGCTGCTGGCGACCGAGGCTGAGGTCGAAGCGTTCGGATAGAGCTGGAGCTCGGTACTCAGTGTCGGAGGGCTGATCGGAGCTCGAAGTTTTCGGACAACTCGGAGTCAGACTGTGGTCGGGCATGGCAGGGATAGTTTTCTTCCTTCTCCCATCTGCGTGAGATGTGGGACTTTCGAAAGACTTTGAACTTTTTTACTGTGCCATAGCCTGTTCTTCATCGAGTTATGGTATTGTTGCACTGTAGTAACTATATGTTATAATTATGTGGTTTTTGTTAGTTTTTCAGTCTTGGTCTGTCCTGTGTTTCTGTGATATCACACTCGAGGAATATTGTATCATTTCTTAATGCATGCATTATTAAATGACAATAAAAGAGGACTGCGTGTCCTCATAATCATAATCACCTGTTCCACCTAAAGAAACATCTCTGCATGGACGTCCAGACTGAAACACAGTTTTTTTTCTAACCTAGGGGTGTTGTGCAAGTGAACAATGCCCTGTTTTAAAGTGGTTTGTCTTTCATTCAGTGTAACTTAGATGTCGGTCTAAATAACTCAAGACATTATTTTAAATGTAGTCATTCTGTTTTTAGTAATTGAATTGCCTGTGTGCAGTTTTACTCTGAATGGCGTGGCTCTGCAATCTCCTCCTCAGCAATGATAATGAATTTCTATCTAATTTCAGACTCTGTTAGTGATACTAAACATAATTCTGGTTGTACAAATTGTGTTCCAAAAGCCATTCCTTGTCAAACTATTGCAATTATCATCTACATTTGTTAAAGCCAGTGGCTCATAAGTCATACATCATTTCACTATCTGCCTTACACTTAACAATTGTTTTCCCTTTACCAATGCAAGTAAAAAGGCAAATAGATAAGTAATCTATAAACCCAAATAGCTATTTTAATACCCAATCAACTACTTGATAAAAACAGACCAAGTCCAAGAAAAGTAAGGTAGAGCTGTGAACTGGTGAAGTTCTATTCCTATTCAAATCAAACAATTCCCATGGTACAAGCTTCCAATTAGAAATCCTCAATTACTTGATGAACCATAACATGTTAATTGACTTCAACTTTCTCATGAAGGGTCTCTTCCCAAAATGTAAAATCTTTATTCCTCTCCATAGATGCTGCCTGGCCTGTCAAATTCCCCCAGCATTTTGTGTGAGTTATAAAACTTAAATTATTGAACATACAAAAAGGCCAATAGCACAAAACTCTACTGAATAAAAAGCAAATTAAAAACTCAAGGACCTTACTTTGTTCTTCCCCTTCAGCAACCCAATGATCCCTATTGAATTCAATGGTCTCATTCTCTCTATGTCTTGTTCAAAGCCTGACAGCAAAAGCAGATACCAGTGTTAAAGCAGTGGAACATGATCTATTTCTGTAGCACAACTGTATGGACAGCCTATTATAATGCAGAGCTGGAACCTGGAGACTGGTGAAGCTTAGCTGTGAAGTTCAAGGTTTAAACACCCCTGCTGATAGCCTGAAATCGCTGTCACTTGCACTGGGAACGTCTCTATTCATCACAAAAATCAGGACATCGCTTGGTTAGACCAAAAGAAAAAGGTTATGATTGATTGTTTGATTTATTCCTTACATCCAAGGGCGTAAAGACCTTTATGCTGCATTTCCGTCACAATGTACAAACAATAAGGAAGGGAAATGTGGGAGGATATTGCCCAAACCCTAAGATTGTATATATAATTGTTTTGTATACATGTGTATGTACAGTCAAATACAGTGTATAGTCAGATATGCAATCAAATCAATGTGTATTAATAAATCTGACAGTGGGCACGTGGCCAGGTGGTTAAGGCATTGGACTAGCGACCTGAAGGTCGCTAGTTCGAGCCCCAGCCGAGGCAGCATGTTGTGTCCTTGAGCAAGGCACTTAATCACACATTGCTCTGCGACGACACTGGTACCAAGTTGTATGGGTCCTAATGTCCTTCCCTTGGACAACATTGGTGTCGTGGGGAGGGGAGTCTTGCAGCATGGGCAACTGCTGGTCTTCCATACAACCTTGCCCAGGCCTGCGCCCTGGAGAGTGAAGTCTTTCCAGGCGCAGATCCATGGTCTCGCAAGACTAACGGATACCTTAAAAAAAATCTGATAGCCTGGCGAAAGAAGCTGTCCTGGAGCCTGTTAGTCCTGGCCTTAATACTGCGGATGCCAGACGGAAGCAGCTAAAACAGTTTGTGGTTTGGGCCGCTGGAGTCCCTGATGATCCTTTTTACACAGCTGCTGCTGTAAATGTCCTGAATAGAGGAAAGTTCACATCCACAGATGCACTGGGCTGTCTGCATCACTCTCTGCAGTGCCCTGTGATTGAGGGTAGTACAGCTCCCGTACCAAGCGGTGATACAGCCAGTCAGGATGCTCTCGATGCTACCCCCTTTAGAACATCCTGAAGATCTGGGGACTCATACCAAACTTCTTCAGCCGCCTGAGGTGAAAGGGGTGCTGCTGCGCTTTTTTCACCACACAACCGATATGTACAGTCCAGGTGAGATCCTCGGTGATGTGTATACTGAGGAACTTGAGCGATTTAGTTACAATGGACGTGGGGGGGTGGGGGGGAAGAGATGCTACAATGTGTTCTCGGATATGTCCCAGTGGTGAACAGGAGATTAGAGTGCAAACCCACTGATAAATATCCGACTAGAAAAACTTAGCATGTACTCCATCTTATACCTTCCCTCCAACAAAGGGGAAACGTGAACAGGAATACTAACCAATATGTATTTAGCACATTTCCTTATCGGTATATTCCTAACTTTCTTAGGAAAGAAAGGAACACTGGACCTCATCCTGAGAACAAAAAAGAACAAGGTAGCATTGATCAAGATTGGACAAAGCAATTACTGAATCATTCTGTTCCCAAAGGGAATTACTACTTTCTTCAACCATGGTTGCCTGGATCATTCATAAAACGCCAGCTGAGACTTTATCAATTATGTATAAACTTGCTCTTATGATTTATTTTCCTATTTACAACCCAACTAACTCGCACACTTGTTTTAAACAACCTATCAGCTTATTCTGTCACCTTGAGCTCATCTGTAGGTTTTTAAGGTAAAATATCAAAGGAATACTCAGTTATCCTATTTGAACGCTGGCCAATATACCAAATATCCCCACCACCCTGGCCATGCTCTCTTCTCAATGGTGCCCTCAGGAAGGTGGTACAGGAGCCTCAGGACCCGCACCATCAGGTTTAAAACAATTAACACCCCTCAACCATCAGGCTCTGGAACCAGAGGGAGACGAGTTCACTCACCCTCAACAGTGAACTGTTCACATAACTTATTAACTCAATTTCAAGAACTCTTCATTTCGTATTCTCAATATTTATTGCTTATTTTTTCTTTGACACTTGCATAGTTTGTTGTATTTTGTATATTAGTTGTTTGTGCCTCCTGTTGGGTGTGGTCTTTCATTGTTTCTATCGTGTCTCTTGGATCTTCTGAGCACACCCGCCAAAAAAAATGCACTTGCATATCAAATTTACTTTGAACTTTGAAAGATTTGTCTTAGGAATCAAGGAAAAAGTCTTTTCAAACAGAAAGGCTGATTTTGTTTTCATTTCAAATCAAATGAATCAACTGAAGAGCATTCTGACTGGTGCATCACCACCTGGTTCCACCCACCAGGCTCTCTGGTTGGCCCCCAAGAGGCCACTGTGTTCAAACATATGCTCATACCTCCATAGTTTGTCTTTACACGTTGGTTGTTTGTCCATCTTTGTTACTGTGTAGTTTTTCATTGATTCTATTGTATTTCTCTGTACATACTGTGGATGTCCACAAGACAATGAATCTGGAGGAGTATACGGTGACATGTATTTACTTTGATCATAGATTTACTTTCAACTTTGGTATCCAGGCACCAAAGCACTGGATTGTAAGAGGCTGCAGAGGGTTGCAGACTTAGCCATCTGCATCATGGGCTCAAGCTTCCCCACCATCGAGGACATCTTCAAAAGGCAGTGCCTCAGGAAGGCAGCGTCCATCATGAAGGACCCTCACCATTTGGGACGTCCCTCTTTCATTCTCTCTTCTTCTACTCTTTGGCTGTCCATCGATTTTCGATGTTGACTGAGGTCTGGGCAAGGTTATATGGAAGACCAGTAGTTGCCCATGCTCCAAGTCTCCCCTCTCCACGCCACCGATGTTGTCCAAGGGAAGGGCACTAGGACCCACACAGCTTGGCACCGGTGCCGTCCCAGAGCAATGTGTGGTTAAGTGCCTTGCTCAAGGAAACAACACGCTGCCTCAGCGGAGGCTCGAACTAGCAACCTTCAGATCACTAGACCGACGCCTTAACCACTTGGCCATGTGCCACACGTGCCTCTTTCATTACTACCATCAGGAAGGAAGCAGAGGAGCCTGAAGGCCCACATTCAGATGTTTTTGGAACAGCTTCTTCCCCTCTAATTAGATTTCTGAACAATCCTAGAACTCATGAAGACAACACACATCAAAGTTGCTGGTGAACGCAGCAGGCCAGGCAGCATCTGTAGGAAGAGGTGCAGTCGACGTTTCAGGCCGAGATCCTTCGTCAGGACTCATGAAGACAACCTGTCTTGCATTACTTATTAATTAATTTTTACAGTAACATATTGTAATTTGTCATGCCTGCACTGATGCCACAAAACAAATTTCATGACTTAAGTCAGTGACAATAGACCTGATTCAAAATTACAGTAAAGCCCAGGGGTGTGAAAATTTAATTACAAATAACACCTCACTGATGTCACACTGATGAAGGTTGAGAGCTTCTGAAATGATGTGAAAATTGAGAGAAGAGAAGAAAGTAAATTTGTTTTGCACATGCCAGGTATGTTAAAGATTAGCTTTATTTGTCACATGTACAGTGAAACATACAGTGTAGTGCAACATTTGCACTAAATCAAATCATCGAGGAGTGTGGTGGGCAGCCCGACAGTGTTGCCATGCTTCCAGTGCCAACATAGCATTTTCACAGCTCCCTACCCTAACCAAAGGGCTCACTACTCACCCACACTAACCGGTACATCTTTGGAGTGTGGAAGGAAACTGGAGCACCCAGAGGAAACCCACACAATCACAGAGAGAATGTACAAACTCCTTGCAGACTGCAGCAGGGAACAAACACTGATCTTACAGCCGGCACTGTGTTAAGCATTGCACTGACCGTGCCTCTCAGTGAGACACTTTAGTTACTGCTTGCAATCTAACCAAAAATTTTACAATGCAGAGAAATAAAAAACATCTAATTCATAAATGGAAGTAATTGGTAGGAACAGCTAAGACTAGAGCAGCAGCTGATAAAATACATGACCCAAATAGTTTGAGAAGACGAGATGAATGAACAAAGTGCCAAGTTTTGAGAACAAGACAGGATGATAACCAGTCACAGGAAGAAGACCATTATGCTGCAGTAAATGACACAGGAGAAGGACTTGGAGATATTCCAAGATAAACTGCTGATGCCATCAACACTGTGAGCAACAAGGGAAGAGCAGGCAGGCTTTGGGGCACACTGGCAGAGTAATAGATCACAGTCTCAGTTTCTTAACGATTTTTAAAAATTTATCTATTTATTTATGCATGTAGAGACACAGCACATAACGGCCTTTCCAGCCCACCAACCCGATTTTTAGCCCTAGCCTGATCACAGGACAATTTACAATGACCAATTAGCCTAGGAAAGAGTAGGTCTTTGGACTGTAGAAGAAAGCCAGAGCACCCAGCAGAATCCCACACACACACACACACACACACACACACACACACAGGAAGAACATATAAACTCTCTACAAAAGAACAATGAAATTGAACTCCAAACTCCGACACCCAAAGTTGCAACAGCATCACGCTAACCTCCACGCTACAGCGGAGTTTTGTAGCTTGTTTGATCAGCCACCAAAGCCTTCAGAACATTTCTGGTTATTCTATGATGAAAAATTAGTGAGGGGAATGGTTACAGAAACAGGAATTGCTTCTGGAGTTTTTGATCTTCAGAAAATGAAAATCAATTGATTTTTATCTTCAGAGTAACAATATTTTGTTTAGAGAAAAAAAGATAGAAAAATGATCAATAATTCTGCATCACTGACTTCAAAAATAGCATATGCAGTATTGGAACTGTTTATATGTCGTAATTCTACTCACAGAATTGAGCCAACTAAAAGGCTGCCAAGGCAATGAAGCAAACTTCAATGTCAGGCTTCTACAAACAAAAAGAAATTGGCCTTTAACATGATATAATGGTCGAGGCAAGCGGCGGCAGAGGTACAAGGAAGGCCTGACTGAGGCAAGCAAAGGCAGAGGCGGGGCTGTGGCATCCATGAGAGACAGGAACAAGCCGGTGTTGGGACATTTTAGGTGCCAGGCTAGATTGAAAGATCAGGGTGTCGGGACCGGAGGCAAGGCGGGCTCCAGCCCTGCAACGTTTACTCAGCTCCGCGCTCTTTGCGGTGTTGGCTGCGGCAATGCCTGGCTTCGTGCCTGTGGGTCTCACAACGTTTACTTGGCTTTGCCATGAACTGTGGCTTTTGCCTGCTCCAGCTGCAGTGATGCCTGGCTTCATGCCTTTTGTAAAAGTTCAGTTCTGAAGCCATTTGCTTACTTGTAATGTTTGCACGATTTGTTTTCTTTTTCTCTGCGCAATGGGTATTTGAGGGTTTCTTTTTTAAATGGGTTCTCTTGAAGTTTCTTTGTACAGTAGCTGCCTGTAAGGAGATGAATCTCAAGGTTGTATAATACTTTGATAATAAATGTACTTTAAACTTTGGATATAAGTGAATAGAGTGACACCAAAATAACCAAAAGACTCAACGAACAGATCAAGGGGGGAATTTCAAAAATTTAAAAAGCAAGTTAAGCTTAATGACTTTTTCCTACTGACAGGCCTGGTGAGCAAGGCCCAACACAAAAATGGGAGGCTGGTTTGAGGGAGAGACAAATATGCAGTTGAGAAAGTCAAACCATCTTATAAGGTCAGTCTTCAGGCTGAATGACTGTGGAAAAAGTGTTACGACATGGTTTGTTCATAGTGAGGAAGTAATGTGATGTGGTGTATTGAATTATACTGAATAATTGTGGTCTGAGGAATGGTGATATGATCACACATAGAAAAATACAGCACAGAAGCAGAACTTTGGCCCATCTATGTTGAACCATTTAAACTACCTACTCCCATTGATCTGTACCCGGGCCACAGCACTACATACCCCTGCCGTCCGTGTACCTATCCAGACCTCTCTTAAACACTGAAATTGAGCTTGCATGCACCACCTCTGCCGGCAGCTCGTTCCACACTCTCAGTAAAGAGGTTTCCCCTCATGTTCTTCTTAACTTTTCTCTTTTCACCCTTAATCGATGATCTCTAGTTGTAGTCCGAGCCATTCTCAGTAGAAAAAGCCTGCTTGTATTTACCCTACCTATACTCCTCTTAATTTTGTATACCTCTATCAAATCTCCTCTCAATTATACAAATAATTTTAAATTGTACTATAATGAGACAATCGTTGATATTACCAACATCGAGCACCAGGAGGTTACCCATGCGCTCACAGGGAGAACATACAATCTCCTTCCAGATAGCAGTGGGAATTGAACCCTGATCACTGACACTGAAATAGTGGGAGCATTGTGTTGCTTTCTGGTCACCGCACAACAGGAAAGATGTGATTAAGCTCCAGATGCAGGAAGAAAACATCAGAAAGTTGCCTGGATTGGAGGGCAAGAATGGTAAGGGAAGGCGAGGTGAGTTTTCCCTGGAGCAAGGGAGATGACATGTTGGGATGTATAAAATTATGAGCGACAGAGATAGGGCTGAGGGTCACAGTCTATTTTCCAGGATGGGGTTTTTAAAAATTAGAGCATGGAGGTTTAAGGTGATGTGGTGGAGGTTTAAAAAGTGATCCGTGGGGTATATTTTTCCACACAGAGTAGTTGGTATCTAGGATGAGCTGTGAGAGGTGGTGGTTGTGGTGGCAGGAACAGCACAGGAGCATTGTGGTTAGCTTAGCACAGCACTTCACAGTGCAGTTGCCCCAGGTTCAATTCCCGCCGATGCCTGTAAGGAACTTGTACGTTTTCCCCATGACCATGTGGGTTTCCATCAAGCGCTCCAATTTCCTCCCACAGTCCAAAGAGGTACCAGTTGGTAGGTTAATTGGTCATTGTAAATTACCCCATGATTTGTCCCACGGATGACAGGAAATTAATGCATTCAAGAGAAATTAGTACCTGCAGGGAAGGGGATCAATATGGATGCAGTGGCTTCTTTCTATGACTCTAAAATGTATTGTGCTCCGTCCACAAAGACTAAGCTACTCACAAAAATGCATTTGTATAAAATAGGGGTAATTATAAAGTCCATGTATCAATTTATGCGATGCGGTCATCAACAGCTAATTTATTACTCAGAAAAGCTTACAGATTATCTTCTTACTGCTAAAATCCAGCTGGCAATTTGAATTAAACAGAAAATCTTAACATTTTCCAATTATATATCATCAAGTAGCCATTTATGATACATGACCTGTTAATATGTCACTGTAAATATGCCTTCTGGCCATTAGTGGTGATAAAACCTGCTATTTGTTCAAATACGTCCATTGCCCAATGGCAGCAATGGAACTTGTTATTTAGTCAAATCTTCATTGAAAAAAAACCTGTGTGATTTCTTTCTAAAACCAGTATTCAATTATGCAATAGGTAAGAAAAGCTCTAATTTTAAAAAGGTGAAGCAGTTTACACGTTTATCTTCTACTGTATTTCATCTTAAAATTATATGAAATGGGAATTTAACTAAGCACACTGGCCATTGTAAATAGTTTAGTGTGGAGATGAATGGTGGTTGGGGGGTTATTGGCAGCATTCGGAGGGGGATTGTTGGCAATATGAGGTGAAAAGGAATTAGATTAAATGGGCACCCACTGATTGTTGTAGAATCAATGGGCTTGGGCTGAAGTCCATTTATTTAGTGTGTGTGTGGGTGTGTGTGTGTGTGTGTTATATACATATATTTGGAGGGTTGTATCTTACAGAAATTCTACATGTGCTTGTTATCTTGTATATGCTAGGACTAGGCCTCAAGCCGCAGTGTCAATAGAGCGGCATCAGAGATGGTGTGCTCCACTGGGGGCAGAGTGCCGCGCCGTCCAGGCTAGAGAGGGTGCTGCCATCCCCCTCAGTGTTCGCGTGGCAGGAGATAAGCTCTATTCAGGTCGACTGTAGATTGATGGTGCAAGTTTTAGACTCCTTTATTGCGTGACTGTGATACCATTTGAGCTGGCTATTTTGTGTGAGCTTTGTGCTGTGTGTGACTGTTGGTACTATGTTTTGCACCACAGTAACGCTGTTTCATTTGGCTGTATTTATGAGTATTCATGGATGCTTGAATGACAATTAAACTTGAATTGAATTGAATTATTTATTTAGTGGTGTCACATGGAACAGACCCTTCTGGCCCAATGAGCAGCTCTGCCCAGCACCCCACCTATTTAGCACTAGCCTAATCACAGGACATTTACAACGTCCAATTAACCTACTAACCAGTACGGCTTTGGAATATGGAACGCGGTTCACAGGGAGAACATACAAACTGCTTACAGACAGCACAGAAATTGATCTCCGAACCTGGGAATGCCCCGAGCTGTAATAACGTCATGCTAACTGCTACACTACCATAGCGCAATTGTAGATGGATTGTTGAGAATGAGGGATGAGCGTAAAATTGGAATTAGATTACATGGGTGCCCAATGATTGAAGTAGACTCAGTGGGCTTGGCGGAAGAATCCTTTCCTGTACTGTACACCTCTATCACAATCATTTTTGCACAAGGTAGTTTTTGGGATTTTGCTGAGAAGTTTATTATCCTGGTAGGCATCTCTTCATGGCCACGGTTTAATCAGTCTCTCTACACAGTCAGTCTCAGAACCTTATGTAATGAAAACATGCACTACATACCTCGCTCCAAAGATGTCTTTCTTAGCCAGATCAATTCCCGAAATAACCTTGACTCTGAGAATCCGAGATTCTTCCTGAAAGCAGAAAAATAAATCAAAATTTTAAGAAAAACTGTTCGGAGATTAAATTGCAAAGTTGCTCACATTCCAAGACTGCAAACTCCATCTTATTCTACTGTGCAAAACTTTAATGAGTTCTTCAGATGAGACAGTGACTGGAAGCATTAACCTCACATTTTTTCCCCTCTACGAACATCGATCGGAAAGAAACTTAGTATTTCCTTCACAAAGTGCAGAAGGAACTCAACAAGTCAGGCAGCATCTATGCAAGGGATTAAACAGTCAACATCTCAGGCCTTCCTTCACATCCCCCCAACCCCCAGTTTCTTATCCTCACTTCTTTGACTGTTTATTCCCACCCATTTTCCAACCCTCTATAAAAGTTGACGTTATCATAAACCACTTTCAAAAGTGATCTAGATATCGTAGACCAATATTGAAAATGTATAACACTTTCCCGACCTTGGCAGTATTCTCTCCTCAAAAGCAGATATGGACTCAAACATTAACCACTGCCTACTTAGTGCTAGTGGAGCCTATGCAAGATTAAGGAAAAGAATCGTTGAAGACAGTGACCTACAGGTCCAAACAAAACTTGTGGTCTATAGAGCAGTCGTCCTTCATACATTACTGTATGGAGCCAAATCATGGACAACAAACACTAGTCACCTGAAAGCCCTGAAACATTAACACTAAAAATCCTTATGAAAGACTTTGAGGACCAGCTGGAAGGACAGGCGCACTAACACCAGCGTACTAGAGGAGGCCAATATGAACAGCGTTTCCACCACGATAAAGCAACACCAACTCCAATAAACACACATCAAAGTTGCTGGTGAACAGACCAGGCAGCATCTCTAGGAAGACGTACAGTCGACGTTTCGGGCCGAGACTGTACCTCTTCCTAGAGATGCTGCCTGGCCTGCTGCGTTCATCAGCAACTTTGATGTGTGTTGCTTGAACTTCCAGCATCTGCAGAATTCCTCGTGTTTACCAACTCCAATAGGTGGTCATGTCATCCAGATGCCTAACTCTCATCTCCCCAAACAGATACTTTACTCCCAGTTGAAGGAAGGTTGGCGAGCTCCTGCTGGGCAAAGGAAACGCTTCAAAGATAACATTAGAAATCAGCCTGAAGGAATTCAACAATACTTAAAAAAACTGGGAAAATATTGGACTCAATAGATATATCTGGCGGAAATCTGTTCAAGAGGGAGTGCGGTACATGAGAACAATCTCTGCTGTGCCACAGAGAACAAGTAGTGGCTGCAAAAGAAGAAACTGAACAATCAAAAGACCCAACCTCTAACCACAGCCATCTTGCCCACACTGCACCAGAATATGTGGATCCTGGATCGGCCTCTACAATCACCAGAGGACCCACCAATAGACAACCCCTTATGAAAATATCTTACTCATCTCGCGGGATCATGCTACTACTACTACTGCTACTAATCCCCTCCACAGATGTTGCATGAATTGCTGACAAAACATTAATCAAAAATCAAATGAACTGCAGATGCAGGAAATCTGAAATAAAAACAGAAAATTCTGGGGATACTCAGCAGATCAGGCATCATCTGTGAGAGAAGAACAATTCCAAAGAACAGACTTGGCATGAAATGTCGACTGTTTATTCCCCTCCGTGGATGCTGCCTGACTTGCTGAGTTCCTCCAGCATTTTGTGTGTGTTGCAAAAAATTTCCAGCATCTGCAGAATCTCTCGTGGTTAAACATTTCCTTCAACAATAAATTTTGCTAATTTACCCAAACCTTGCATTCATTTTCCCTGAGACTACAAGAACATATTGCTGGCCTGTTTAACTGCTTTTTCTTGTCACATCAGTTCAAAAAAAATGTAGAACTAATATGGTTTGATTACCTTAGCACCATGCAGATTGAATCAAGAGCATTCATAGCTCACAGCTTCCATTAGCTGTCTTTAACCTGCCCTGCTAATGAAACAAGCTTATACCACAGAAAAAGTCTTCTGGTCAAATGTAAATAATGATGATGTGGTAGTAAAATTAGATAAATATTGACAGCCATCTCATCTAAAAGCTACTAAATAATTAATCTTCAATTTTAATTACAGAAGCGTCAGTACAAGGTCAATCATCTGGACTCTGTAAAGCATCTGCTCAGCTTCCTACATTCTCTGAGCTTATCTACAGTTTTGTTTTAGGGACAAAGGCAGCACAAATAGAGTTGTAAACTTTTGGATAGGTTTCAAACTGTGGACAAAAATTAAAGATTAGCTTTATTTATCTCATGTACATTGAAACTTGCAGTGAAATACATCGTTTGTTTCAACAACCAACATTGTCCGAGGATGTGCTACGGGCCATGCTTCCTACGCCAACATAGCATGCCCGTAACTTCCTAACAACCCTAACCCCAGTGTCCATCTGGAATGTGATAAGAAATCAGACAGTCACAGGAGAGAACATGCAAACATGTTAGAGGCAGTGGCAGGAATCAAACCCCTATTAGTGGAGCTCATTCAACATCTATATGCAGCGAGAACCCAGATAAAATGACCTACTGCAGAGTAACAATGTTTGCTGATGGAAGCCTACTGCACAGATTGAGTGACCTACACAAACTGAACTATCCCTTTCTTGGTGCCAATGTTAGCTCAAGAGGCGCCCTTAAGTCCTCTTTGTTTGACATCAACTGGGAATAGCATAAGGACAGCTTGTATCCCACTCTAATAAGACTCTAATAAAAGTTCCCTAGTGTGAGAAGATGGAACCTTGACCTAGATTCACAATTCAATGTCAGGATTTGTTATTTCACTGTATATTTCAATATACATGTGACTGTCATTTGCATTTACAACCATCACAGCTTGAGAATGTGCTAGGGGCAGCCTGCAAGTATCACCATGTTTCTGGCACCAACATAGCATGTCCACAATGTTCAGAACAATATGTAGCCAACATGCAAAAGCCAGACATAACAATATCCCACCACCCACACCTTCCTCCAGCACATTGGGACAACCTCAACCTCAGGACCTGTTGACCTCAGGTCTCCAATCCCAGGACAGACCACCTTTGGACCCCGATCTCCAGACATTGGCCCCGGACTCACAGATCTCAGACCTCTGGCAGACGAACCTACTGAATAACCTCGAGGATCACAGGCCCTCATACACAGAACCTGCTGACCATGATCCTTGAACATGAGGATCATAGTTCTTCACCTCCAGCAGATGCCCACTTGACTGCCGACTGGCTTTGAACGTCTGCATCTGCAGGCCAGCCTCGTGCCTGTGGATCTCAGATCTACCTTGCACCTTACTGCCTACCTGCACTGCAGTTTCTCTGTAGTTCTTAACACCTTCCACACTCTGATTCAGCTCTCTGATACCAAGTACTGAGCGCCATCTCTGTCCAAACGATTTGACCTCAATCTCGGTCGCCAACAGCAGGCAAAAGCCGGGGATTTTGAGGCCTTCCCTCCGGAAGATTCCTGACTGCGCAGTAACGACAGCAGCGAACTTTATTGTTATTGTTTTACTGCCTCAATGAACTCTGCAAGGAGTATGATGTTTTTACGCTGTAACTTGGTACATGTGACAATAATAAACCAATCTAATTAACCAATTACTAGACAGCAACTTGCAGAAGAGGGGTTTAAGTTCTGAAGTGTCTTTGAACTGAAGCATTAATTGTATTTCTGCTAAACAACCTGCTGAAAATTTCCAGCGCTTATGATTTTTAAGTTTAAGGAAAAGTCCTGACAAGAGAAAGGAGGAAAGAAAAAAGTAGAGGTAGAGGCTGAGGAACAGGTAAGTTTTTATTTTATATTTTATTTAGAGATACAGCACGGTAACAATCCCTTCCGGCCCAATTACACCCATGTGACCAATTAATCTACCGACCCATACCCCTTTGAAACCCATGCAGTCACGAGGAGAACATGCTAACCCCTTACAGAGTGTGGCAGAAACTGAATCCGGGAGGCCAGCACCAAAATGTTACACTAACCACTGTGCTACCATGCCGCCCCAGTTTGATGAGGGAATGCCACAATTCAGGACTCTGTCAGCTTGGGATATTCACGCCAATAAACAGTGATCTAGTTCTGTTCATTCACCTCAAGTGGCTCTCAGATTTGGGATATCTTCTGTAATACTCCAAATCTCTCTTCTGTTAAGGAAATCACTCAAATAAGGTCCAACTCTTAACGTTAGTATACAGAACATAGAACATTACAGCACTGTGCAAGCCCTTCGGCCCACGATGTTGCACCAAACTTTGAACAACTCTGAGATCAATCTATCACTTCCCCAACACATAGTGTTCTTTTTTTTTATCATTTAAGGATATCTTAAATACCCATAACATATCTGCCTCTATCACCACCCCTGGCAATGCATTCCAGGCAGTCACCGCTCTGTGTAAAAAAAGAATTCCTCAGATACTGCCCCTATACTTTTCTACAATCATCTTAAAATTATAGCCGCTGTGATTAGCCATTTCTGCTCCGAGAAAAAGTCTTTGGCTGCCCACTCATTCTATGCATCTTATCATCTCATACACCTCTATCAAATCACCTCCCATCCACCTTCATACTGAAGAGAAAAGCCCTAGCTCATCCAAACTTCCCTCATAAGACATGCTGTCTGGACTGGAAAGCAACCTGGTAAATCTTCTCTGTACCCTCCCTAATGCTTCCACATCCTTCCTATATTGACCCAACACAATACTCCAAGTGTGATCTAACCAGGGTTTTATATAGGCATCCATTAGTCTCGTGAGACCATGGATTTGCGCCTTGGAAGGTTTCCAAGGTGGCCTGGGCAAGGTTGTATGGAAGACCAGCAGTTGCCCATGCTGCAAGTCTCCCCTCTCCACGCCACCGATGTTGTCCAAGGGAAGGACATTAGGACCCATACACCTTGGCACCGGTGTCGTCACAGAGCAATGTGTGGTTAAGTGCCGTGCTCAAGGACACAACACGTTGCCTCAGCCAAGGCTCGAACTAGCGACCTTCAAATCAATAGTCGAACGCCTTAACCACTTGGCCACGCGCCAACAAGGGTTTTATAGAGCTGCAACATTACATCACGACTGCTGGACTCAGTTCCCTGACTAATAGAAGCCAATACACCATACGCCTTCTTAACTATATCAACTTAAGCAAACAAGAGAAAATCTGCAGATGCTGGAAATCCAAGTAACACACACACAAAGTGCTGGAGGAACTCAGCAGGCCAGGCAGCATCTATGGAAAAGAGTACAGTCGACATTTTCGGCCGAGACGTTGACTATACTCTTCCATAGATGCTACCTGGCCTGCTGAGTTCCTTCAGCATTTTGTGTATCAACTTGCACGGCAACTTTGAGGGAACTATGGACACTATCTAATGTTGTTCAGTATACAATTATTTTTGATTTTAATAGGTCTCTGGTGATGTAGTGTGGGGTCTACTGCTACATTAAAATGCCATATAAAATGAAGGTGTACCTATTATGTCTTTCCTTAATTCAGAGGCCAGAGGAAGACAAAACTCTGACATAAAGGAACAAACGCTTAGACAAGCTGTGGTGGTTTACATGACACTATTACTGCTTAGGGCTTTCTGGAGTTTGGAGTTCAATTCTGATGCCATTCTGTAAGGTGTCTCTGTATGTCCTGGCTGTGAGTGTTTTCCAGGTCCTCCAGTTTCATCCCACAATCCAAGGAGGAACAAAGTGGGCGAATTGGTTAGTGTAAATTGTCCCGTGATTAAGTTAGGGTTAATAAGGGTTGTCAAGGCCAAGGGTGTGGCTCGAAGAGCAGGAAGGACGTACTGCACACTGTATTGTTAAAATAAAATAAAACATAAATGAAGCTATCAGGAAAGGAGCAAAAAAATAGTCTTCATATTCCTGATGGAAATGCACTCTGATTGTTAATTGAGATTCTGGTGTTCTAAAGAACAAATACTCTTCAGTATACATTATTCACAGTGAATCAGCAGAAAAACTATACCCAGCTAACATTCTTTCAATGGACCTAATCTCCAAATAATACTGGCAGACCTAAAAAAAATCTATTGTTGAATTTCTATTCTTTTTTTAAATCACTAATTTTTATTGCAACACCAACAAATTACATTCAATACAACCAGTTGCCAATTACATTTTGACTGTTTAACCCAGCCACCCCTCAACCCTCATCACCACCCCCTCTCCACCCCTCACCCTCTTTCTCATCTCCACCCCCCTCTCCATCCCTCTCCCCCCCCCACCAACCAACTGAATAGTAGTGCATACACAGACAAAGCATTCCTATTTTAACAGAAGATCTTTTAAGTTAGATATCAAATTTGTCCACATTAAGATTGTGTTTGGTCGTGCATCATTTACTCTTGCTGATGATAGTTCCAGGTAAGAAATGTCCAAAAAGCTCTGAAGTCAGTGAGTATTTGAAATATCATGGGGTGGTTTCCAACGCTGGACGACTATTTTCTTAGCTGCAGTCAGGCCTGTCAGCCAGATTTGCGTGTTTTTTCCATAAGGGAAAAGTAGGAGTCATCATTTAGAAGATGTACAGTGGGGTCCATTGGTAATTGTACCCCTGCTGGTTCTGTAAGAGTACTGATAACCTTCCCCCACAAATCAAAAACCCCTGGACATTCCCACACATGTATAAGCTCATCCCTCTGCAGTTGGACCTTGGACTTTCTGACTAACAGACCCCAATCTGTTAAGTTAGACAACCTCTCCTCCTCCACTCTCAACCTGAACACCGGCGTGCCTCAAGGCTGTGTGCTGAGCCCTCTTCTGTACTCCCTTTTCACCTATGACTGTGTTCCTGTACATGGTTCTAACTCCATAATCAAGTTCGCAGATGACACCACAGTGGTTGGCCTGATCAAGGGGATGACGAGATGGCCTCCAGGGACGAGGTCCAGCACCTGGCCATATGGTGTGCCGACAACAACCTGGCCCTTAACACCCAGAAGACCAGGGAGATCATTGTGGACTTCAGGCATGCTAGGAGACACACTCACGTCTCCATCTACATCAACGGAGCTGTAGTCAAGCGTGTATCAAGCTTCAGATTCCTTAGTGTCCACATTTCCGAGGATCTCACCTGGTCCCTGAACTCCTCCATCCTGATCAAAAAGGCACAACAGCACCTTTATTTCCTGCAGAGCATCAAGACAGCTCACCTCTGTCCCAGGATACTGATGGACTTTTACCGCTGTACCATTGAGAGCATACTCACCAACTGCATCTCAGTGCAGTATGGCAATTGTCCCATATCAGACCACAAAGCACTCCAGCGTGTGGTGAAAACTGCCCAGCGGATTATCGGCACCCAATTGCCCACCATTGAGAACATCTACCATAAACGCTGCTTGGGCAGGGCGAAAAGCATTATCAAGGATGCATCTAACCCTAACCATAGACTTTTTACTCTCCTCCCATCTGGTAGGTGCTACAGGAGCCTCCGCTCCTGCACCAGCAGGCACAGGAAGAGCTTCTTCCCCGAGGCTGTGACCCTGCTGAACCTCACATCACAGTGCTAAGCAGTATTGCACCCATATTGTACTGTCTCAGTACTTTTATATGTGTGTGCTGTAGCACTTACTTTTTATTCACAGTTATTTTGTAAATAACACTATTCTTTGCATTTTTGGTCAGATGCTAACTGCATTTCATTGACTTTGTATCTGTATTCAGTACAATGACAATAAAGTTGAATCTAATCTAATCTAACTTAAAGGAGCCCACAGTTCCGTGGGAGCAAAATGAGCAATAAGGATCAGGAACCAGTCCCTTTTGATGTCTAATTCTCAGTGTTAGATATGCTCTATGACAAAATTTCAAGTACATATACCGATGATTTGGGTTTTTCAAAGCACCGGCAGCATTATCCCAAATCGCATCCCAGTCTAAGTCTTGTCCCAATTCAGATATATCCCTGCCCCAGGTTTTCATTCTTGATGTGGGTATATGTTTCTGGGAGTTTAATTTATCATAGATATATGACACTATCTGTCTTGGAGCACTCTGTATCCAACTTAAAATGGGATGGTCCTTTAAATCTGACCCCCAGGGAATGCCGTAGGCTTTACAAGCTGATCTTACTCTAAAGAAGAAGAGAGTGTTTATCAATATTATATAGAAATACCAGTTCTTGAAAGCTAAGGATAATACTTGCCCCATTAATATCTTGAAGAGTAGTAACAGCTTTATCCTCCCAAGTTCTGTGAGTGAATGGTTCCCCTCCCCCAGATAAAAGATGATTATTGTTCCATAATGGAGATGATTTGCACCAAACGCTTTTAAATTTTAGGAATTTTTCTGCTGCTCTAAACACTTGTAGTATATGGGTTAAAATTGGACCATAATACAAATCACATTTTTTGGTAGACATACCTATAAGGAGAAAGTCTTTCAACCTTATTGGTACTATTAGCTCTTGTTCTATATTTTTCCATGATGAAACTTTATCCTCCTCCATCCAATAGAGAAGACTTTTTAATACAAATGCCCAGTGATACAGTTTAAAATTTGGACATGCCAATCCCCCATCTGACTTTTTGAATTGTCGAGCTGACCACTTTATATTGGGTCGATTACCGTTCCAAACATAGCATCGTAGTAAGGAGTCCAGTTTTGCCAATATCCTGCTGGAGGTGCAAGTGGGATCATTGAGATGATAAAATTAATGTGGGGTAAGATGTTCATTTTAATGACCGATATACGGGCTGGGACTGATGCTGGCAGGTGTCTCCATCTATTAATATCTTCTTATATTTTTTTCAAAATTAAAGAGTAATTTTTTTTAGCCACAGATGATAGGGAAGTATTAACTTTAATACCCAAGTAGAGGACCTCATTTGTAACATTAATCTGGGGAGGGAGAGACACCTTACTTTTATCTTTATTAATCAGCAACAGTGCTGATTTTGACAAATTAACTTTGTATCCTGAAAGAAATCCAAATTGCTCCAGTGTTTTTAAAACATAGGGGAGAGTTTATTGAACATTTGCCATATAAACTAATATGTCGTCTGCGTAAAGTGATATTGAATGTGATATTGCACCTATTGTAATAGGGGAGATCTGAGGAGAGTTTCTAATGTGCAAGCAGTTCAATAGATATAGTAAAAATTAAAGGAGACAAAGGGTCCCCTTGTCATGTGCCCCGTCCTATGTCAAATAACTCTGAGAAACCTCCTCCCTTACATACCTGGGCTGAAGGATTAGCATACAGTGCTTGAATCATACTGATAAATTTATCGCCGAACTTAAATTCTTTTAGAACTCTCCAAAGATATGGACATTCAAGGCGATTGAACGCTTTTTCAGCATCTAGAAATAGCAGGCCACAGGCAGGCAGGATTTTATGTGTTGCGCTCAGTATGTGTAAGAGCCAGCGAATATTATCAGATGCGAGACGCCCCCTAATAAAGCCCGTTTGATCTGGGCTAATTATTTTCCCAACTACTGTCTCGAGTCTACTGGCTAAGACTTTGGAAAATATCTTGAGGTCGGCATTTACCAAGAAGATTGGACAGTAATTGGCACACTCCAAGGGGTCCTTACCAGGCTTAAGTATAACTGTGATCAGGGCTGTGTTTAGATCTCTATGGAAAGCGCTATTTCCAATAGCATAATTTAATGTTTCTAACCATTCTGGTCCAAGAATATCCCAAAGTGCTAGGTAAAGTTCCACAGGTTTGCCATCTATACCTGGTGTACAGCCCTTATTTGTAGCTTTGACTGCTCTGAGTAGCTCGTCCAGTGTAATAGGAGAGTCTAGAGTTTTGGTGTCCTCCAATGACAACGTAGTGAGGTCTAATTCACTAAAAAAAAATCCGTGAAGTCATTCTTAGAAGGAACTGAGCCACTTGTATACAGTTCTTTAAAGTAATTCTTGAATGTCTCATTTATTTCCTCTGTTGAAGATACTACTCCACGTTTAGCACATCTAATCGCTGGTATAGACCTTTTAGCTTCCTATTGTTTGAGCGTTAGTGCCAAAAGATGGCTCGGTCTCTGCCTTCTGCATAATACTTATGTTTGGTTATATGGATCATATATTCTGCCCTGCTTCTTAATAAATCTTTTAATTCTGCTTGTTTTGTTTTGAGCTCGTTTTCTTTTGTTATGGTGTATCTCCTTTTGAGATCATTCTCCAAAACCTTACATTCTTCTTCTAGCGTGGAAATCTTTTGAAGCCGGCTTTTATGTAAGTGAGAACTGAACCATATAGCGTTATTTCATAAGAAACCCTTGATGGAGGCCCAAATCACTGTCACATCCGAACACTATTTTTATTTAAATTTATAAATTCTGTCAGTTTTGTTCTCAGTTGTGATAGATACACGTCATTTTTTAGAAGGGTGGAGATAAACCTCATCACAGTAGCCTTATTTTTAATTTTGCCATAATTAGAAGTAGATATGACTGGGTTGTGATCAGATAGATGTCTGGGCAAAAATTCTATTGAGTGTACCAAAGACAACAAACCAGAGGATATAAGAATGCAATCCATCCGAGAGAAAGTTTTATGTCTTGTTGAGAAGAAGGTATAGTCTTTAGCAGATGGATTATCCACCCTTCACACATCAGTTAAATTTAAATCCATTAGAAAAAGGTTAAGTCCTTTGGAAGCAGATCCTTGAGCGCTTGATATAGTTGAGGAAGATTTATCAAGGTTATTGTTTACCAAAGCATTCAGGTCCAAACCAACATATAGTTGGTAGCCACTTAACTTCAGTAATTGTGAGGTAATTGAGGGAAAAAAATTCAGCCTCGACTATAGTTGGGGCATATAGGCTAATGAACGCAACTTTTTTTTAACCCTGAATGGATGTACAGCAAAAAGCTAGACGTCCTTCATTGTCGGAGCCAGTCCTTTCAATTGATACATTAATACTATGTCTCATTAATATCATAACTCCTTTCGTATGAGTACCATCAGCTGATGCCACAACAGATTTATAAAAGCAGTTTTGAACCCTAGGAATGTCATTAGGTTTAAGATGTGTTTCCTGTAACAGCGCGATATCTATTTTCCTTCTGTGTAAGAAATCTAAAACCTTTGAACGCTTGGAGGGAGAGTTTAATCCTCTAACATTAAATGATACAATAGTAAGATTTTCTAATTTATCCGTGTTGCTCATCTTCCCCTGGACCTGTTGTTGTAAGTTGGTAGTGGAACCCTGAGTTACCCCCTTCCCAGCCCCCTTCCCATCACCCCTCGCCCCTCACATACAACTCTTTACTTTAAACGTCTGTGAGTGTCACTTAGCAATGTCAGACACTGAACATTAACTGCCCCCCTTTTGCACCAACAAATTAGAAAGGCAAAGCAGTTCTCATAGACAATCACATCAAAGAGACAAGAAAAAAAAACCTGGTCAAACCCATTAACCTATATAATTAAAACCATTCCCGTCCCAAATATAGTATAACACATAATCAAGACCCCAACAGCTCTCCTGCGGGAGACTGTTGCTTTACTAGACCGTCACTTAGCGATGATGCCAGTGACGTCTTATCTCGCGCTCAGGAACGTAAACAAGTCTACTGGAGACATAACCCAAAGTGAACATGTACAACTAAAGTTATTCAGAACAAACTGCTGTTTTTCAGCTTCATTCTTGATGAAATATGATATTTGGATGTGTTGAATATCACCTTAGAAAGTAAAAGATAAAAAGTATACTCTAGGCAGTCTTATATCACATTACCATGTTATCCTTGTACTAACAAGTTAACTGAGCCACTGCCTTAAAACTCTGACCTGCAATATTCAGAAACACATTGGCCCCTTAATTAACTAAATACAAAAGTGCATCGAATGACTTTCCAGTAAAAGAATAACCAGAAAACTTCACACCTAGGACGTTAACTTGGCCGTGTCTGTTACATTGCGCATACAGGCTGGTCCAAGCTCTTAATGCAGTTCCATCTCCTCCCGAGGGGCGTGTGGCCTTTGCCCAGGGTCTTCTTCCATATCTCCCAGCACCAATGATTTCAGAGCTTCTTTCACTTCCTCTACCAAATTAAACGATATCTTCATGCCCTTGATATTCACTCTCAAAATCGCCAGGTATATGAGGAATGAGTCGATCCCCTTCCGTCGAAGCTTAGCACGGATCTCCTTGTATCCCCGCCATTCTTGCATCATGCCGGGGCCACAGTCAGCGAAGAACTGTAGCTGGGTGCCATCCGGGAGAGTGGGTTTGGCTTTCCTCGTGCCCTCCGGGATAGCCTCCCGGTCAGTGTACCGTAGAAGCCTAAAAACCATGGTCCACGGTCTTGAGGTGCTGTTGGAAAAGATCCTATGTGCTCTAGCAATCTCCAATGGAGTGCCGAGGGAGTTCTTGAGCGCTGGAATCCAATTAGGCAGCATCTTCTGGATGTAACCTCTTGGATCGCCACCCTCAGCACCTGTCGGTAAGTTGACCAGCTGCACATCGTTTCTCCTGGATCTGTCCTCCAAGTTGTTTAGCTTCTTCCGTATCTTAGTCACCTCCGCGAGACAGGAGCTAGTATCTTTCTCATTCTTGCGTAAGCTAACCTGATGTTGTCTATTTTGTTGAAGACCACGCTAAATTTTTTAGCATGAATGTCTGCTTGCTCCTTTAACGACCAGAGAATGTTGCCATTCTCTGCCATATGCTTCTGTATGGGGTCGACAGCCTTTTTCAGCAACTCCTTCAGCATGTGGGCTACCATTTCTTGCAGCGATTCCATCTCCATTGCCATTGTTTGCTTAATTAGCATAGCTATTTCCTCGGATGAATCACTAGCTTGGTGTTGTCTGCTGGTATCTTGTTTCTTGGTTGAATTTGGATCTTCTTTTGAGGTCATGTCTTTAGTTATATCTTTCTCCAACTCAAACTTGTATTAAGACTGTCTATGAGCCCTAAAGAACGTGAAAAAGGAGGGTTATATGTCAGCGCTCAGTGCTGTGCTGCCATCTTGCCTCGTGTCTCACCAGAAGTCCACCAATTTCTATTCTTAATGGACTTATTTTTCAAACCACATAATTTTTCAATCCTCATAGAGGGATCAGAAGTGGAGAGAGTGAGCAGCTTCAAGTTCCTGGGTGTCAAGATCTCTGAGGATCTAACCTGGTCCCAACGTATCGATGTAGTTATAAAGAAGGCAAGACAGCGGGTATACTTTATTAGGAGTCTGAAGAGATTTGGCTTGTCAACAAATATACTCAAAAACTTCTATAGTTGTACTGTGGAGAGCATTCTGACAGGCTTCACCACTGTCTGGTATGGAGGGGCTACAGCACAGGACTGAAAGAAGCTGCAGAAGGTTGTAAATCTAGTCACCTCCATCTTGGGTACTAGCCTACAAAGTGCCCAGGACATCTTGAAGGAGCGGTGTCTCAGAAAGGCAGCATCCAGCACCAGTGCATGCTCTTATCTCACTGTTACCATCAGGAAGGAGGGACAGAAGCCTGAAGGCACACACTCAGTGATTCAGGAACAGCTTCTTCCCCTCTGCCATCTGATTCTTAATTTGACATTGAATCTTTGGACACTACCTCACTTTTATTTTTAAAATATACAGTATTTCTGTTTTTGCACGTTTTTTAAAATCTAATCAATATGCGTAATTGATTTATTTATTATTATTTTTTCCCTCTCTGCTAGATTATGTATTGCACTGAACTGCTGCTGCTACGTTAACAAATTTCACGTCACATGCCAGTGATAATAAACCTGATTCTGATTCTGAGCTGACAAGAGGCGACAGTAACTCAAATAACCATGTGGTACAACAGCACAGGAATTCTGCAGATGCTGGAAATTCAAGCAACACACATAAAAGTTGCTGGTGAACGCAGCAGGCCAGGCAGCATCTCTAGGAAGAGGTACAGTCGACGTTTCAGGCCGAGACCCTTCGTCAGGACTAACTGAAGGAAGAGTGAGTAAGGGATTTGAAAGTTGGAGCGGGAGGGGGATATCCAAAATGATAGAAGACAGGAGGGGGAGGGATGGAGCCAAGAGCTAGATAGGTGATTGGCAAAAGGGGATACGAGAGGATCATGGGACAGGAGGTCCGGGAAGAAAGACAAGGAGGGGGGGGGGACCCAGAGGATGGGCAAGGGGTATATTCAGAGGGACAGAGGGAGAAAAAGGAGAGTGAGAGAAAGAATGTGTGTATAAAAATAAGTAACAGATGGGGTATGAGGGGGAGGTGGGGCATTAGCGGAAGTTAGAGAAGTCGATGTTCATGCCATCAGCTTGGAGGCTACCCAGACAGAATATAAGGTGTTGTTCCTCCAACCTGAGTGTGGCTTACGTCGACTGTACCTCTTCCTAGAGATGCTGCCTGGGAGACCGCTTTGCTGAACATCTACGCTCTGTCCTCCAGAGAAAGCAGGATCTCCCAGTGGCCACACATTTTAATTCCACATCCCATTCCCATTCTGACATGTCTATCCACGGCCTCCTCTACTGTAAAGATGAAGCCACACTCAGGTTGGAGGAACAACACCTTATATTCCTTTCTCTCACTCTCCTTTTTCTCCCTCTGTCCCTCTGAATATACCCCTTGCCCATCCTCTGGGTCCCCCCCCTCCTTGTCTTTCTTCCCGGATCTCCTGTCCCATGATCCTCTCGTATCCCTTTTGCCAATCACCTGTCCAGCTCTTGGCTCCATCCCTCCCCCTCCTGTCTTCTCCTATCATTTTGGATCTCCCCCTCCCCCTCCAACTTTCAAATCCCTTATTCACTCTTCCTTCAGTTAGTCCTGACGAAGGGTCTCGGCCTGAAACGTCGACTGTACCTCTTCCTAGAGATGCTGCCTGGCCTGCTGCGTTCACCAGCAACTTTTATGTGGTACAACAGTGTTGTGCAGAAGAGCATCTCTAAATGCCAACACGTCAAACCTTGAAGTGGATGAGCTACAGCATCAGAAGACCACAAACATGAACTCAGTGGCTACTTTTTTCGGTTCAGGAGGTAGCTTATAATTTCGCCACTGAGTGTATGTGTAGGCAAAGCCACAAGAGGAAGGAATGTAATTATGTTCTGTGCAGAGTGATACACAACAGTTAAAAGTTCAAAGTAAATTTATTATCGAAGTGCATATATGTTACCCGATACAACCCTGAGATTCATGTTCTTGCAATATACTCAATAAATCCAGCAGGTGATGGGGCAAACTTGTAGCCATTGGGATGAGTTGCAGTGAAATCAAAGCAAAAAGTATCAAATACTGGTCTTAAGGTGTTGTACTTAAATGCACGCAGCATAAGGAATAAAGTGGATGATCTTGTACAGCCACAGATTGACACTAATGATATTGTGGCCATCACGGAGACCTAGCTAAAGGATGCATGTCTCTGGGAGCTGAACGTCCAAGGATACATGGTGTATCGGAAGGATAGGAAGGTAGGCAGAGGGGGAGGCGTGGCTTTATTGGTAAGAAATGATATTAAATCATTAGCAAGAGGTGATATAGGATCGGAACGTGCAGAATCTTTATGGGTTGAGCTAAGAAATAACAGGGGTAAAAGGACCCTGATGGCAGTTATTTATAGGCCTCCAAACAGCTGCAGGGATGTGGACTACAAATTACAACTGGAAATAGAAAAGGCTTGTCAGAAGGGCAGTGTTATGATAATTGTGGGGGATTTTAACATGCGAGTAGATTGAGAAAATCAGGTCAGCACTGGATCTCAAGAGAGAGAATTTGTAGAATGTCTGCGAGATGGCTTTTTAGAACAGCTTGTTGTTGAGCCCACTAGGGGATCGGCTGTACTGGATTGGGTATTGTGTAATGGACCGGAGGTGATTAGAGAGATTGAGGTGAAGGAACCCTTAGGAGGCAGTGATCATAACATGATTGAGTTCACTGTGAAATTAGAAAAAGAGAAGCCGAAATCTGATGTGTCGGTATTTCAGTGGAGTAAAGGAAATTACAGTGGCATGAGAGAGGAACTGGCCAAAGTTGACTGGAAAGGGACACTGGCGGGAAAGACAGCAGAGCAGCAGTGGCTGGAGTTTATGCGAGAAATGAGGAATGTGCAAGACAGGTATATTCCAAAAAAGAAGAAATTTTCGAGTGGAAAAAGGATGCAACCGTGGATGACAAGAGAAGTCAAAGCCAAAGTTAAAGCAAAGGAGAGGGCATACAAGGAAGCAAAAATTAGTGGGAAGACAGAGGATTGGGAAGTTTTTAAAACCTTACAAAAGGAAACCAAGAAGATCATTAAGAGAGAAAAGATTAACTATGAAAGGAAGCTAGCAAATAATATCAAAGAGCTTTTTCAAGTATATAAAGAGTAAAAGACAGGTGACAGTCGATACAGGACCGATAGAAAATGATGCTGGAGAAATTGTAATGGGAGATAAGGAGATGGCAGAGGAACTGAATGAGTATTTTGCATCAGTCTTCACTGAGGAAGACATCAGCAGTATACTGGACACTCAAGGGTGGCAGGGAAGAGAAGTGTGCGCAGTCACAATTACGACAGAGAAAGTACTCAGGAAGCTGAATAGGCTAAAGGTCGATAAATCTCCTGGATCAGATGGAATGCACCCTCGTGTTCTGAAGAAAGTAGCTGTGGAGATTGCGGAGGCATTAGTGATGATCTTTCAAAAGTCGATAGATTCTGGCATGGTTCCGGAAGACTGGAAGATTGCAAATGTCACTCCGCTATTTAAGAAGGGGGCAAGGAAGCAAAAAGGAAATTATAGACCTGTTAGCTTGACATCGGTGGTTGGGAAGTTGTTGGAGTCAATTGTCAAGGATGAGGTTACAGAGTACCTGGAGGCATATGACAAGATAGGCAGAACTCAGCATGGATTCCTTAAAGGAAAATCCTGCCTGACAAACCAATTACAATTTTTTGAGGAAATTACCAGTAGGCTAGACAAGGGAGATGCAGTGGATGTTGTATATTTGGATTTTCAGAAGGCCTTTGACAAGGTGCCACACATGAGGCTACTTAACAAGATAAGAGCCCATGGAATTACGGGAAAGTTACATACGTGGATAGAGCGTTGGCTGATTGGCAGGAAACAGAGAGTGGGAACAAAGGGATCCTATTCGGGTTGGCTGCCGGTTATCAGTGGTGTTCCACAGGGGTCAGTGTTGGGGCCGCTTCTCTTTACATTGTACATCAACAATTTGGATTATGGAATAGATGGCTTTGTGGCTAAGTTTGCTGACGATACGAAGATAGGTGGAGGGGCCGGTAGTGCTGAGGAAACGGAGAGTCTGCAGAAAGACCTGGATAGATTGGAAGAATGGGCAGAGAAGTGGCAAATGAAGTACAATGTTGGAAAGTGTATGGTTATGCACTTTGGCAGAAAAAATAAATGGGCAGATTATTATTTAAATGGGGAAAGAATTCAAAGTTCTGAGACACAACGGGACTTGGGAGTCCTCGTACAGGATACCCTTAAAGTTAACCTCCAGGTTGAGTCAGTAGTGAAGAAGGCGAATGCAATGTTGGCATTCATTTCTAGAGGAATAGAGTATAGGAGCAGGGATGTGATGTTGAGGCTCTATAAGGCGCTGGTGAGACATCACTTGGAGTACTGTGGGCAGTTCTGATCTCCTTATTTAAGAAAGGATGTGCTGACGTTGGAGAGGGTACAGAGAAGGTTCACTAAAATGACTCCGGGAATGAGACAGTTAACATATGAGGAACGTTTGTCCGCTCTTGGACTGTATTCCTTGGAGTTTAGAAGAATGAGGGGAGACCTCATAGAAACATTTCGAATGTTAAAAGGCATGGACAGAGTGGATGTGGCAAAGTTGTTTCCCATGATGGAGGAGTCTAGTACGAGAGGGCATGACTTAAGGATTGAAGGGCGCCCATTCAGAACAGAAATGCGAAGAAATATTTTTAGTCAGAGGGTGGTGAATCTATGGAAGTCATTGGGTGTATTTAAGGCAGAGATTGATAGGTATCTGAGTAGCCAGGGCATCAGTTATGGTGAGAAGGTGGGGGAGTGGGACTAAATAGGAGAAAATGGATCAGCTCTTGATAAAATGGCGGAGCAGACTCGATGGGCTGAATGGCCTACTTCTGCTCCTTTGCCTTATAGAACATAGAACATAGAATAGTACAGCACAGTACAGGCCCTTCGGCCCACAATGTTGTGCCGACCCTCAAATCCTGCCTCCCATATAAGCCCCCACCTTAGATTACTCCATATACCTGTCTGGTAGTCTCTTAAACTTCACTAGTGTATCTGCCTCCACCACTGACTCAGGCAGTGCATTCCACGCACCAACCACTCTCTGAGCAAAAAACCTTCCTCTAATATCCCCCTTGAACTTCCCACCCCTTACCTTAAAGCCATGTCCTCTTGTATTGAGCAGTGGTGTGCTGGGGAAGAGGCACTGGCTATCCACTCTATCTATTCGTCTTATTATCTTGTACACCTGTATCATGTCTCCTCTCATCCTCCTTCTCTCCAAAGAGTAAAGCCCTAGCTCCCTTAATCTCTGATCATAATGCATACTTTCTAAACCAGGCAGTATCCTGGTAAATCTCCTCTGTACCCTTTCCAATGCTTCCACATCCTTCCTATAGTGAGGTGACCAGAACTGGACACAATACTCCAAGTGTGGCCTAACCACAGGTTAATAGAGCTGCATCATTACATCGCGACTCTTAAACTCTATCCCTCGACTTATGAAAGCTAACACCCCATAAGCTTTCTTAACTACCCTATCTACCTGTGAGGCAACTTTCAGGGATCTGTGGACATGTACCCCGAGATCCCTCTGGCTCCTCCACACTACCAAGTATCCTGCCATTTACTTTGTACTCTGCCTTGGAGTTTGTCCTTCCAAAGTGTACCACCTCACACTTCTCCGGGTTGAACTCCATCTGCCACTTCTCAGCCCACTACTGCATCCTATCAATGTCTCTCTGCAATCTTTGATAATCCTCTACACTATCTACAACACCACCAACCTCTGTGTCGTCTGCAAACTTGCCAACCCACCCTTCTACCCCCACATCCAGGTCGTTAATAAAAATCACGAAAAGTAGAGGTCTCAGAACAGATCCTTGTGGGACACCACTAGTCACAATCCTCCAATCTGAATGTACTCCCTCCACCACCACCCTCTGCCTTCTGCAGGCAAGCCAATTCTGAATCCACCTGGCCAAACTTCCCTGGATCCCATGCCTTCTAACTTTCTGAATAAGCCTACCGTGTGGAACCTTGTCAAATGCCTTACTGAAGTCCATATAGATCACATCCACTGCACTGCCCTCATCTATATGCCTGGTCACCTCCTCAAAGAACTCTATCAGGCTTGTTAGACACAATCTGCCCTTCACAAAGCCATGCTGACTGTCCCTGATCAGACCATGATTCTCTAAATGCCTATAGATCCTATCTCTAAGAATCTTTTCCAACAGCTTTCCCACCACAGACGTAAGGTTCACTGGTCTATAACTACCCGGACTATCCCTACTACCTTTTTTGAACAAGGGAACAACATTCGCCTCCCTCCAATCCTCCAGTACCATTCCCGTAGACAACGAGGACATAAAGATCCTATCCAGAGGCTCAGCAATCTCTTCTCTCGCCTTGTGGAGCAGCCTGGGGAATATTCTGTCAGGCCCCGGGGACTTATCTGTCCTAATGTATTTTAACAAATCCAACACCTCCTCTCCCTTAATATCAGCATGCTCCAGAACTTCAACCTCACTCATATTGTCCTCACCATCATCAAGTTCCCTTTCATTGGTGAATACCAGAGAGAAGTATTCATTGAGGACCTCGCTCACTTCCACAGCTTCCAGGCACATCTTCCCACCTTTATCTCTAATCGGTCCTACCTTCACTCCTGTCATCCTTTTTTTCTTCACATAATTGAAGAATGCCTTGGGGTTTTCCTTTTCCCTACTCACCAAGGCCTTCTCATGCCCCCTTCTTGCTCTTCTCAGCCCCTTCTTAAGCTCCTTTCTTGCTTCCCTATATTCCTCAATAGACCCATCTGATCCTTGCTTCCTAAACCTCATGTATGCTGTCTTCTTCCTCCTGACTAGATTTTCCACCTCACTTGTCACCCATGGTTCCTTCACCCTACCATTCTTTATCTTCCTCACCGGGACAAATTTATCCCTTACATCCTGCAAGAGATCCCTAAACATTGACCACATGTCCATAGTACATTTCCCTGCAAAAACATCATCCCAATTCACACCCGCAAGTTCTAGCCTTATAGCCTCATAATTTGCCTTTCCCCAATTAAAAATTTTCCTGTCCTCTTTGATTCTATCCTTTTCCATGATAATTATAAAGGCCATAATTATAATTATATGGTCTTATGGTCCAATAGAATAATAACCATTATAGAAACAATGAAAGACTGCACTAACTTGGGCACTCGACCACTGTGCAAAAGACAACAAAACTGCACAAATAGAAAAAGAAAGGAATAATAATAATTAATAATCAATAAACATAGAGAACATGAGGTGAAGAGAGTGAAAGTGAGTCCGTTGGTTATGGGGACACTTCAGTGATGGTTGTGGGGTAAGAACTATTCCTGAACAAGGTGGTGTGAGTTGTGAGGCTCCTGCACCTTCTGCCTGATGGCAGCAGTGAAGAGGGAGCATGATCTAGCTGGTGGGGGTCCCTGATGATGGATGAACACTAACTTTAATCAGAGGACAGCAAATGGTGAAAAGCCAACAGCTCAACCACAAATGGTCCAATATAAGGATTTCCAACTTTTTTTTATGCCATGGAGCCTTACCATTAACCGAGGGGTCCATGGACCCCAGGTTTGGAACCACTGTTCTAATACAAAAAAGAGAAAGAGAGGGAGGAAAACTCTGCAGACAGTGAGAGGTGCGATTTAATAGATGACAGTACTTTACATAGTTTTCACTGCAACTTGGTATAATGCTTCAGGAACTGTAACTTTGTGCTTGTTACTTATGCAAATAGTTTTATTACAACCTCTGGGACGGCCACCACAGTGACAAAGCTGTTACTTATTGTTCGTCTTTGTCCTTGAGGAGGTGGTATGCTGCCGCCTTGAACCCCCACAGTTCTTCTGGTAAACTTACTCCCACAGCATTGTGTAGGAAGTGTCTAAAAATATGCAGTGCAACAAATTTTGATCCCAAACATTTGTCACGTTGTTTACTTCAAATTAAAACTGTTCACACAATCTCTTGCTCATTGTTTAACAGCTTTTATCATTCCTTTTCCTCTTTCCCAACTGTACAACCCATGGCCTCCCCTCAGTTAATGGTCAGGGTCCATGGCATAAACAAGTTTGGAAACCCCTGCTCTATAGCATGAAGATTAATCTCTCTAACCTCTGGTAATTTCTCTCCCCACCCCCTCTATTTCTCCATTTTCCATTCTGGCTCCCCTCCTACCCCTTTTTCTTCTCACTTGCCCATCATGTCCCTCTGGTGCCCCCCCCCTTCCCTTTCTCCCATGTGGTCCAGTCTCCTCTCCTATCAGTTTCCTTCTTCTTCAGCAGTTTACCTTTTCCACCTATCACCTCACAGCTTCTTACTTTACCCACCTTCCACCTTATCTGGTTTCACCTATCCTCTCCCAGCTTGTCCTCCTTCCCCACCCACAACCTTCTTATTCTGGCCTCTGCCCCCTTCCTTTCAAAGGGTCTTGGCCCAAAACCTCCATTGATGCTGCCTGACCTGCTGAGTTCCTCCAGCATTCTGTGTCTTTCGCAGGTCACTCTTAGTGCTTTCATCCCCATTCACCCTCCTCTACTCTTTGCTTTTTTTCCCTTTCACGTGTTTTCCTCAATTGTGTCAATTCCTTTTCTCATCCGGGGTGGCACGGCAGCGCAGTGTCTAGCACAATGGTCTTACAGCAGCTGGCGATCACAGATCAGGGTTCAATTCCCGCCGCTGTCTGTAAGGGGTTTGTACTTTCTCCCTGTGTCCTCCGCGTGCTCTGGTATCCTCCCACATTCCAGAGACGTGCAGTTAGGGTTAGCGAGTTGTGGGCAAGCTATGTTGTTGCATGATGCAAGGTGCTGCCTGAAGGCTGTCCCCAATAAACGCTTGGACTGCGTTGGTCATTGATATAAACGACGCATATGTTTCCATGTACATGTGGTAAATAAAGCTAATTTCTTTTTTTAAATCCCTCTCTCATCTCCCATTTATAGTCAATCCTCTTTCTCTGCTGCAAGCTTGGAAATTCAGCCTCTATTCACAACATCATTTATTTTCACCATTTTCCAGACACAGTCTTGGCCTGGTTATGATTGTAGTTGATATACTAGACCAGGTTTGCATCTAATGCACTCACCTTAAAGGGGGGAGAAAGAATTTGGTGCAGTTTAGAGATCTAGATACATCCATTAATTGAAAAGGCAAACTTGGCAAAATATTTATAATTCAGAATCAGAATCAGGCTTAATATCACCCACATACGTGATGGAATTTGTTCCCTTTGTGGCAGCAGTAAAATGCGATACATGAAAATAATGGGAAAAACTGAATTGAAGTAAGCATGTATTAAATAAGTAGTGCAAAAACAGCAATAAAAAGTAATGAGGTAGTGCTCATGGGCATTTCCTGAGCGATGTGGGTCCTTAACATTGGATTCTGCCTTTTGAGGCATCGATCCTTGAAAATGTCCTGGATGCTGGGGAGGCTGGTGGACTTGAAGGAGCTGACTGAGTTCACAACTCTCTGCAGCTTATTTCGATCCCCCCGCAATACCAGGTGGTGATGCAGCCAGTTAGAATGTTCTCCACCGTATATCTGTAGAAATTTATTTAACAAGTATACATTGAAAGCATATACAGTGAAATGTGTCATTTGTGTTAATGACCAACACACCCAAGGATGGGCCGGAGGCAGACTGCAAGTGTTACCACATATCCTAGCACCAACACAGCATACCTACAATGCTCGACAGTGCAACAAAGAACACAACAAGCAACAATACAGGACTGCAAAACAAGCCTTTTTAATCCCATACACACAGACAGTTTTCCAGCTTCAGGACAGGCCTTCAGCATCTGGTCTTTTGCCATTGGGCTTCGACTTACAGTCCACTGATAGACCTTCTTCAGTATCAATCTACAGGCTAGCTAATGATGGGACCTCGAACTCCAGGCATGCCGAATGGCCATCCCTCATGCCTCAAGGTCGCACGGATTCCTGCCCACTAGCCTTTGATTGGAGCAGAGGCCTGAACCGCGTATGACCTACGTCACCCACCCACGTTGCTAGACCTTGAACATGGAATGCAGAGCAAAGACTTGACATCTAACTCCTCCACATTCCTGGCCCTAAACCGTAATCTAATCTCCTACCTTCCCAAATACTAACCTAGCCTCTGACTCCCCTCTCTGTCTCCAGAACCAAACACAAGAACTTGAAAGACAAATAAATCTAAATCATGATGTTGGCGGAGAACGTAGTGAGGCACCACCTTGAAAACAATTAACCAAATGTTTAATAAATCAACTTTCAGATTAATCAGGTGTACATTTTTTCTCTTAGCTTATGAATTCTATATAAAATAGCATAATTAAAGCCCATAAGACACAAGACCACAAGACATAGGAGTGGGAATAGGCCATTTGGCCCATCGAGTCTGCTCTGCCATTTGACCATAGCTGATTTGTTTTCCCTCTCAACCCTATTCTCCTGCCTTTTCCCGTAATCTTTGACACGCTCACTAATAAAAAACTTATCAACCTTCAGTTTAAATACACCCAAAGTCTTGGCCTCCACAGCTTTCCATGGCAATGAATTCCACAGATTAACCACTCTCTGGCTGAAGAAATTCCTCCTTCTCTCTGTTCCAAAGGGATGTCCTTGTATTAAGACCATAAGACAAAGGAGCAGAACTAGGCCATTCAGCCAATTGAGTTTTCTCCGCCATTCCATCGCGGCTGATCCCGGATCCCACTCAACCCCATACACCTGCCTTCTTACCACATCCTTTGATGCCCTGACGGATCAAGAAACGATCAGCTTCCGCCTTAAATATATACAGACTGCAGTCTGTGGCTGAGCGTTCCACAGATTCACAACTCTCTGGCTAAAAAAAAATCCCTCCTTACCTCTGTTCTAAAGGGTGACCCCTCAATTTTGAGGCCGTGCCCTCTAGTTCTGGATAGCCCAACTATAGGAAACATTCTCTCCACATCCACCCTAGATAGTCCTTTCAACATTTGATAGGTTTCAATGAAATGTTCCCCTCATTCTTCTAAACTCCAGCAAGTACAGGCCCAGAAACACCAGAACACTCCTCAAATGTTAACCCTCTCATTCCTGGGATCATTTTCATGACCTTTCTCAACGTCTTCTCCAATGCAGCACGTCCTTTCTTTGAAAGGGGTCCAAAACTGCTCACCATGCATGTGCTGTCAGAACAATGCATAGTAATGCCTCAGGCTAACGAGACCTGTCACCCTTTAGGCCCATCAGCTAAAATCTTTGCTTTCCAGCTGACATTAATTTATACACACTGACTGGGTTGTTTGCCAAGGACACAGAAAAAACTGTCAGCACCCAATAAGCTGCTACTGCAAGGATGTCCTAGATACTCAACTTCCTGCAGCTGAAATATCAGCAGAGATTATTTCCATATGGATATACTTCCCCTATGAATAAAAAGTTCTCTTGCACCGAAATAGTGTAAATTTGCAACACCCTCAGCCCTCACTAACAAAAAAAACATAGCATCTTATATGGATAATGAATTTTAAACAGTTGGTTGATACTGCACTCAAATACCTCTTTGATATCAAGAGCAGTCAGATTCAATTTGCCTCTGTAATTCAACTCTTCTCTCCCTTTGATCCAGGCCACAATAGGACCTGAATCAACACACACAAACTGCTGGAGGAACTCGGCAGGTCAGGCGGCATCTATGGAAACGAATAAGCAGTCAACCTTTTGGGCCGAAACCCTTCTTCGGGACTGATAGGAGATGAATTCTTCATTCTAAGATGCGAGATTGTTTATTGTCAAAATGATTGTAACTCCAGATCCAATGCGACAGAATAAACAACAAGCATAAGGTGAAGCGTGGAGTTCTGAATCCGTGATTCATGGATTGGACTCTTTCAGGTTTATGATTTCATAGTCTGTGTTCTCCTCCATTCTTTCTAGTTGCTATTGGCACATTGTGTGTGTGTGTACGCGCTTGCTGGGAGGGGGTTGATGTTCCTGTTACCGCTTGCATGATTTGTTCAATTTTTTTGTGCAAGGTGGGAGGGGTTCAGGTTTGGGGTTTGATGTTCTTCTTGAGACTTGCATGATTCCTTTCTTTTTACATGGGGGGGTGGATGTTTTTCTTTGAACAGCTTTCATGGTTTTCTTTGTTTTGTGGCTGTCTGCAGAAGACAAATCTCAGAGCTGTATACTGCATACATACTTTGATAATAAGTGTACTTTGAACCTTGAAGAAAACAATAAATATAAAACAATGCTGTAAAACACAATGTACACATAGACTGACAGGACGTACAGTACATAAAGGGACAATAGGTTATGTGTAGGTGGTGGTGGTGGGGTGGGTTACTGGGTGGAGGGGTTGATCAGCCTGATGGTTTGAGCAAAGTAACTGTTTATGAATCTGCCGGTCCTGGCGTGGATGGTACATAGCCTCCTCCCTGGTGTAAGTGGGACAAACAGTCCATGAGAAGGGTGGCTGGGATCCTTCCTGATATTATTAACCATGTTCTGGCACCTTTCTGTATACATTGAGCCAATAGGCTGGTCCTGGACTTATTTCTTGAGCCAATAGGCTGGTCCTGGACTTATTTCGTAATTTACTGGCATAATTTACATATTACTATTTAACTATTTATGGTTCTATTATTATTTATTATTTATGGTGCAACTGTAACGAAAACCAATTTCCCCTGGGATCAATAAAGTATGTGACTATGACATGACCCTAATGGTGGGTAGGCTGGTGCCACTGATCATCCACCAACTCCACTGTTGAAGTTTTGGTTGAATCGCTCTTTGCCTAGAACCTCCCCCTTGACCTTTCCACCATGGGTGACCCTACCAGGAGGTAAACATCAGGTGGCTAAACTCCAGTCAGCGTCGCTCTTGGGATCTTAGGAACACACACGCATCTCCACCACGACAAGGTGACGATCCTCGGAGAAGCCCCACTGGAGAGCCCTCGTGTCCGCTGCAGTGCAGTGTTTGTACCATGCCATGCGACCATTTGTGATATTCGTAATTGACTGCTTCAGTTGTCATAGCGTCAGAGAACACTACACCACAGAAATGGGCCCTGTCGTGTCATTAATCTGCCTAGTCTCATCGATCTGCTCTCGGACCATAGCCCTTCGTACCCCTCCCATTCAGTAGCAGTTTCTGAAATGCTGAAAATGAACCTACATCCACCACTTCCACTGGCAGCTCATTCCACACTCTCACCACCCTCGGAGAGAATAGGTTTCCCCTCATGCTCCGCTTAAACTTTTCACTTTTCACCCTTAACCCGTGACCTCTAGTTCTAGTCTCGCCCAATCTCAGTGGAAAAAGCCTACTTGCATTTACCCTATCTATACCCCTCATAATTTTGTACACCTCCATCAAACAGATACATCTTTGCAATTGCTTTCCAGCTTTATTCATTTATGTGGGGCTCTAAACAGCATTAAAACAGAAAATGCCAGGAAATCTCAGCAGGTCAGATAGCTTCAATCGGAACCGAAAAAGATTTGAAGCATCAGCTCAGTTTCTCTTTATGTCAAAACAAATTTGCCCTGCTGGGTTTTCCAGCATTTTCCATTTTAATTTCAGATTTCCACCATCTTGTGTTTTTTTTAAATTTCAGGGAGGATAACATGATTTACAGGTGACATACAGGCACAAGAATATGTGGATCGTGGATCAGCCTCTAGAGCCACCCAAGGACCCACCAATAAACAACCCCTTAGGACAGGAGTTCCCAACCTTTCTTTATGCAATAACCATATAACCATTACAGCACGGAAACAGGCCATCTCAGCTGTTCTAGTCCATGCCGAACTCTTACTCTCACCTAGTCCCACCGACCTGCACTCAGCCCATAACCCTCCATTCCTTTCCTGTCCATATACCTATCCAATTTTTCTTTAAATGACAATATCGAACCTGCCTCTACCACTTCTACTGGAAGCTCATTCCACACAGCCACCACTCTCTGAGTGAAAAAGTTCCCCCTCGTGTTACCCCTAAACTTTTGCCCCCTTACTCTCAACTTATGTCCTCTTGTTTGAATCTTCCCCACTCTCAGTGGAAAAAGCCTATCCACGTCAACTCTATCTATCTCTGTCATAATTTTAAATACCTCTATCGTCCCCCCTCAACCTTCTACGCTCCAAAGAATAAAGACCTAACTTGTTCAACTTTTCTCTGTAACTCAGGTGCTGAAACCCAGGTAACATTCTAGTAAATCTTCTCTGTACTCTCTCTATTTTGTTGACATCTTTCCTATAATTTGGTGACCAGAATAGTGCCCTTGCCATTAACTTTGGGGTCCATTGACCCCAGGTTGGCAACCCCTGCCTTTGGAGAACATTATATTTCACTGGCGTGATCACACGACAACTACAGGTAACATTGCACACAGTGAACAGATTTGTCCGCATAAATCATTCAATTCTTCCACACGATCATCTCCTTGTATCACAAAACTGCAAACATCCTCTATTGCTTTGATTGGGATCAAGTTTGGATGAACCAGACTTAGCCAATTTCTGCTACTTAAGTTTTTTTTAAAAGGAGACTTTCTCCCAGGGTGGAAAAAGCCAATATGAACAGGGTTAATACTGAGGGAATTGGAGGAAAGTTTGGGGGGGATTTTTTTTCAAAACACAGAAAATGGTGGATGCCTCAAATGCACTTCTGGTGGTGAGACACTCAGACAATAGGGATATTTAAAAGTCCCTTAAACGGGCATATTGATGCAGTGAGCAGTTTGGAGGCGAGTTTGGTGGGGGGGGGATGTTAGAGGTAGTATTTTTTAAAACACAGAGAGTGGTGGGTGCATGGAATGCACTGCCAGGAATGGTGGAAGAAGTAGACACCTTCGGGGCATTTAAAAATACCCTTAGATAGACATATGAATGATAGAAAAAGGAGGGCTATGAAGGAGCGAAGGGTTAGATTGATTGTATGGTAGGTTATAAGTTCAGCACAACATTGTGGTCTGAAGGGCCCGTTGTGTTCTATGTTAACACTAAGTGGGTGCAACTATGATTTTCCTACCTTAACTTGTGCAATTTCCATACTGTCTGAAAGATTTTGCTCAAAACAGTATATTTTTATTCATAAAACAGAATGCAACTCCTTCTTCCCAAAATATACTTTCTTATTTTTGCCAAAATCCATAAATGTAAGGGCACTCATGTAAAGGCACAGACTTAGTATAGAGGAACATCCACTTGCAACATAATGAGGAGGAATTTCTTTAGTGAGAAGGTAGTGAACCCAAGAAATTCACTTCCACAGATGGCAGTGGAGGCCAAGTCGTTGAGTACATTTAAAGCAGAGGTTGATAGGTTCTTGATTGGTAAGGCTTTAAAATGCTATGGGGTGAAAGCAGGAGAGTGGGCTGAGAGGGATAATAAATTTGCCATGATGGAATGGTGGAGCAGACCCAATGACCTTTTGGTTTTATGGTCTGAAACAAATCCCAAAACATCGACTGTACCTCTTCCTATAGATGCTGCCTGGCCTGCTGCGTTCACCAGCATTTTGTGTGTGTTGTCACAATTTAAGGTCGAGTCTTCAAGACTTGACTTTATGTTGTACAAACATAGGAAGTAAAGTTGAAAATGGTAGCACAGATTAAAATCAATTATTTAGACTAAAAGAAATAGGAGCAAATTAGACCATTCAGCCCATCATTCTGCTCTTCCATTCCATCGTGGCTGATCCATTATCCCTCTCAAAATCGCCCTCCTGCCTTCTCCCTGTAACCTTTGACGAATCAAGAACTCCATTAACCTCCTTTAAATATGACTTGACCTCCACAGGCTTCTGTGACAATGAATTCCACAGTTTCATCACTTACCCCCTGGCGAAAGAAATTCCTCCACATCTCTTGTACTAAAAGGAAGTCCTTCTATTCAGAGACCGTGTCCTATGGCCCTAGACTCCCCCACTACAGAAAACATCCTCTCCACATCCACTCTATCCAGGCTTTTCAATATTTGATGAAGAATGAGGGGGAGGGGAGGTCTCATTGAAATGTAAAATCCAGCAGGTACAGGCCCAGAGCCATCAAATGCTCCCCATGTGTTGACCCTTTCATTGCTGGAATCAATCTCATGAACCTCCTCTGGACATTCCCCAATGCCAGCACATCTTTTCTTTGCCAAGGGACCTGAAATTGCTCACAATACTCCAAGTACGGTCTAACCAAGGCTCTGTAAAGTCTCAGCTTTATTTGTGAAGATTAGCTTAAGTTCAGTGAGACTGGAGAATAAAATATTAAAATCTACAATAGGCACAAAAAAGATTGGTGAACACCAAGTTAATGTTTCAGAGAGAAATGTCAACTTTCTATAATTAGCATTGGTATGACTGGAATCCTTGGAATATCACACACAATGAGGCAACATAATCAAGAATGGTAACAATGTAACTTGCAATGACAAAAATACAGAAATCAAATATAACGGAATTCAAACAAGGTCAGAAAATAGAACAATGCAAATGGTGAGTGAGTCACTCTTTAAAACTGATAGAGCAGCTTATATGTTCTATTTGTGTGTCCTTAAGCAGGTTGGGTGTACATGCCCAAATGGCATTCCTATGCAAGTTGTACACTTACAGTACCTTGTGTCATATCTGAATCCCACAACTGTTTTGAGTCAGGAAGGACCATGTCAAAGTGATAAACACTAATGATTCTGCAGATGCTGGAAATCCAGAGCAACGCACTCTAAATGCTGGAGGATTTCAGCAGACCAGGCAGCAGATATGGAGATGAATATACAGTCAACATTTCGGGCCAAGAACCCTCATCAGGACTGGGAAGGAAGAGGGAAGAAGCCAGAATAAAAGGGGGGGAGAGAAGGAGTACAAACTGGAAAGTGTTAGGTGAAGTCACAAACAAGAGAAAATCCGCAGATGCTGGAAATCCAAGCAACACACACCAAATGCTGGAGGAACTCAGCAGGCCAGGCAGCATCTACGGAAAAGAGCACAGTCGGCGTTTCGGGCCAAGACCCTTCATCTGATGGGGTGAACAGAGAAGTGATAGAAAAGGTAAAAGGCTGAAGTAGAAGGAATCATTTCATTTATTTATTTTAGAGATAGCGTGAAATAGGCTCTTCTGCCTCAACGAGCCGCACTGCCCAGAAACCGACCTATTTAACCCAAGCCTAGTCACAGGACAATTTACAATGACCAACTAACCTACTACCTGGTACGTCTTTGGACTGTAAGGGGAAACCGGAGCATCCGGAAGGAACTATTGTACTCATGGGAAGGAAGGTACAAACTTGCTTACAGATTACACTGGAATTGAACTCTGAACTCCAGAATGCCTAAGCTGTAATAAAGTCACACTAACTGCTACACTGTCATGGCGCCTAGCTCAAAGTGGTAGTCATTATGCACAACAGATATCTGTGCATTTAGATTCCATTTATTCTCTGCAGTAAACAAGTTGAACACAGCATATAAATAGCTAAAAGTCTTTTTAAGTACATACTGCTGATGTCATTGATGCTACCACACAATGTTATATAACACAAACTCGAGTTGTAAGTACTGTGATCAAGCAGGAAGAGATACCTTCAAATCTATTTATAGCTAACGTCATCTCAATCATTTAGCCAAATCTACATAAATCAAATATTTATGGGCACCAAGATACCTTTGCTCACAATGACTTACCCCAATCACCCCATTTATAGTGTACAACCCTATGACATCATTTGGTTTTGCATTAGAATCATTATTCCCATTTCACCAATTATTGGATAAGTTTTTAAGAAAAAAATATACATGCATTTGGAAAAGCCAAGACATATTAGTGATAGTCAGTGTGTCTTACAAACTTGATTGAGTTTTTCAGCAAGTAATGAGGGCAGAGCAGTGGATGTTTTATACAATTTATTTTTTTTATTTAGAGATACAGCACAACTGAACCATGCTGCCCAGGAACCCACCTATTTAATAACAGCCTAATCACAGGACTTGGGTGGCAGGGTGGAGATATGTCTCTACCAAAGAAGGTGTAAGGTTCCTTTCCTCTGCTAGCCTGCAGATCACCCTTGGGCAAGGTGTAGCACCTGCTTAACCCCACAGATCAGGGTCACATGAAGCCATGGGAGCAGCTGGTCATATGAGCAGCTGGTGCATGTCACAAGTCCTGGTTATACGGTCACTGACACCAGGCAGACAATCTCTAAAGAGTATTGATAATGGTTGGGGTCACCCATCTTGAAAAGACACTGCCCAGAAGAAGGCAATGACAAGCCACTTCTGTAGAAAACATTTTCCAAGAACACTCATAGTTGTGAGATCATCATGATCGCCCACGTCATACGACATGGCACACAATGAACAAGCGAATCACAGAACAGTTTACAATGGCCAAGTAACCCACTAAGTGGTACATCTTTGGACTGTGGGAGGAAACTGGAGCATCCCCAGAAAACCCACATGCTCACAGAAGGAATGTACAAACTTGTTTACAGTCAACGCTGGAATTGAACTCTGATCTCCAGAATGCCCTGAGCTGTAAAAGTGTCGCCACTAACCGCTCCACTACCATGGCGCCTAGGTCTAAGTAATGGTCGTTATCTACAAACAGACTTCTGTGCAATTAGATTCAATTTATTCTACAGGGGGCGGGTGAGGTCTGGGGCTGATGCCCCGCTCACCCAGGGAAAGTGAACGTGCAATACATCGCCTCTCCTTTCCTGGTGTAGTGATCACTGCGTGGTCACTGTCTGGCCTGCTAGGCAGGAGGCCACTGCAAATGGCCTCTCCTACATTACCTCGTCCGTAGCAACACCTTCTCGCCGGTGCCCCCCATTTCCACCGAGCTTGCTACGTCATGGCACGACCGAGTGTCTTGCGGTATAACTGGATGGGTAGGCTGGGCTCGTTAGTCTTGGTTGGCAGCCAGCCTAAGAGAAGGACAACTCTGAATCCAAACCCGGGCAAGTGGGGCTCGTTAGCCTTGTCAGGCCATCCACCTCGGAGAAGGACACTCCGACGTAAATCCTACCACCCGAGGACCTCGCTGTCACCGTCCCAGCTTGCTAGGCTCTGGCAGATGAACCCCGGGTGTAAAGGGTGGGGCCAGTACCGCGCACACTGCACTCCACCTAAAATACGATTGTGCAGGTCAAAGGACGTGCCACGTCTACGACCATCCTCCCCCCATTCATCAAGCCCTGCAGTGATGGGAAAGGGGCGAAAACGGCAGGTGGAAGATGGAGGATCATCGCCTGCCCAGGATTGTGCTGTATGGCAAACTCTCCACTGGCCACCGTGACAGAGGGGCACCGAAGAAGAGATACAAGGCCTCTCTAAAGAAACCCCTTGGTGCTTGTCACATTGACCATCACCAGTGGTCTAATCTAGCCTCCGATCGCGAGGCCTAGCGACACACCATTCACCAGTCTCTCTCCTCCTTCGAGAACGCATGCAGGGCTGGCATTGAGGACAAAAGGAGAAGGAGGAAGAACCGTGACACAGCAGCACCAAACCCAGAACAGAATTTTCCTTGCAGCCACTGTGGCCAGACCTGCCTGTCCTGTATTGGCCTCGTCAGCCACCAGCAAGCCTGCAGGAGACGTGGACAGCCCTCCTTCGTTCACAAAGCCAAGCCATGAGATTCTACAGCAAACAATTTGAACACAGTATATTTATAGCTAAATCCTACTTAAATACATACTACTGATATCATTGATGCTACCACACAATGTTATATATTTCAAACTAGAGTTGTAAATAGAGTGATCAAGCAGGAAGAGGAACCTTCAGACCTAGTTAACGTCTCAGTCATTTAGCCAAAAGCACAGAATATCCAATATTTATGGGCACCCAAGATAACTCTGCTCACAAGTACTTCCACCGGTCACACCAATTAAAGTGTACAGCCCTATGACATCACTTAGTTTTGCATTAGAATCATTCCACCACGGTCGTGTATTGGTTGGCGCGACACTATTACAGCTCAGGGGCATCGGAGTTCAGAGTCCAATTCCGATATCATCTGTAAGGAGTCTGTATATCCTCCCCGTGGAATGCAGGAATGTATGGGTTTTCTCCAGATCCCTCCCACAGTCCATAGATGTATCGGTTAGTAGATTGATTGGTCATTGTAAATTGCCCTGTGATTAGTCTCGGGATAAATCTGGGGTTCCTGGACATTGCGACTCGAAGGGCCGGAAGGGCCCATTCCACGCTGCATCTCTAAATAAATAAACAACATTTCACCAATTTTGAATTTAAAAAATCTTGCATCTGGAAAAGCCAAGACATATTGGGGATAGTCAGTGTGTCTTACAAAGTTGTTTGAATTTTCTAGGCAGCTAATAAATATGATTGATGAGGCTATAGTAGTAGATGTTGTATACATGGACTCTTGTACAGCTCGTAACATTGTTGCTCATGTTTCACTGATTAAGTCAAAATCAAAGGCGAAATAAATTTAATATCAAAGTATGTATACATCATCAAATAGTACCTTGAGATTCATTTTCTTGCAGGCATTTACAAGAGAAATACAATAGAAGCTATTAAGGACCACACAGAGACAAAGACTGACAAATAACCAATGTGCAAAAGAAGACGACAAATTGTGCAAATAAACAAACAAACAAATAAATAAATAAATCAGAATCTGAATCAGCTTTAATAGTATTGGTATATGTCATGAAATCTGTCCATACATGGCCTCCTCTACTGCCATGATGAGGCTAAACTCAGGCTGGAGGAGCAACACCTCATATACCGTCTAGGTAGTCTCCAGCCCCTTGGTATGAACATAGAATTCTCCAACTTCCAGTAATTCCCTCCCCCATCCTTCCCCTATCCCTATTTCACTCTGCCCCCTCCCCCAGCTGCCTACCACCTCCCTCATGGTTCCGCCTCCTTCTACTACCCATTGTGTTTTCCCCTATTCTTTCTTCACCTTCCCTGCCTATCACCTTCCTGCCTCCCCTCTCCCACCCCTTTATCTTTCCCCTTACTGGTTTTTCACCTGGAACCTACCAGCCTTCTCCTTCCCACCCTCCCCCACTTTCTTTATAGGGCCTCTGCCCCTTCCCGCTACAGTCCTGACGAAGGGTTCCGGCCTGAAACGTCGACCGATTTTTTCCATGGATGCTGCCCGACCTGCTGAGTTCCTCCAGCGTGTTGTAAGTGTTGCTTTGACCCCAGCATCTGCAGATTATTTTGTGTTCATGAAATCTGTTGTCTTTGTGGCAGTAATACAATGCAATATTGTACATAATAATAGAGAAAAAACTGTCAATTATGGTTTTAAAAAGATAAATAAAATAGTTAAATTAAATAAATAATACAAAAATAAAAATAACAAAAAGTATTGAGGTATCATTCATGGGTTCAATGTCCATTCAGAAACTGGACAGTAAATGGGAAGAAACAGTTTCTGGATCGCTGAACCTTCAGGTTTCAGTACCTCCTTCCTGATGAAAATTGAGAACAAGGCACGTCCTGGGTGATGGGGTCCCCATCAATACATTACACATTATATTGAGAATGTAAATTGTAGGATCCTTGAAAGGCAGTACAAAGGTCATGTTCAGTGATCAGCTCAGAGTTGAGGTGAGTGAATTTTCCGCACTGGTTCAGAAACCTCGTGGTTGTGAGATAATGTCCCTGAACCTGGTGGTGAGGGAACCAATGCTCCTGTACTTCCTGAAGGATGCATGAAGACTTGGTTGATTGGATTCAAAATTAGCTTGGCCACAGAAGACAGAGGAGAGTGGTGAGAAGTGCTATTCTGTCTGGAGGTCTGTGATAAGTGATGATCCACAAGAATCAGTACTCCTCTGTCCTTTTGTAACTTATATTAATGAGTTGGCTGAACGTGTAGATGTGCTAATTAGAAACTTTGCAAATATCATAAAAAACAGGTAGAATCGATAATGAGGAAGTTTGTCAAAATATCCAGCTGGATTTAGACCAGTTGTAACTGTGGACAGAGAAAAGGCAGATGAAGCTTAATGTGGAAAAGTGTGAGGTATTGCACTTTGGGATATCAAATGTAAGTGGAGAGTATAAAGTAAATGGCAGACCCAAGCAGAGTAGTGAAGTAGAAACTGATCTTGGGGAGGAAGTCCACAGCTTCCAGAAAGTAGACAAGCTAGTTAGAGGGCATGCAGCATGCTTCCATTCATTGGTCAGGGTAAGTGAGAAAAAGAAAGTCACATTACAGTTGTACAAAACATGTTGGTTGGGCCATATATGGAATACTGTACGCAGTTCTGGCTCCTGCATTACAGGAAGTTCAAAAGCCACAAGGTATTACTACAGCTCAATAAAACCCTGGTTAGATCACACTTGAGATATGATGTTCGATTTGGGTCACCTATTATGGGAAAGATATATAAGCTTTATAGAGGGTGCAGAAGAGGTTTACCAGAATACCACCTGAATTAGAGAGCATGTTTTATGAGGATAAGTTGAAGGAGCTAGGGTTTTTCTCTTTGGAGCGACAGAGGATGAGAGGTGACTTGAAAGATGTGTATAATATGGTAAGAGGCATTGGTCAAGTGAATAGCCAGAGAATTTTTTTCCCCTGGGCAGAAATGGCTAATACCTGAATGCATGACTTTTAGGGTGATTATAGGAGTGTGCGTGTGTGTGTGTGTGTGTGGGGGGGGGGGTGGGGGCGCGGGGGCGCAGGAGGTAGGTGAATGCCAGAGGTAGTTTACACAGAGTGGCGATTGCATGGAATACCCTGTCAGGGGAGGTGGTACAGGCAGAGAGCACTGCCTCAGAATAGAAGGATGTCCCTTTAAGACAAAGAGGATGAGTTCCTTTAGTAAGAGCGGGTGAATCTAAAGTAGAAAGTTCAAAATAAGTGTATTATCAAAGTACATATATGTACCATATACAGCTCTGAGATTCATTTTCTTGTGGGCATCCTCAATAAATCCAGAATAGAATACCAACCATAATAAAATCAATGAAATATCGCATCAACTTGGGTTTTCAGCCAGTATACAAAAACAACAAACTGTGCAAACACAAAAAGAAAGTAATACTAACAATAAATACATGAAATGAAAGTCCTCAAAGTGGGTCCATAGGTGATGGGGCAAGTGAAGTTGAGCTGTTATCCTTTCTGGTTCAAGAACCTGATGATTGAGGGGTAATAATTATTCCTGAACCGGGTGGGTTAAGTCCTGAGGCTCCTGTACCTCCTTCCCAATGGCAGCAGTGAGAAGAGAGCATGTGGAATTCATAGCCATAGGCTGTGGAGACCAAGTCACTGAGTACATTTAAAGTGGGTGTCTATGAGCGGCCTATCACTGTGTGGCTCACCATGGTAGGCAGGTAGGCCTCTCTGCCTCATGTGGTGTCTCCCTCTTACGATGAGTGTCAGTGATACCTTAGGAGGGTATCGTGGGTCTGCGTTTATGGACTGTGGACATTTTCAGCCTTATGGTTTTTATATTCTGTGTTTTTTATTGCCCATTCCTTTTCCGTTTTGTTAAGTGAGGGGAAGGGGTTTGGGGATTGATGTTCTATGGAGTTCTGTTAGTTATTTGTGTGGAGAAGGGGTTGTTTTTTGGGGGGGGGTTGATGTCCTTGTTCCATTTTGTGGGGAGGAGGGTGGCTTTGAAGGTTGATGATCAGGATGCCATATATTTTTATGAAGCGGTTGGGTTTGATGTTTCTCTCTGAATGACTTTTATGCTCTTTCTTTGTTCCATGGCTACCTGGAGAGGACAAATTTCAGAGTTGCATATGGATACATATTTTGATAATAAATGAACCTTTGAACCTTTGATAGGTTCTTGATTAATAAGGTCTTCATAGGCTAGGGGGTAGAAGGCAGGAGAATGAGGTAGAGAGGGAAAATAAATCAGCCATGATCAAATGGTGGAGCTGACACAATGGGCCAGATATCCCAATTCTGCCCCTCTGTCTTATGCTCTTAAAACATCATGTTTGAAATACAGGAATCCACCTTTCCTATTTAGATTTCTACTCACTCAAGAGTACTCAACCTCCAACACCAGGACAAGCCCATCGGTCATTTAACTGCCTGAAAAAATATTTAGAGCAGAAAGAAAACAAATAACCAGATTCTCTGAATGGAAAGTTAGACACTGGGGAGGAAATGAAATTGTATTTTGACAGGCAAAAGGAATCAGAATCAGATTTATTATCACTGACTTAATTGTATGACATGAAATTTGTTGTTTTCAGCAGTAGTGCAAAGACACAAAATTACTATAAGTTACAAAAGTAAATAAATTATGTTAAAAAAAAAGGAATGAGTGTTCAAGTCCCATTTTGCCAGAGACTTGAGATAAACCCTTTCATGAAAATCTGAGGAGCCAGCGTAAAACATGATGTCCCATTTTCCTAAGGAAATGTTTTTTCAAGAGGAAATTTAAACTGTTGTTCAGGGCATTCCTTCAAAGAGCAGAATTATTCCACCATGTCTTAATCAACATCCATTCCAAAAAAACCAGCATCGTAGCAGGTGTTATGCATGACTGTGGCACACTTCGATGTTCAATATACTCAATTAATAGAATTTAGAAACCATATTGAAAAGTACAAAACTTAGAGAGGTTTCAATAGGCTGAATGCATGGAGGATATTTCCATTGGCTGAGAGGTCCAAAACCACAGATACAAGCATCATAGAAACAAGCCCTACAACTCAACGTCTGTGCCAACCATTTACACTAACCTTACATTACTCCCGGGGTGTATGGGGTATCCAGGGAGGGGTTGTGCCTCTGGTGAAGGGGCTTGTCACAACCATTCCAGGTTAGCTCACTCACTTTTGGTTCCCAGCAGACACTCAGCTCTCACCTGTGACTCCAGGTGGCTGTTTGCAAGCAACAGCACCCCGGTACACCACTTTGACAGGCGGTCTGGACCAGGTATGGGTAACCGGTGACCTCATGCCTCGGTGAAGTAGGGACATGACTGGGTGGATGAGATCTACAGTGAGATCCTACAGCCAGGAAAACGTTTCAGCAATGCTCCGTGCAGAGCAAAAGATATGACAAGGCACAGAAGACGTCATGGTCATCCACTACCACCAAGCAAGACATCATTTTGTGACGCTTGTTCATTCCACTAGACCTGGACTTCTGAGGTCGAGAAAATGGAACTGCTCCAGTGCAAAGGCTTTTCCACTTTAAAAACTCTCCCGCACAGGTTTTCTGTCATCGTCAGATACAATGGACAACCACCATATTAATCACATTCTCTTCACGTCCCCATCAACTCTCCCCAGATTCTGTTACTCACCTACTCACCAGTGCCCAGCCTGCATCCACTGCAAACTTCAAGCCACAGAAATAAAATGACGTTTTATAAGTCACCATAATTCCTCACAAGATTTGCCAGATTAGAACATATGTTTGCAATCCCATTAACAGTATCTAAAAATAATAATACATGGCAGTCAATACATAAATGGAAAGGATGTAACAACCTCAAATTTATGTTCCTTGCCTTTAGAGAAGTGGATCACTACACCACCAACTCCAGTTATACTAAACAGGCTGATGTAAAAACTCCAAAACCACAGATATTTTCACTGCTTTTTTTTAATGTTTCCCACACCTCCCCCCCCACTTCACAGATTCCCCTCACAGTACTAAAGTCACATTATATTGCTTCATAACACAGGTGGGGTTCAATCTAAAGAAGTGTGGTGATTCACTTTGGAAGGGTTAATGGCAGGATTCTTAACAGTGTGGAGGAACAAGGGAATCTTGGGGTCCACGTCCATTGATCCCTCAGTTGCCACACAAGTTGATAGGGTTCCAAATTTACTACCAAAGTTATTTAGAATGACGGTGGGCAATCAGGCAAATAACTACAAAAGGACAAACAAGAGAAAATCCAAGCAACACACACAAAATGCTGGAGGAACTCAGCAGGCCAGGCAGCATCTATGGAAAAGAGTGAACAGTCGACATTTCAGGCCGAGACACTTCATGAGTCCTGATGAGGGGTCTCAGCCCAAAACGTCGACTGTTAACCCTTTTCCACAGATGCTCCCCGGCCTGCTGAGTTCCTCCAGCATCTTGTGTGTGTTAACTTGAAAGGACCAGTGCTTTAAGAATAATCCCATTGCAAATTATTTTACCCTACACAAGCTTCTTCAACACATTGTGGTCTCCTGTTCATTCTGAATATCGCTCATCCCACCAGTGAAAATTATGCCTCCGGGCTTACACTCTTCACTTTGAGACCACACACTCTGAAGTTCAATGGAAATCAGCCATATAAATCTCTCATATGGTGTATTTTTTTTAGATTGTTACTGTCAAGTTGTTTGAAACTGCTGCTGATCAGAAGGTCCATTAGAGGCTGAGAGAAAGCAAGCTGGATTTGTCTCCCTTGGCATTATTGAATACACACATAGGCAACACTGCCTTCCAATTTTTGCCTGCCTTCTGATTGTTGCACACTCTTTGCGGCCTGAGCCAAACACCGCCAGCTAAAATACCACTGCTCTAAACTGTTCCAGCACTTGTAGCTTCTCAGCACTCAGAAGCCATGACTGCTTCAAGCAGCATCTTGTCTCAGAGCAATTTGCACAGTTTGATGCTTTATTGAAGAATATGTGACCATCCAGGCTCGAGTAACCATCTGCAGCAGTGCAGCAAGCCACATCAGTTATCTTCTAAACCCCTGGTTAGACCACACTTGGAATATTGTGTTCAGACCTAGTCTCCTCGTTATACGAAGGAGGTGGAAGCTTAGAGAGGAGATTTACAGCAATGCTGGCTGGATTGGAGAGCACTTCTTATGAGGACAGGTAGAGCGAGCTAGGGCTTTTCTCTCTGGGGTGGAGGAGGATAAGAGGTGACTTGATCGAGGTGTACAAGGTGATGCGGCACAGATCGAGTGGACAGCTAGAGACTTTTTCCTTGGGCGTAAATGGCTAATACTGAGGGTGTGTAATTTTAAGGTGATTGGAGGAAAGTATGGGAGGGGGAATGTCAGTGTTAATTATTTTTTTTTTACACAGAGAGTGGTGGGTACCACTCTTAAATAAGCATATATATAGATTAAAGAAAAATGGAGGGCTATGCAGGAGGGAAAGGTTAGAGTGATCTCAGAGTAGGTTAAAAATTCAGCACAACGTTATAGGGCAAAGAACTATTTTGTGCTAAAATGTTCTATGTCCTATGTTCTAAATTGGACTGCTATAAAACTGATTCAAGGCAAATCAGCTAAATGGGAACACCAAGCCAACTTGTGTGACAAAACAAAAATAATACAAGCAGAAGAGGCTCTGCAGATGCTGAAAACCCAGAGAAACACGCACAAAATACTGGAAGAACTCAGCAGGTCAGGCAGCATCTGTGGGGAGGAATAAACAGTTGACATCCCGAGCTGAGACTCTTCCTCAGGACCTGATGAAGGGTCTCAGTACAGAACGTTGACTGCTTATTCATCTCCAAAAACAAAATAAAGCTAGATATCATACAAAAAAAACAAATGAAAACTGATCATAGCCAAGATCCAAATTTACTACCAAAACTATCTAGAATGGTGGGCAATCAGGCAAATAACCAGAAAAGACAGGTGTTTTAACAATAATCCCAATCAGAGTTACTTTAGCCTGGCTACGTGTAACACCTGCCTTATCTGGAACCCACACAAGCTTCTTCAACACACTGGTTTCCTGTGCATTCTGAATATCATTCACCCTACCAATGACAATTACGCCTTAGACTCTCAAATTAAAGACCACATGCTCCTGAAGTTCAATGGAAATCAGCTAAATAAGTCTTTCAGGTCGTGTTTTTTTTTGTTAAATTGTTAATGGCAACCTGTTTGCAGCTGTTCCTGATAAGAAGGCCACCTACTCTTCTTCAGAAAGCCAACCGGGATTGTGTCTGGATTTGATGCTTCATAGTATATATAGATTCGCATGCTCCAGAAAGATCAGAATTCAGCCAGCACAATAGTTCAGGTCAGCCATTGAAGACAACCATGTTAAAGACGTCTCAAGAAGATGGTGCTGGCAAGACACGGTGACACTTTGTGGGCAGCTAACAAAACCACGAACAATTCTACTAAATAATACTTTTTCAGGACTACAATCACTGCAATCCGCTTTTGAATGTTCTGTACAACCAGCGTTTTATGCAGAGGTTGATAGCTTCTTGATTAGTAAGGGCGTCAAAGGTTACAAGGAGAAGGCTGGAGAATAAGAGGGAAAATAAATTAGCCGCGATCGAATGACAGAGCAGGCTGATTGGCCTAATTCCGTTCCTATGCCTTATGGTGAATGAAAATGGAGATACCTTTAATGTTCAAAGTTTGATGGCACAAAGGTTGGAGGTGTTGTGGATAGTGTGGATGGCTGTCAGAGATTACAGCGGGACATTGATAGGATGCAAAACTGGGCTGAGAAGTGGCAGATGGAGTTCAGCCCAGATAAGTGTGAAGTAGTTCATTTTGGTAGGTAAAATATGATGACAGAATATAGTATTAATGGTAAGACTCTTGGCAGTGTGGAGGATCAGAGGGATCTTGGGGTCCGAGTCCATAGGACACTCAAAGCAGCTGCGCAGGTTGACTCTGTGGTTAAGAAGGCGTACGGTGTATTGGCCTTCATCAATTGTCGGATTGAGTTTAGGAGCCGAGAGGTAATGTTGCAGCTATATAGGACCCTAGTCAGACCCCATTTGGAGTACTGTGCTCAGTTCTAGTCGCCTCACTACAGGAAGGATGTGGAAGCCATAGAAAGTGTGCAGAGGAGATTTACAAGGATGTTGCCAGGATTGGGGAGCATGCCTTATGAGAATAGGTTGAATGGACTCGGCCTTTTCTCCTTGCAGCGACAGAGGATGAGAGGTGACCTGATAGAGGTGTATAAGATGATGAGAGGCATTGATTGCGTGGATAGTCAGAGGCTTTTTTCCAGGGCTGAAATGGTTGTCACAGGAGGACACAGGTTTAAGGTGCTAGGGAGTAGGCACAGAGGAGATGTCGGGGTAAGATTTTTATTCAGAGAGTGGTGAGTGCGTGGAATGGGCTGCCGGCAACGGTGGTGGAGGCAGATACGATAGGGTCTTTTAAGAAATTTTTAGATAGGTACATGGAACTTAGCAAAATAGAGGGCTATAGGTAAGCCTAGTAATTTCTAAGGTAGGGACATGTTCGGCACAACTTTGTGGGCCGAAGGGCCTGTATTGTGCTGTAGGTTTTCTATGTTTCTATGTTCAAAGTACTTTTTAATATCATTGTATAAATTATACAACCGTGAGATTCATCTGCTTACAGGCAGCCACAAAACAAGAAACCTGAAAGAACCTAATTTAAAAAAAAGACCAACACCCAATGCGCAGAGAGAAAAAAAGAAATCAAATCAAATAGTGCAACAATAGAGCAAGCGTCAGCAGTCAGAACAAAACTGAGTCCATAAACCCAAAGTTAGAGCTGCTGGAGTGGGCCCGTAACAAAATGTACAAGGCAACATGATACCATAGAGGTTAGTGCATCGCTTTACAACACCAGTGAGCACCGATTGGGGTTCAATTCCCACTGCTGTTGTAAGGAGTTTGTACATTCTCCCCATGACTGTGTGGGTTTCCTCAGGGTGCTCTGGTTTCTTCCCAAATTCCAAAAGAGCTGAGCGGTTAGGCTTTATGAGTTGGGGGCATGCTATGTTGGCACAGGAAGTGTGGAGGCACTCACGGGCTCCCCAGCACAATCCTCGCTGATCCGATTTGACACCAGTGACACATTTCACTGTTTGAACGTACATGTGGCAAACTTAGCTAATCTTTAAAAGCAAACCTAGAAGTGCAAAATGAAAAATTTGCACAGACTGGAATGAGAATGGCTGGAGCAACACACACACACACAAAATTGCTGGAGGAACTCAGCAGGTCAGGCTGCATCTACGGCGAGGAATAAACAGTCGGCGTTTTGGGGACATTAACCTTCATCAAGACTGACACTCCAAAGGATTCTACTTCCAAATTAATATCACAATGATATACTTGAAAATTACAACTGAAGAGCTGTGTTTGCTGTTACGTGCTTTGGAACATGCTGGGTCTTTGAGCAACACAACTCAAAAACAAATCTATCATTCTCTGGCAGCAGCTGTGACATTGTTAATTCTATTCTGTATGTAATAAAGAAACAGAACCTTATTTTATTTTGGTCCAGCTGATAATGCTGTAAAGAGCTATTTCTCTAAATCATGGCAGTCCACCCGTTCAATTGTAATCTACATACATTTCCTGAATAAAGTATTTAAACCAAATTGATCAGTGAAACAGGCTTCTTTTGTGTCACACTTTTGGCTGTGAAATGCCAGATCTCAGTAACTATCAACTACCATGAGGGGTGATTGATAAGTTCGTGGCCTAAGGTAGAAGGAGTCAATTTTAGAAAACCTAGCACATTTATTTCTCAACATGGTCCCTCCTACATTTACACACTTAGTCCAGCAGTCGTGGAGCATACGGATCCCACCTTTGTAGAAGTCGGCGCCTTGGACCTCCAGAAAGTGGTCCACAGCAGGGGTGATTGATAAGTTCGTGGCCTACGGTAGAAGGAGGTGAGTTATACAGCTCTCGTTACATGCACGTGCAGTTCAACTCTTTGAGTGATTATGCAGAAAGTTTGAAGTTCATATCTTCTACCTTAGGCCACGAACATATCAATCACCCCTGCTGTGGACCACTTTCTGGAGGTCCAAGACGCCGGCTTCAACAAAGAAGGGATCCGTATGCTCCACGACTGCTGGACTAAGTGTGTAAATGTAGGAGGGGACCATGTTGAAAAATAAATGTGCTAGGTTTTCTAAAATTGACTCCTTCTACCCTAGGCCACGAACTTATCAATCACCCCTCATAAGTTGTCGGAAGGAAGGGTTAAATTAATCTTAGAGTAGATTAAAAGGTCGGCACAACATTGTGGGCTGAAGAGCCTGAACTGTGCTGTACTGTTCCAGATGTAATACGATGGACGACAGTGGGGATGGCCAATATCCAAGAATAATATTTATCCATCATATACTTTGAAAAATGAGAATTATGCAAAAAGTAGTTTCCTTACATTAACTTTCAACTTACTATCCTGTCATGTCACCTGACTGCTCAGTCAAAATGGCAGTAATCACTGAAAATTTTTGAATCTCCATGGGATGTCACTGAAGTTTTAAGTGAAGCGAGGCATTGTCTTCTAAGCTTCATTCGCAAGCTCAGCACTGAAGAAACAAGGACAGCTTGCAGAAAAACAGAATACCAGGGAAGCTGGGTACGTTACTATGGACTCTTTTCTTGCATCACTAAATGCACTGTATCATCCAAATTGCCAGTATTTTAACTACGCTCCAGCTGACAACTGCACAGTATCACAGGTGGAAATTAAGCCAAGTGAACTGAGAAGATTTCCTTCACCTTGAATGGTGCCATGGAATCTCCAACATTCAGGAAACCTTCTGACAATTTTAGGCATCCATGCACAACCCCTGTATCCGTGCTGACAATCTACACTCATCTCATTTTTACCTCTCACATGCCTTTCAATTCCACCTACCACCCCCCCCCCACACATTCTTCTGTCATCCAAATACTCCTGAGGCAATTGGCAGTAGCCAATTTATACAGTCAGAGAGCACTGCGGCAAAGAAACAGGCCTTTCAACCTATTTACTTGGTGCCAAATTGTTATTCTGCCTGGTCCAATCAACTTGCGCCTGGACATCACCCTCTATACTCTTCCCATCCACGTATATACTCAAACTTCTCTGAAACGTTACAATCAAACCCATATCCACCACTTCAACTGGCACATCTTTCCACACTAACACCACTCTGAGTGAAGGAACCCCCCCCCCATGATCCCCTTCAATACTTCACCTTTCTTCCTTAACCTATGACCTCGCGTTCTAGTGGAAGTGCCTGCTTATATTTACCCTACCTATAATCCTCAGAATTTTTTATGTCTCCATCAAATCTCCCCGCGTTCTCCTATGGTCTCGGGAACAGTTCTAAACTATTCAACCTTTCCTTATAACTCAGGTCCTCAAGTCCTGGCAACTTAGCGGGGTGGGTTGTGGGGCCTGTGGTATGTATGTGCATGTATACAGGGTGTTTGGCAGGGTGGAAAGCAGATCACTCTGGGATAAACAAAGTAGACAGTTACATCGAGAATATCAAAACTCCACACCAGATCAGGATCAAACTAGTTTCTAGAGTGATGAAGCAGCAGTGGTCTTCCTTACAGCGTCACCCCCTAACCTTGGACCAGACTTTCCGGACCAGGGGCTCCCAACCGAGCATCCACATACCCCTCGGTTAATGGTAGGGGCCCACGGCATAAATAAAAATGTTCGGAACCCCTGTTTCAGACACTAATGCACCTGCTTGGTAGGGTGATTGAGTACTCAAACCGCACATATCATTTTGATCAGCTTGCACCAAAATGGACTTTGTTTATTTCTTATGGAGGCAAGGGTTAGATCAGGGGTTCACAACCAGGTGTCCATGGACCCCTCAGTTAATGGTAAGGGTCCATGGCGTAAAAAAGACAGGGAACCCCTGAGTTAGATTGATTCCGGGCTGCTCCAGCACAATCCCCACTGATTTGATCCGACTCAGAAATGCATTTCACTGAACGTCACATGTACATTGAAACAAATAAAATTAATTGTTAAAAGAGTAGGTTTGTGTTGGTCGGCGTAACATCATGGGTCGAAGGGCCTGTCTGTGCTCCACATTATGTCTCCTAACCTAGATTAAAGCTTTCATGTTTCATGCAGCATCTTGGTGTACTTTTGATGTAATACTTTCTAAAAGTGTGAGTTGCCACATGATCAGATGAGCTCTCAAAGCAACTGCTACAGTTTGATTGATGTGGCAACCTTGGGACTTCCACTGTAGTAGACTTTCCACCTTATTTTAAACACTATTGGATGTTACTCCTGTTAATAGTAACTTCTATTTCTGTGTTTTTTTACATTTTGCATGTTAGAATAATGTTCCAGTGATTTCGGTGAGTTTGGAAGTATGCTAACACTGCAGACCTCTGCTCCAGCCAGAAACATACCCAGCCACCTTCCTAACATCCTGGTGTTCCATATCCCAATCATAGCCCCCACTCCAGTTGCCGGTCCTGGCAGTACTCTTGTGAGGGTACATAGCTTTGATCCCACATCACAGCTCACATTTCAGATTAATGAGTGAACCAGATGTTGAACTGAGCAATTGACCATAAGATATAGGATGTGCTTGGCCCGAAATGTTGACTGTACTCTTTTCCATAGATGCTGCCTGGCCTGCTGAGTTCCTCCAACATTTTGTGCTGCTTTGAATTTTCAGCTTCTGCAGGTTCCTCGTGTTTGCCCATGATGTATTGGGCAGAGTCCCGATAGGGAATGCTAGAGGTTTACAGAAGCCTAGGTGAAAATTTTCAACGAGTTGAGCTTGTCTGCAGAACGTAGAAGACAAGAGATATATATTTTTTAATTATTCAAACTTCCTGGTATTTGAAGAACATGTAAAGGTGTACTTAAAATTAAGTTAACAGTTCTGTAAACAAGGGAAAAAGTAAAATTCTTTTTAAAATAGAAAGTGCCCTGCTAAATCCTAATGCAAAGCTTATTTCTCTTCATCACCACCCACGCAAAACAAAATTGCACATACGCAGTGATTTGATTATACTTTAAACCCATTCTACCCTCGAAATGTTGTTTCACACGCACTTTTTTTGCCAATTCAATAATCAGTTCCTAACCAAGCATTAATTCAACTTCAAAAATCGGCAAGTACCACATTTCATATTTCGGTTATTTTCCTTTCCAGTGATGAAACGTGTGAAGAATGTTTGATGTTTTACTTTGTATTTCAGATCGATGCATCCTTGTGTAACTACAGACATTCCATGGATAACAAGAGGACTTACACGTACGCTCTACCACACATCATTTCTTCCTGTAAATGATCAAATGCACAAAACTTTAGCTGCTTGAATGAGCCCATGTACAAGGAGCATTGCCACTATAAAGCAGCATCGATCATCAAGGACCCCCACCATCCAGGTCATGCTCTCTTCTCGCTTCTATCATCAAACAGGAGGTACAGGAGCCTGAGGTCTCATGCCACCAGGTTCAGGAACAATTATTACCCTCAACCATCAGGCTCCTGAACCAGCGTAAATAACTTCACTCATACCAACACTGAAATGATTTCACAACCTAAAGACTCACTTTCAAGGATTCTACAACTCATTTTCTCGGTATTACTTGCTTTATATTTACGAGTTATTTTAGAAAACCTAGCACGCTTATTTCTCAACATAGTCCCCTCCTACATGTACACACTTAGTCCAGCGGCCGTGGAGCATATGGATCCCTTCTTAGTAGAAGTGGTCCACAGCAGGGGTGGTTGATAAGTTCGTAGCCTAAGGTAGAAGGAGATGAGTTATTAACTTCAAACTTTCTGCATTATCACACAAAGAGATGAACTGCACGTACATGTAACGAGAACATCTTGGACCTTCAGGTGGTCCACAGCAGGAGTGATTGATAAGTTTGTGGCCTTAGGTAGAAGGAGATACACGTGCAGTTCAACTCCTTGAGTGAAAATGCAGAAAGTTGGAAGTTAATAACTCATCTCCTTCTACAGTAGGCCACGAACTTATCAATCACCCCTGCTGTGGACCACTTTCTGGAGGTCCAACACACAGACTTCTACAAAGAAGGGATCCGTATGCTCCACGGCCGCTGGACTAAGTGTGTAAATGTAGGAGGGGACTATGTTGAAAATTAAATGTGCTAGGTTTTGTAAAATTGACTCCTTCTACATTAGGCCATGAACTTATCAATCACCACTCGTATCATTTTTATTTGTATTTGTAGTTTGTCTTCTTTTCCACATTGAATATCAGTCATTGTGTGTCATTTTTCATTGATTTTGTTGTATTTCTTTGCTTGACTGTAAATGCATGCAAGAAAATGAATCTCAGCGTGCACTATATACAGTGACATACTGTATATGTACCTTGATAATAACCTTACTTTGAACTTCGATTGAATATCCATGATCCACTTCATAATGCACATTGAAATTTTGTGTTCACATTTTACAGCAGTGCTTCAAAGAGATATTGCTTAGTCACAGTGATGGCCCATTAATTCTACACCCCTACAGACTGGCACCTTTAATTTGAATAATAATGCAATGCAGACTTGTTTATTTAGTGTCCAAATTGAGCACGTTTACATGGAGCACTGTCAGCATCCATAATCAGGGTCCCCCACCACCCAGGACATGCTCTCTTCTCACTGTTGCCATCAGGAAAAAGGTGCAGAAGCCTCAGGACCAACACAACCAAGTTCAGAAACAGTTATTATCCCTCAACCATCAAGCTCCTGAACCAGAATGGATAACGTCATTCACCCCAGCACTGAAATGTTCCCACAACCTATGGACTCACTTTCCATGGACTCTTTATCTCAGATTCTCAATCTTTATTGCTTATTTATTTCAAAAATTCAGTGATTCGAAGAACATTTATTGTCAAAAGGATGTATGCAGTTCTTTTTTCTTCTTCTTTTTGTAATTGCACAGTTGTTTCTTGGACACTTGCTGGCTGCCCATCCTGCTGGGTGCTGTCTATCATTGATTCTATTGTGTTTCTTGTATCTACCGTGAAAGCCCGCAAGAAAATGAATCTCAGGGTTGTCTAAGGTGATATGTATGTAATTTGATAATAATAACAACTCCACCCCAAGGCAGCAAGGAAGAATGAAGCATCAAGCAGAGGGGTCAGTGATGGCTCCCAACAGAGGCAGACAGAAGCCAAATCAGCGCGATCGGCTCCAGATTCGGTGCATTCCACCCAGATCAGCGGTCACTCTTTACGGAAGGACTGAGTACATGCATCTGCTCTCCTCATATGCAGATTAAAAAATGTTTCCCATATTCCCATCCATGTCACTGGACTTCAAACATGGCTGTTTATTTATTTTCTTATGCATTCTTCAAAGTACATTTATTATCAAAGTATGTAAACATTACACAACCCTGAGATTCATCTCCTACCAGGCAGCCACGAAACAAAGACACGCAATAGAACCCATTTAAAAAAGACCGTCATGCACCCAATGCACAGGGAGATAAAGAAAACAAACAATAAAAGTAAGCAAACAGCTGCAGAGCCAAAGTTTTACCAAAGACACGAAGCCAAGCATCACTGCAGCTACAAAAGGCCACAACCTCAGTTCAACACAAAGCTGAGTAAATTTAGCGAGACCATAGATGCAAAGCCAGACATCACTGCAGTCGGACCAGGCCACAGACTCTGTTCCAGCGCAGAGCTGAGTAAATGTCGTGGAGCAGTGAGCAGAACCGGCCAGGACCGGTTCAACCTGACCTTTTCAATCTGGCCCGGCGCTTAAATTGTCCGAACATCGGGTCGTTCCTCACTCTCGGACCGTTCTGGGGCCTGAACTCCGTCATCACAATTCAGCCCATGCCCAACCTTTCCAATTCAGCCCGGCGCTTAGATAGGTCAGACACTGGGACCTCCCTTGCTCTCGGAATGCCACGGCTCTGTCTCGACCCCATTTGCCTCAACCATGCCTCACCTGTGCCTCCGCCACTGCTCGCCTCTCCATTGTTAGCGTTGATCGCAATTAAGTGTTATTAATGAGATATTTAGTAGTTTTCTTTGCTTTGATGTTTTGCCACTGATTAGAAATCGCTGGGCATCACCAGCCCCATCTTAAACTGGAAATGTAGTATTAAAAAAAGTTTATATATTGCACCATAATGCTACCAGAAAACAACAGATTTCATGACATATGTCAGCAGTAATAAACCTAATTCTGATTCTACCTGGTGTAGGCTCTTCCATTTATCTCTTGTTTCTATGGAATATGACTTAAAGTTCAAAGTAAATGTTATTTTCAAAGTACATATATGTCACTAAATACTACCCTGAGATTCATTTTCTTACAGGCACTTCCTGTTAATCAAAGAAGTACAATGGAATCAATGAAAATCCACACATAAAGACTGACAAATTGTGCAAATACATAAAAGAAACAAGTAATAATCAATAAGTATCCCTGAGAACGTGAGTTGTAGAGTCCTTAAAAAGGAGACCATAGTGATCAATTCGGAGTTGTAATAGGTGAAGTTGCCCACACTGGTTCAGGAGCCTGGGTAATAACTGATCCTGAACCTTGTAGTGTGGGACCTAAGGCTTAAGTATCAGATACTGAATTAATTGATCAACAAGCAGAGCTACTGTATACATTTTTATTTGCAGAAGATTATTGGCACATTTTAAATCTGAAAATTGGGCCTGATATATTAACTTAATTTGAGTACTGTATCTGAAAATTTTAGACACCAGAGATTCTGCAGATGCTGAAAATCCAGAGCAACACACACAAAATGCTGGAGGAACTCGGCGGGTCAGGAGCATCCATGGAGGGGAAAGATCAATAGAGGTTTCAGGCCGGGATCCTGATGAAGGCGGGTTGCATCACAGCTTGGTACGGAGGCTCCAATGCACAGAACCGCAAGAGCCTGAAGAGGGTTGTTGATTCATCCATCTCCATCAGGGCATGAGCCTCGCCACCATTGAGGGCATCTTCAAAAGCTGATGTACCAAGAAGGTGGCATCCATCATCAAGAACCCCCACTGTCCAGGACATGCTCTCTTCTCATTACCACCAGGAAGGATGCAACCAGTTAGAATGCTCCCAGTGTTTTAAGAACAGCATCTTCCCCTCCGCCATCAGATTTCTAAATGATCTGTGAACTCCTGAATGCTACTTCATTATTCCTTCTTTGCATGGTCTGTTTATTGTAACTTGTAATACTTTCTTAATTATGTCTTGCACTGTCATGCTGCCACAAAATAACAATTTTCAAGAAAGTGGCATCATAGGTAGATAGGATCGTAAAGAGCTTTTGGCTCATTGGTCTTCGTAAATCAAAGTATTAAGAACGGGAGTTGGAATTTTATGTTGAAGTAGTTAAAACAGTGGTGAGGCTTAATTTGGTGTCTTGTGTAATTCTGGTCCCCTCTCACAGGATATCTTGTTTTTTTGCACCGTGTTCTGCTTGGCCGACAAGAAGAATATCAATAAATTTGAAGAAGTGCAGAGAAAATTTACAAGGACTTTGCTGGGGCTTGAGGGCCTGAGTTATAGGGCAAGAATGAGTAGGTTAGGACTTTATTCTCTGCAGCGTAGGAGACTGAGGGGTGTTTTGACAGAAGCACCCAACATTATGAGGGTATAAACAGGGTAAATGCAACTGGGCATTTTTGACTGAAGTTGGGTGAGACTATAACGAGAGGACATGGGTTAAGGGTGAAAGGTGAAATGTTTAAGGGGAACCTGAGAGAGAATGTCTTCAGTCAGAGGATGGTGACAGTGTGGAACGAGTTGCCAGAAGTGATGGATGCGGGTTCGATTTCAACGTTTAAGAAAATTTTGGATAATTAATGGATGGGAGGGTTATGAAGGGATATGGTTTGGGTGTAGGTCAATGGAATTAGGCTGAATAATAGTTCATCACAGACCAGATGCGCTGAAGGGCCTGTTTCTGTGCTCTATAATTCTATGTCAGTGATAATAAACCTGATTTTCGATCTAAAGAATGGGCAATATAGAGTTAGGAATAAGTTACAAGTGAGGCAGTAAATAACAGACAAGTTTGTACAGTAAAATATAGTACTCAAATAATTCAACACCTTGGTGAAAACATGGCATCATTTTTTTTAAAAAACACTCTCCATCCACCACATCCTTCTTCATTACCATGACAAGATAATGCCTATATCATTCTCATAGTGTGCACTGCCTCTCAGCTCTGTAGTGTTTGCATTTTACACAAGACCCATCAGCTATTTGACCCCTTGACCCCACTTTACCATTCAACAGGATCCTGACTAATCTTCAGCATCGAACATCAAACTCAGTGGCCACTTTATAAGGCTAGATTACATTTGCTACCTTCCAATGATCTGTTCTGCAGTCCATGTAAATTAGGAAGATGACCACCAGATGATCCACTACCGATTCAAAATCTTAGGATGCAGGTCATTCATACCTGGGGTTTTCACAGGCCTTTCCTGGGTAACGAAGGATCTCCTCGTTTACAGTCAACTTTTCGTCAATTTTATGAAAATGGCATCAAAAGACTGATCAGAAAGAAAAATTACTGAAAGTGAAGAGAAAGGGAAAACTAGCTCTGTATTCCAAGTAAGCTATTACCAAAATACATATACAGTACTGTGTATAAATCACATACACATAGCTATAGTGCCCAAGACTTTTGCACAGTACTATAGTAATGTTATGTATTGCACTGTACAGCTGCTGCAAAAATAAACAAACAAATTTCATGACCTGTGTGAGTGATGATAAATCTGATTCTGATATGGGTCTCTATTGTGGACTGAGAGTGGGAAGGGAAATCATGGTTGGGAAAAGGGGAAGGGAGAGGGGAGGGTGTGGGAAGCACCAGAGAGACATTCTGTAATGATCAATAAACCAATATACACACACCCAAGACTTTTGCACACTACTGTATTTCACCGTATACAACCTGATATTACTAGGAACTCAATTTCAAGGATTTATTTTCTTGATATTTACTGCTTAATTATTTTTATTTTGTTTTCTTCACTCGTCATTTTGTATCTGCACTGTGTTGTATTTTGCATATTGTTTGTCGTCAATCCTCTTGGGAGTAGACTACCATCGAGACCTGCTGAAGGGTTTCGGCCTGAAAAATCGACTGTACTGTTTTCCCAGATGCTGCCTGGCCTGCTGAGTTCCTCCCGCGTTTTGTGTGTGTTGCTCAGTATCAGCAGATTTTCTCCTGTTTTTTTCATTGATTCTATTGTGTTTCTTGTACTTACTGTGAATGCCCACAAGAACAATGAATCTCAGGGCTGTAAACAGTGAATATGTACTTTGATAATCAATTTATTTCAAACTTTTAATTTTCTATTAGGCATGTTCATCGCTTGGACATTCATAATCCAGGGATGGCTGTAGCACACTTCAATCCATTATATGCACCCATCTTATTCTTCCCCCCTCTAAAATGTCTGTCTTGATCTTTATATTCAGCTTTTTTGAAAGAAAACATTTTTTCCAGCAGTCTCCTAAATCTTCTGTAATTTTTCTATTTCCATATTCTCTAATGAAGTTTCTCCCATTTCAGACTGCAAATGATCCATATTAACATCAGCCGTTTCCACATAGCCAAAGCTTTCATGTTTCCAAAAAAGCTATCCTTTTCTTTTAATTGCCTGTCCTTATCAATATCTTGGTCTTCTGGTCTTGGTTTACAGAATTCGGAAGTTGTCCCAATCATCAAGGTAGCACAGCAGTGTAGTGCTGTTACAGCACCAGCAAATTGCCAATCGGAGCTCGATTCCAACTGCTGTCTATAAGGAGTTTGTGTGTTCTCCCTGTCACTGCATGGGCTTTCTCCAGATACTCCGATTTCTTCCCATGATCCAAAGACATACATTAAGGTTTGTGAGTTCTTGGCATGTTGTGTTGGTGCCGGAAGCGTGACAACATGTCAAAGTTCAAAGTAAATTTATTATCCAAGTGTGGGCATACTCAATAAATGCATAATGGAATAACAGCCATAACAGAATCAATGAGAGATCGCACCAACTTGGGCATTCAACCAGTGTGCAAAACACAACAAGCTGTGCAAATACAAAAAGAAATAAATAATAGTAATAAATAAATAGGCAATAAATATTGAGAACATGAAATGAAGAGTCCTCAAGGTGAGTCCATAGGTTCAATAATTGGGCAAATGAAGATATACCCTTTGGTTCAAGAGCCTGATGGTTGAGGGGTAGTTACTGTTCTTGAACCTGGTGCTGTGAGTCCTGAGGTTCCTGTACCTTGTTCCTGATGGCAGCAGCGAGAAAAGAGCATGGCCTGGTTGGTGGGCATTCCTGATGATGGACGGTGCTTTCTTGTGACCAACACTCTGTGTAGATGTGCTCAATGGTGGGGAGGGCTTTTCCATTCAAGGCCATTGGTGTTTCTACACCAGGCTGTGCTGCAGCCAGTTAATATATGCTCCATCTCACATCTATAAAAGTTCGTCAAAGTTTTAGATTTGGCATGACATCACCGCAAATTCCTGAGGAACTAGAGGCATTGTCTACACTTGCAGCACAACCCTTGCTAATTTGATTTAACACAAATCACACATTTCACTGTTTCATTGTGACAAATAAAGCTAATCTATTAACCTTAAGATCAAACTTAAGTCTTTTTTCAAGAATGAAGATCCGCGATTGATTATTGTCATTCAGTACTCAAGTGTAAAAGAGAATAAAATGATTGTTACCCTTCACCTAATGCAACTTAAAAAAAACACAATAAGCATAAAGAACACAATAACAAAAAACAAAAAATATATATAAATATAAAAGCAATCCTATAAAATATAATGTATAAGTAACAATTACATACGGTTGGTATTATTTATTTTACTTATTGGAATAGGCCCTTCTTCACCTTCAAGCCATACCGCCCAGCAGTCCCCCGATTTAATCTGGGCCTAATCAATTTACAATGACTTATTAACCTATCAACCATTGCGTCTTTGGACTGTGAGAGGAAACTGGAGCACCCGGAGAAAACACACACAGTCACAGGGAGAATGTGCAAGCTCCTTGTAGGCAGTAGCTGGAATTGAACCCGGGTCGTCTGTACTGTAAAGCATGGTGCTAACCACTTGCTACCATGCCACCCCAGGCTTTCCTCAATTAAAGAGATTTGTTCCAGCAGATAGTTTCATTCAAATTCAAATCAAAAAGCTGGGTGAAATACAATATCGGTATATACTACACCAATAAGTAGAGAGTGGAAGGCAAGAGATCAGTGCATCAAAGTTGCATTCCTGCAGGGTTAATAACATGCAAATGAAAATTTGCAAAAATTATCTGTACAAACCTTTTTATTAGTATAATAGCAATTTCAATTCTCTTGATCACCAGGACTCAACCAAAGCTTCTGCTTTCTTCAAGCCTGTTAATATTCCACAACTTTCTAATTACACATGTGAAACAAAAATAGCCTGTATTTTCACCTGTCAACAAAAAATGTTGAAACATTGATAAAAGCTTGTTCACTGAAGGAAAAGGGCAATTTCAAATCAATCTTTAAATGACTCTTCATCTCATCTCATGTTCTCGATATTTATTGCTTATGTATTCAGTATTATTACAGTTAAATATCTTAACAGTTTGTTGCCTTTTGCACATTGATTGTTTGTTGGTGGTCCAAACAATGTTGGAGGCAGTCTTTTATTAATTCTACCATGCTCCTTGTCTTTCTTCGGTTGTCCATCGAAATCCGATGAGGATGTCCACTCCTTTAACAGTGAGATCGTTGATGACTATACAGTCCTATCCTGGACCCACAAACTCTATTGCAGGTGGGACATGTATATGTAGTAGTGGTGGCAACCATGGCTGCATTTCTCCTGGCTCTCTTCTGTTGTCTTCTGGTTATTCTTTCCATCTCCAGAATACAAACCCCGTCCCTACACAGCTGTCGCCAAGTGGTACGGTCAGCAGCAACATCCTCCAGGTCCTCGGGTCTGATCTTGCACTTCCTTAAAGCATTCTTCATCTGATCCTCATAGCACTTCTTCGGCCCTCCAGCTGAGCGTGGACCATGATGTAGCTGGCCTTCTTGTACTTACTGTGAATGCCCACAAGAAAATGATTCTCAGGTTTGTATATGGTGACGTATATGTACTTTGCTAACAAACTTACTTTGAGCTTTGAAAGAACCCGCTGCTGGTCATACACATTGGAAACTGATGTTTCAGGTCTGAGGCTCTTTGGAAGTCAAAAAATGAGGCATAAAACTTGCTGCTTATGATCACTTATTAAGTATTAGAAGAACAAAGAAGATGACGATAGGAAGATGAAGTGAGGGGCTGAGAGGCTGAGAGAGGAAAAGAGATCTTAATGGCAGGGGAAGGAACAAAGGGCAAAAAGAGAAAGCCAACGTGGTTTGCTCCTGGTATACCAGTTTGCAGATTCCACTGAATTTAAGTAACAGTCATTCCATTCAAATTTTGTCACTTGAGTTGACCAATTAGATAGCCCCAAGTAATACAATATGCATAAATACAGTCAAGTTGTTCCAAAAGCAACTGCAACCATTACAAAACACATTGAGCAATTACACGTACATAAATAACTATATAAAAATATGAACAAGTACAAGACAAAGAAAGTAATTATACAGTGTAATCCAAAATATAATTGCAATATCACAGACACAAAAGTCAATTATCAATTGTGAAGTTTCCAAGCACTTCAATAATTATCATTTTTTTGGACAGACATCGCCTTAGTATTCAAATCTATACAAATTTTTCTACAGTATTTTAATGATGCTTAGGTAAGTTGTAGACTTTCAAAAAGATATTTAATAAAGTGTTCCACAATGGAGTACTCCACAGAGTTCGGCGTCCCTTTGTCAGTCTGGGTGTTGATACTGAAGATCAGAGCCCAAAGGTCGATCAGGAATTCATGTCGAAGTCTGATAGCCAAAGACTGGAGGACTGTCCGGGAGCTGATGGACTGTCCATGTGTGTAGGTGGGTGGGAGAGAAGGTGGGAGGGAAGAGGGAAGGGGCTTAGTGTGCTGTTGTTGTTTTGTCGCTTGTTGAGTTCTGTTGTGTTGTGTTCTGGGTTGTACTTCCAAATATCATGGGCATGCTATGTTGGTAACATCGTGGGCTACCCCCAACACATCTAAAGGTTTCATTGTGAACATTTGTGTTTCAGTGTACATGTGATAAATAAATCTGAATCTTAATCAAAGCATTAAAAACAATTCTGCTATGCAGGTCAATTATTGGTTTGGGTGACAAGGGCAGTTCACTCGGATGTGAGAAATTGTGTTCCCCAGTGATTCTTTTTGCCGTATGTTTTAATGATCTGGACAATGTGCTTCTATGTTTCAGTCACCTTTCCAGTAAACATCAACAACTCCATCCTTTCCAAAATGAATATTATCCTTCCCACATTTCCATGCCCAAAACTAAATAGATTGCCATATAATGTTTGAATCAGTGTCTGCATTACAGTGTGCACTACTTCCAACTCAGACAATCTGCAAGAAGAATAAGTTAAGCAGATAAGAGCAGGTGTAAGAACAAACTCTCTGCGTGACTGGGCAAAATTTTATCAAGAGGAGGACAATGCTAGGAAGAGTGCGGTCATCTAGTTTGGAGCCAAGAAAGGGGAAATATTTTATCAATAGCACCACACGAGGAACCAAAATATTTTAACTTCCTCGTCTACAAAAAAAAACAAGCAAAACTTTAATGTTTAGTTTCATACACCAAATATAAAGTAATGTTACCTATGTACAGCACAATACTGGCCCTTCAGCCCACAATGTTGTGCTGACTTTTTAAAATCTATTCCATAATCAATCTAGCTCTTTCCTCCCACATAGCACCCCCATTTTTCCTTCATTCAAAGTGTGTAGAATCTCAGGATCAGAGTCAGGTTTAATATCACTGGCATATGTCGTGAAATTCGTTGCTTTAGAGCAGCAGTACAGAGTAGTAAAAACTATAAACTATACACACACACACTTATTTATTTGAGTAAGTTGTGTAAAAAGAGAGCAAAAAAGTAGAAAAATAGTGAGGTAGTGTACATAGATTCAATGTCCATTCAGAAATCTGATGGCGGAGGGGAAGAAGCTGTTCCTGAATGTGTGTCTTCTGGCTGTTCTCCCTCCCCCTGGATCATAGGGGTCCTTAATAATGGATGTTGCCTTTGAAGCATTTCCTTTAGAAGGAGTCCTGGATTCTGGGGAGATCAGTGCCTATGATGGAACTGGTTGAGTTTACAGCTTTCTGCAGCTTTTTCTGATCCTGTGTGGCGGCCCCTCCACACCAGACAGTGATGCAGCCTGTTGGAATGCTCTCCATGGTACATCAATGTCATCAGCAACAACTCTACTATTATCCTTAATGTTGTTGCCCCACAAAGCTGTGTTCTCAGCTCATGACTATACACCCTATACACTTACAAAGCTGTGGACAAATTCTGCTCTAATTCTATGAACAAGTTTTCAAATGACACCACCATAGTGGACGGAATCTCAAGCAACACAACAATACAGGGCACAGAGTACCTAGTGGCAATAGTTTCAAGCAAATAGTCTATCCTGTAATCAGCAAAATTCCTTCATCATCTTGACATGCCTTGCCAAAAGGCAGAAAGAAGGGTCATATGCACATGGGAAAATATAAAAGCATTTAAGATAGGCACTGCAATTACTGTATGGGGAAAATAGGCCAAAGAATAGGTGAGTAAATGAAGCTGTGTAAGATATACTGTCATAGAGTACTACAGCACAGAAACAGCCCCTTCATGCCATCTTGTCCATGTTGTACTGTTATTCTGCCTCGTCCCATTGACCCGTACTTGGGCCACAGCTCTCCATAACCCTCCCATCCACGTACTTATCCAAACTTCTTTTAAATTTACTATTGAACCAGCATCCACAGCTTCAGATGGCAGCTCAGCTCCTCAAGTCCAGCAACATCCTTGCTAATTTTCTCCGCGCTCTTTCCATCTTATTGATATCTTTTCTGTACGTAGGTGACCAGAACTGCACAAAGTACTCAAAATTTGGCCTCACCAACACCTCACACTGATTTAAACATCTAGCTCATTATTCACAGCAGACGTTTATCTCAAGAAAGACAGATGAAGCATCTGTGAAGATGGAACAGTACCTCAGAGGGCTCACCACATCTACACCAACCATGATGGCAATCTAACCAATCCCATCTGCCTGCAAATGGACTGTATCCCCCTATTCCATTTGTTTCTCTTAAACATTGCTATCAAAGTTCAAAGTCAATTTTAATATCAAAGTACATATATGTCACCATATACAACCTTGAGATTCATTTTATTGTGGGCATACTCAATAAATCTATAGAATAATAACCATAACAGAATCAATGAAGGACTGCCCAACTTGGGTGCTTAATCAGAGTGCAGAAGATAACAAACTGTGCAAATACAGAATGAAAGTATTAATAATAATAATAAATAAGCAATAAATATTGAGAACATGAGATGCAGAGTCCTTGAACTGAGTCTATTGTTTTTGGTAAAATTTCAATGACGGGTGAAGTTATCCCCTTTGGTTCGAGAGCTTGATAGTTGAGGGGTTGTAACTGTTCCTGAACCTGGTGGCATGAGTCCTGAGGCTCAAGTACTTTCTTCCTGGCAACAGCAAGGAGAGAGCATGTCCTGGGTGGTGGGGTTCCCTGATGATAGATGCTTCTTTCTTGCGACAGCGTTTTCTGCTCAATAGTGGGGAGGGCTTTACCCATGATGGACTGGACCATACCCACTACTATTTGGAGGATTTTCCATTCAAGGGCATTGGTGTCTATGCCAGGCTGTGATGCAGCCAGTCAATATAGTCTCCACTACACATCTATAGAAGTTTGAGAAAGTTTTAGATGTCATGTCAAATCTCCACAAACTAGAGGTGCTGTCCTCACAATTCTTCTTAATTGCACTTAAGTGCTGGGCCCAGGACAGATCAAAACAGCTCACACTCCTACCAACCACTCTGTGTAAAAATAAAACTGTCTCATGCTTCTTTTTTAAACTTTAGCCCTCTCATTGTGACCTCTGACCTCTGGTATTTGACATTTTCACCCAAGGTAAAAGGACTACCTACCCTATTTTAGACAAACCTTTTAGTTTGCATCTCATCCTCCAAAGCTCCAGCTATCCACCCTCATAGTTAATATTCTCCAGTCCTGTCAACTTCCTTGTGAACTTGTTCTGCACCCTCTCTAAAGTCCTCCCGTCCTTGCAGAGCCAATGAGAATCAAAATCAGAATCACTTTATTGCCAGCATGTGAAACGTACAAGAATTGATTGCAGTTCGGTGCCAAGCATAAAACACAGGACAATATACCATAACAGACAACACAATCGCAACCAACAATTTACAAGACAATAGTGTAAACAGTCATGAGCAATCAATAATTAGCAGAACAGTCACATATGCAAACCTCTATAATCAAACTTAAATAAATGTGAACATATGAACAGACTCGATAATTATCAACAGAACCAGGAGATCAGGAAAGACCATTTAACAGATGCTGTCCAGGGTCAGTTAGGGTTTTGCGGAGAATATCATCACCATCGTATGCCGTGTCGTATGACGTGGGTGGGGTGATCATGGTCTTGGCAAATTTTTCTACACTAGTGGTTTGCCATTACCTTCCCCTGGACAGTGTCATTACGAGATGGAGGAAGCCCAGCCAATATCAATACCCTTCAGAAATCATCTGCCAGGGAAACGTGGTCGCATACTTGTGATATATGAGCATCCACCACCTGCTCCCATGGCTTCACATGACCTGATCGGTGGGGGAGGGGGTCTAAGCCGGTGCTACACCTTGCCCAAGGGTCATCTGCAGGGTGGTGGAGGGAAGGAGTGCCGTACACCGCCTTCGGTAGAGGTGGATCTCCACCCTCCAGCCAAAAATATAATACTCTAATAATACTCCAAATGTGGCTTAAACAAAGACCTATGGAGCTGCAACATGACTTCCTGAGTTTTACGCTCAATAATTCAACTGATAAAGGCAGGTATTCCATACACCTTTCTTCTCACCATCTGCAATTCTGCTTTTGATTTCAAGAAGCTGTGAACTTGCACTCCAAGATCTCTCTGTACATCAGTGCTCAAGGGCCTTGAGGAATACTTTCCTCTTACATGTTACCTCCCAATGTGCAGCACCTCACATTTATTCTGATTAAATACATTTCCCATTTCTTCATTCAAATTTCCAATTCATTTTGAACTGTCTGTTGTCTCCATGTATATTTATAACCTCTGACATCCCCCCGATTGGTAATTGAAAGGATACAACAGTTATGCTATAGTCCTCCACCTATTTCTTAGCTCCATAGTTCAAAATACATTCAAAATCTAAGTATGTATGTGATATTCAACTCTGAGATTTGTGTTTTTGGAATAACCAGAATATAGTACTAATGGTAAGACTCTTGGCAGTGTGGAGGATCAGAGGGATCTTGGGGTCCGAGTCCATAGGACGCTCAAAGCTGCTGCGCAGGTTGACGCTGTGGTTACGAAGACATACGGTGTATTGGCCTTCATTAATCATGGAATTGAATTTAGGAGCTGAGAGGTAATGTTGCAGCTATGTAGGACCCTGGTCAGACCCCATTTGGAGTACTGTGCTCAGTTCTGGTCACCTCATTACAGGAAGGATGTGGAAACCATAGAAAGGGTGCAGAGGAGATTTGCAAGGATGTTGCCTGGATTGGGGAGCATGTCTTATGAGAATAGGTTGAGTGAACTCGGCCTTTTCTCCTTGGAGTGACGGAGGATGAGAGGTGACCTGATAGAGATGTATAAGATGATGAGAGGCATTGATCGTGTGGATAGTCAGAGGCTTTTTTCCCAGGGCTGAAATGGTTGCCACAAGAGGACACAGGTTTAAGGTGCTGGAGAGTAGGTACAGAGGAGATGTCAGGGGTAAGTTTTTTTACTCAGAGAGTGGTGAGTGTGTGGAATGGGCTGCCGGCAACGGTGGTGGAGGCAGATACGATAGGGTCTTTTAAGAGACTTTTGGATAGGTACATGGAACTTAGAAAAATAGAGGGCTATGAGGAAGTCGAGTAATTTCTAAGGTAGGGACATGTTCAGTACAACTTAGTGGGCCGCAGGGCCTGTATTGTGCTGTAGGTTTTCTATGTTGCTATGTTTCTAACCACAAAACAAAGATAACCATGGGAGTTGCTCAAAGAAAAACATTAACTGCCCCCCCATTCAAAAATAAACAAATCATGCAAATGGCAACAAGAACATCAAAACCCACCAAACACACAAACATATAGTGCAAATAGCAACAAGATCAACCCTGCCCTACAAAAATAACAAACAAATCATGCAAAAGCAACAAGAACAAACAAGCAAAAAGACAGAACATAAAACATAAAATCGAGAGAGTCCATTCGAAACAGTCTTTGACCCCTGTCACCCATGGTTAGTTTAAAATAAGTGATTTCACAAGCCCAACACAGCATAAGAGCTTAAAAACACAAGAGATTCTGCAGATGCTGGAAGAGTAACATACACAAAACGCTGAGGAACTCAGGAGGTCAGGCAGCATCTATGAAAATGAATAAACAGTCAATATTTTGGGCCGAGAACCTTCTTCAGGACTGGTGAAGTGTCTCGGCCTGAAATATAGACTGTTTATTCCCCTCCATGGATGCGGCCCAACCTGCTGAGTTTCTCCTGCATTTTGTATGTGTTAATATGATTTATATATAGTTAAATCCAACTATTTGTGTTGCTCATTCTGCAATACCACTAAGTTATGTCAATTATGTATTTTAAAAATTCCTCTGGGGAAAGGAAAGAACTGTGCATCATTTTAAAACACTTCACAATGCTCTCTTATAATAAACTGTTAATAATTTTATCTGTTGGGGTCAGTCAACATTTAAAGGCTTACTAACATCAGAGAAACAAAAAGTGATCTTGTTCATTGTGCTTGAGAGTTTTCACTGTGTGAAAATAACTGCCACATTTGCTGACTAAACAATGACTATACTTTAAAACTAAATTACATATGGCTCTTAAGTGCTTTTATTCCCTGAAGGCACATCAAAAAAACATACCAGATGAGATTCCAGATGCTGAAAATCTTGAGCAAAACACAAAATGCTGGTGGAACTCAGCAGGTCAGGCTGCATTAACAGAATCGACATTTCAAAGTTCAAAGTGGTATTTTCATGTCACTATATATTAACCTGAGATACATTTTCTTGCAGGCATTCACAATAGAACTAAAAACTACACACAAAGATGGGCAACCATTGTGCAGAAGACAAAGTTTTCAAATACAAAAAATACAAATACTGTAATAATAGATAAGTAAACAAACAATTTTGAGAACACCAGTTGTAGAGTCCTTGAAAGTGAGTGCACAATTGTGGAATCAGTTCAGTATTGAGGTGAATGAGGTTATTTATGCTGGTTCAGGAGCCTAATGGGTGAAGGATAAGAACTGTTCCTGAACCTAGTGGTGTGGGACCCAAGGCTCCAGTACCTCCTTCCCAATGGAAGCAGCAACAAGTATGGCCTAGATGGTGCAGGTCCTTGATGATGGATGGTGCTTTCTTGTAGCAACGCTCTTTGGAGATGTGCTCAATGATGGGGAAGGTTCTTCCGGTGTTGGACTGAGCTATATCCACTACTTTTTGAGGGCTTTATTGTTCTTGAATATTGGTGTTTTCATATCAGGTCATGATGCATCCAGTCAGGATACTCTCCACTGTACATCTATAGAAGTTTGTCAAAGATTTAGATGATACTAGACAACGGGGTGACCCACTGGGGCACCCTTTGAGAGAAGGGTAGTGCAGTCTGATGTGACCAGAATGAACATTAAATTTTCCTGAATGCTAATGCTATCTCTTTTATTTGGAAATTAAAGAAGAAAGAAGCATAGCAAGACAAATATGTGACCAGTATGAACATTAAGTATCCATGAAGTAAATTTGAAGGAATTGGGCTTGCTGGGTCGGGTCTGGAATTAAATGTCCGATGTAATGATGGATTTGGCCTTGAATAATCGCAGAAGGATTCCATCGATTCCTAGTTGGAATGACTTCTTTGGCACCAAAGGGTGTCATTTGGAAGAGACAATTGTATTGTCTGATGTTCTCCTGATGTTCTTCCTGAACTTGTTTGCAATAGGTTCATCATTGCCTTACAAATTGAGGAGGACATTAGGTAGAGGCTGCAAATTGCCCATCCTGACCTGTCCCTTCATACAGCAGAATTGTGCGGTTTCTCTAGTGAATAGGAAGGCACGACAGTGAGGGCATACTCTGGTCATCGAACCAACATCAGCAGAAATGTGACGGCATGCGAGTCATGCATTATGCCTTTTTCCTTCTCTGTCGAGGTATTGTCATCGAAAGCGGCCATTGTCGTCTTCAGCAACTCTCACAATAATTACTCTGTGCCACATATTCTCGAGTTGATCTTTCCTTTTCTCCTCTGTCTCTTCCTCTCTCCTCCTTCTCTGCCTATTGTTGTCATTTTGGAGACATGCATGCCTGTCCTCCTCTGTCTCGTCTTCTCTCATCTTTCTTGTCCTGACTCTTTGATCCTGGAGTTGTGCGGCGCTGGCCTCATTCGATTGTTGTTCTCTCCCTCTCTTTGCTGCTTTCCGATGACGTTTGGCATCATCTCTTGACCATAATGTCCCCCTTCTCTTTCCACGCGGCACAATTAGGCTGTCCATATATTTTTACCCTAATGCTTGATTGAAGATTAGGAAGCAGTAACACCAAAGCCTCCAAGCTGCTGAGGCTGGCCGTGCACATGTGTCGTGGTCTCCGTGGAAGGTGGAAGCAGCTGTGTGAGCATCGTGAGGTGCTGCTGAGACTGGCCGTGCGCATGCGTCAGGCTGTGGCGTCCCGATTTCCATGATGGCCGATCGGGTCTCGGGTGAAAGGCAGCCTGTTGATTTTTGGCGAATGAGCACTTTCATACGAATATATAACCCTGAACTTTGCCTGCATTCTGTAAGTTAGCGCATTTTAATTCGATTTAGCCAAATAAAGTGCCGCTGTAATGCACCGTTTGTGCTAATTGGAGGTCACAAACAAACAGACAGCCAGAGCATGAGAGTTTTAGTAGCATATAGATGCTGATTCTGCACAACATTTCAATCAATCAGGACTGATAAAGTGTCTCAGCCTGAAATGTTGACTGTTTATTCCCCTCCATAGATGCTGCCTGACCTGCTGAGTTCCTCCAGCATTTTGGGATTCCATTCTTTCTGTGCCATCTATTTGCAACCAGCAAAAAGCAAAGCAATTTTATCCTTTGAAGATTAATTAAGAAAATCAACCCTTTTTTGACATACTCCACTTATTACTGTGGACAGCATTTTAACCGATGCATCACCGCCTGGTACAGAGGGATTACTACACAGGATCGGAAAAGGATGCCAGAATTTGCAAAGCCAGCCTGCTCCATCATGGGCAACAGCCTCCCCAACATGGAGAACCTTCAAAAGGCAATGCCTCAAAAAGGAGGCATCCATCACTGAGGTCCCCCATCACCCAGGACACGCGCTCTTCTCATTGCTACCATCAAGGAGGAGGTACAGGAGCCTGAAGACACACACAATTCTTCAGGATCAGCTTCTTCCCCTCCACCATCAGATTTCTGAATGGACATTGAGCCCATGAATACTACTTCACAATTTTTCCTCTCTCTTTTTGCACTAATTAATTTAATTTTTATATAAATCTGACTTGGTTCAACCAAGCAGAGTCCACTGCCAAGAAGGCCCACCAGTGCCTTTACTTCCTGAGAAAGCGAAAGAAATTTGGCCTGTCCCCTAAAACCCGCACTAGTTTTTTATGGATGTACCGTAGAAAGCATTCTTCTAGGGTGCATCACAACCTGGTACGGAAGTTGTCCTGTCCAAGACCGGAAGAAGCTGCAGAAGCTCATGAACACAGCCCAGCACATCACACAAACCAATCTTCCGTCCTTGGCCTCACTTTACACCGCACACAGTCGGAGCAGTGCTGCCAGGATAATCAAGAACACGACTCACCCAGCCAACACACTTTTCGTCCCTCTTCCCTCTGGGAGAAGGCTCAGGAGCTTGAAGACTCGTACGGCCAGATTTGGGAACAGCTTCTTCCCAACTGTGATCAGACTGCTGAACGGATCCTGACCTGGACCTGGGCCGTACCCTCCAAATATCCGGACCTGCCTCTCGATGTTTTTTGCACTACCTTACTTCCCCTTTTCTATTTTCTATTTATGATTTGTAATTTAAATTTTTAATATTTACTGTTGATTTGTACTCCAGGGAGCGCGAAGCGCAGAACCAAATATCACTGCGATGATTGTATGCTCTAGCATCAATTGTTTGGCGACAATAAAGTATAAAGTATAATTTCTTATTGTAATACAGTTTTATATTATTATGTATTTGCAAAGTACTGCCATCAATGAAAAGCTCTACACAATCAAATCTAAATATTATCTCTGAGAAATACATAATTTATGGATTTATTTTAAGAAAACAGAGGGGCAAATTGTGTTTTGCTTTGTGAGATTATCTGTTACGTGGGTTCTTTTGAGTGAAGAAAGAAAACATTATTCTCTTAAAATAGTTCATGAAAGACATTCTATCAGAGCTTAATTCCAGCAAACACAGCTCAATGAGACAGAACCAAAGTAGTTATTCAATTGGTCTGCCATGTCCTTGTTCCCCATAATCAATTCACCTGTTTCTGTCTGTAGGGTATAATATCATTAGTATATGTTGTGAAATTTGTTGTCTTAACCAATCTTTTTTCTTTTCACATATCAATAAAAGCTTTTACAGTCAGTTTTTATGTTCCCTGCCAGTTTTATCTCATAATCTTTTTTCCCCTTCCTAATTAAGCCCTTTGTCCTCCTCTGCTGGACTCTGATTTTCTCCCAGTCCTCAGGTGAGCCACTTTTTCTGGCTAATTTGTATGCTTCTTCTTTGGAATTGATACTATCCCTAATTTCCCTTGTCAGCCACGGGTGCACTACCTTCCCTGATTTATTCTTTTGCCAAACTGGGATGAACAATTGTTGTAGTTCATCCTTGTGATCTTTAAATGCTTGCCATTGCATATCCACCGTCAACGCTTTAAGTGTCATTTGCCAGTCTATCTTAGCTAATTCACGTCTACTCTGTCTATATCTCTCATAATCTTGTAAACCTCAACCAGGCTCTAATAAATACTCTTAGAAGGTTCTGATAAACCTCTGTAAACCTCTGTCAGATATGAGAAAGAGTAAAATAGTTGGTTTTAAATTGCAGAGAGAGTAAAGGAAGGTGTGAATAGGTCAAATGTGTTATCACCTTACTTCTAATTATCACCTGTTATCCAATGCAAAAACACACAGAGTTGTACTACGAGAGATAAAGCAACTTCTTCTTTATTAATAGCTCACTACTGGAAAGAGAGCGCACTTCTCGGACACATACAGGATCCGTACCAGTGGTCTCTCTCCCTCAAAGTACAGAGACACAGAGTTTTTATATCATTTATGTCCTGTAACAAGAAACAAGTTTTAGCTACCCCCATAGTCACATGCCCAGCAACAGTGGTATTTTAAGACAAAGACCCTTTGGTTACCTTAAAAGGCAAAAGCCATCAAACTGACATTGTGCACAATGAAGTAGTTCCTCATTTTTTTTTTAGACAGTTTTACCACATCATGCAAGGCGAAATAAGAATTGCAAGGTCATATTGAACCTTTGTCTAACTTAAGAGTATTTATAGGACTAACTTACAGACAAAGAGAGAAAATCGGAACCCAATTCACAAAACATAACTCTTGCAAAATTGTCAGTCTGAAAGCAACACAGACGGACCACCCAGACAGAAGTCCGAGCAACCCCTCCTCACAAGGGTCTGAAAACTACCCCCCAACCCCTTCAACCTTTCAACATGTCAAATGGAGTCCCTACAATAAAACGAGGCCAGGGTTAGAGTCATACAGAAACACAGAGCCTGTGCCAACTACTATCCGTCCATTTACACTAATCCCACATTAGCGCTGACAAAACAAACTGCTGAAAGAATTCAGAAAATCGCTGCTTGACCTGCTGAGTTCATAAAGCAGTTTATGTTTAGCTCTAGATTTCAGTATCAGTAGTCTCATATTCCTCTGCATCGGGGTTCCCAATTTTCTTTTTATGCCATGGACCAATACCACTAAGCAAGGGATCTGTAGACCCCAGGTAAGGATCCCCTGATCTACAATAATCCCACGGTTAATATTCTCTCTAGATTCTCCACAATTTATTATTATGCAAGAGATTATAGATTGGCTTTAGTTTATTTGTCACAGGTAGATTGAAAAATACGGTGAAATTATTTGTCTGTGTCAAAAACCAACATCATCCCTGAATGCACAGGAGGCAGCCTGCAAGTGTCACCATGCTTCCGGCACTAAAATAGCATGCCCACTACTTACTAATCCTTCCTAACCTGAACACCCTTTGACTGCGCAAAGAACCTGGAGTACCCTAAGGAAACCCACATATTCACGAGAGAAACCTGGAGCTCGCAAGTGTCACCACACCTCTAGCACCAACACAGCACTACTTACTAAGCCTTACAACTTTGGACTACAGGAAGAAACCAGAGCACCCCAAGTAACCCATGGAGTCACGAGGACAGCATCAGAAATTGAACCCCAATCCCTGGTGCTGTAAAACATTGTACTCATAGCTATATCACCATGCTGCTCTACCGACCTAGGAGACGTTTAACCTACCAGGGATAAGAAGGTCGGCAGAGGGGGTGTTGGGGAGAATGTCATCAAATCAGTGGCGAGGTATGACATAGGATCGGAAGATGTTGAATCTTTGTGTATTCAGTTAAGAAACTGCAAGGTAAAAGGAGGCTGATGGCAGTTATACACAGGCATCCTAACAGTAGCTGGAGTGTGGACCACAGATTACAACAGGAAATAAAAAACGCATGTCAAATGGGCAATGTTATGATAGTCATGTGACATTTCAACATGCAGGTCAATAGGAAAAATCAGGCTGGAAATGGATCTAAGAGAGTGAGTTTGTTGAATGCCTATGAGATGGCTTTTTAGAGCAGTTTGTCATTGAGCCTACTAGGGGATTGATTATATTGGATTGAGTGTTATGTAATGAACCAGAGGTGATTAGGGAGCTTAAGGTAAAAGAACCCTTAGGAGGCAGTGATCACAATATGATTGAATTCAACTTGAAACTTGATAGGGAGAAAGTAAAGTCTGACGTAGCATATTTCAGTGGAGTAAAGGAAATTACAGTGGTATGAGAGAGGAATTGGCCAAAGTAAACTGGAAGCAGCTGCTGGCAGGGATGACAGCAGAGCAACAATGGCGTGAGTTTCTGGGAAAAATGAGGTAAGTGCAGGATAGACATATTCCAAAAACAAAGAAATTCTCAAATGACAAAATAGTACAACTGCAGCTGACGAAGGGAAGTCAAAGCTAATGTAAAAGCAAAAGAGAAGGCATACAATAAATCAGAAATCAGTGGGAAGACAGAGGATAAGGAAGCTTTTGAAACCCTACAGAGAGCAAATAAAAGAATCATTAGGAGGGAAAGGAGAGCTGAGGGTGGATATAGAACCACTAGAAAATGAGGCTGGAGAAATAATAATGTGGGGCAAAGAAATGGCAGATGAACTAAATCAGTGGTGTGTATCAGTCTTTACTGTGTGCCAAATGTTGCAGGGTGTGAGGGAAGAGAAGTGAGGGCAGTTACTATTACAAGGGAAAAGGTGCTCAAAAAGCTGAAAGACCCTAGGGTGCATAATTCACCCAGACCAGGTGAACTGCACCCTCGGGTTCTGAAAGAGGTAACGGTAGAGATGCTGGAGCCATTAGTAATGATCTTTCAAAAAGAGAGGAAATTATAGGCCAGCTGTGCTGATGACAATGATTGGGAAGATGTTGGACTCAATTGTTAGGGATGGTGCAGGACAAGTTAGGACAAAGGCAGCATGATTTCCTTAAGGGAAAGTCTTGCCTGGTAAACCTGATGAGATTTCACATAGGATAGACAAAACGGATGCAGTAGATGTTGTTTAATTGGACTTTCAGAAGGCCTTTGACAAGCAGCCATGCATGAGGCTACTTACCAAGTTAAAAGCCCATGGCATTACAGGAAAGTTACTGGCATTGTTAGAGCATTGGCTTATTGATAGGAGGCAGCAAGTAGGAATAAAAGGATCCTTTACTGGTTGGTTGCCAGTGACTAGTGGTGTTCAGCAGGGGTTGGTGTTGGACTACATCTTTTTATGTTGTATATCAATGATTTAGATGGCTTTGTTACCAAGTTTGCAGATGAAATGAAGTTTGGTTGAGGGGCAGGTAGACAGATTAGGAGAATAGGCAATAGAGTGGCAAATGAAATACAACACTGGAAAATGCATGGTCATGCACGTCGACAGTAGAAATAAAAGTGCAGACTAATTTCTAAATGGGGAGAAAATCCAAAAATCAGAGATGCAAAGGGACTTGGGAATCAATCTGCAGTACGCCCTAAAGGTTAACTTGCAGGCTGAGTTGGTGTTGAGGAAGGCAAGCGCAATGTAGCATTCATTTCAGGAAGTTTAGAATACAAGAGTAGGGATCTGATGCTGAGGCTTAATAAAACACTGGTGAGGCTTCACCTTGAGTACTGAGTATTGCACATTGAATCTTTGGGCACTACCTCACTTTATTTTTAATCTATGCAATATTGTTCATTGATTTACTTGTTTATTTATTATTACTTTTTAATTTTTTTTTCTCTGCTAGATCAAGTATTGCATTGACCTGCTGCTGCTAAATTAACAAATTTCACGTCACATGCCGGTGATAATAAATCTGATTCTGATTATGAATAGTATTGGGCTCCTCATCTAAGAAAAGATGTGCTGACATTGGAGAGGGCCCAGAGGAGGTTTACAAGGATGATTCCAGGAATGAAAGGGTTATCATACAACGAACATTTGATAGCTCTGAGTCTGTACTCACTGAAATTCAGAAGGATGAGGGAGGATCTTGTCGAAACCTTTTGAATGTTGAAAGGCCTAGACAGAGAAAATGTGGAAAGGATGTTTCCGATGGTGGGAGAGTGCACAGCCTCAGGATAGAGGAGCGTCGATTTAAAACAGATGCGGAGAAATTTCTTTCCCAGAGAGTGGTGAATTGTGTAATTTATTACCAAAGGCAGCTGTGGAGGCCAGGTCAATGGATGTACTTAACACAGAGCTCGATAAGTTCTCGATTGGGCACCGCATCAAAGGTTACGGGGAAAAGGCTGGGGATTGGGACTGAGGAAGGGAAAAAAAAGGGCCAAATGGCCTAATTCTGCTCTGTTTCTTATGGTCTATCAACCCAGGATACATTTAACCTACCAACCTGAAGGCGTTTGGGATGTGGGAGGGCTCCAGATCACCTGGAGGAAACACAAGCAATCATAGGAGAACTTGCGAACACCACACGTACAGCGTAAGGGATGAACCCAGGTTTCATTCCCGGGTTGGTGCAATTAGAGAGACACAACCTAAGCAAACTAGCATTTTAAAAACATATTAATGTAGAGCAGTTACACAGTGTGTAAACAATGAAGGGTACACAAAAGGCGTGAAATGCTGAGCTGTGTGACATACCCGGCAAGTCAGGCTGTGCTAACAGAGGGAGTGAAGCAAAGTTAACCTACCAAGCTTGTACAGTATCTATGAATCCTAATGTTATCAGACTCTCATCAGGATGATAGGATGGACCCTTGGTCTCACAATCTAATTTGTAGTGATCTTCCAATTATGTCTTTCCTGATTTGGTTTGCTATTTTATTTCTAGCTATTAGATTTCACTCCTTCGACATCAAGTCGGCCGTTTTTTATATCGTTTGTACATTTCATTTAGACACTATTAGTTAGAAGCATGTTGTTATGAGTTGAAGCAATGTTAATCAATATTTGAATCTGTCTCTTGTGAGAATGCTGAGAAGTACTGTATTTTTACTCAGCTCCTTGTGTACTGTAACGCGATGATGAACAATAAAAACTGGAGTTTACCCATCTGCCTAACTTACGAAAATGGGGGCAGAAATCTTGCACTTTATCATTTACATGCACTTACGGTTGTTATATCCATGGGGACAATAGACAATAGGTGCAGGAGTAGGCCATTCGGCCCTTTGAGCTAGCACCGCCATTCACTGTGATCATGGCTGATCATCCACAATCAGTACCCTGTTCCCGCCTTCTCCTCACATCCCCTGACTCCACTACCTTTAAGAGCTCTATCTAACTCTTTCTTGAAAGCATCCAGAGAACTGGCCTCCACTGCTTTCTGAGGCAGAGCATTCCACAGATCCACAACTCTCTGGGTAAAAAAGTTCTTCCTCAACTCCGTTCTAAATGGCCTACCCTTTATTCTTAAACTGTGGCCTCTGGTTCTGGACTCACCATCAGCGGGAACATGTTTCCTGCCTCTAGCATGTCCAATCCCTTAATAGAACCATAGAACATTACAGCACAGAAGCAGGCCCTTTGGCCCTTCTTGGCTGTGCTGAACCATTTTTCTGCCTAGTCCCGCTGACCTACACTTGGACCTCTCATCCATGTACCTCTCCAAGTTTTTCTTAAATGTTAAAAGTGAGCCTGCATTTACCACTTCATCTGGCAGCTCATTCCATACTCTCACCACTCTCCATGTGAAGAAGCCCCCCATAATGTTCCCTTTAAACTTTTCCCCCTTCACCCTTAACCCATGTCCTCTGTTTTTTTTTAAAATCTTATATGTTTCAATCAGATCCCCTCTCATCCTTCTAAATTCCAGTGTATACAAGCCCAGTCGCTCCAATCTATCAACATATGACAGTCCCACCATCCCCGAATTAACCTCGTGAACCTACGCTGCACTCCCTCAATAGCAAGAATGTCCTTCCTCAAATTTGGAGACCAAAACTGCACACAATACTCCAGGTGTGATCTCACCAGGGCCTTGTACAACTGCAGAAGGACCTCTTTGCTCCTATACTCAACTCCTCTTGTAATGAAGGCCAACATGCCATTCGCTTTCTTCACTGCCTGCTGTACCTGCACGTTTACTTTCAGTGACTGATGAACAAGGACACTTAGATCTCGTTGTACTTCCCCTTTCCCTAACTTGACACTATTCAGATAGTAATCTGCCTTCCTGTTTGGGGAGCCGGGTGGTAATGGAAATAAACTCCCACTAGTTATTAAATGCTCCCAATGCAGTGTGTTTCAAATGGCCTCTGGCAACCAAGTCCAGCTCCTGGCCTTCATGTGTGGCCTAGCTACTAAGCCTGGTAGAACCTTTCAAACTGACAGGAGAAGGGGCAAATTCAAGTTATCAGCACCTTAAAACCAGTCGCTTCGGATAGAAGGGGCTCGTCAGCCGTGGTTGGCAGCTCACCTAGGAGAAGAAAACCCCTGATCTCAATCCTCCACTGACTTGCAGGCTATACCTGCTCATTGGAAGGCTTCAGGAGTAAACCCTGAGGGAAAAATCCAGAGTTGGAGTCCCCAAGGCAGTCCTACATTGAGCTCAACGCTGTCTGGCAACTATCTTGCAACACTGCTGGCGCCACATTGCATCTGTCTCTGCCTTTCCTTTGTATTTATCAGATGTGTGAAGAGGGGGTGCTTGCTACCTGGGCAACAGCTAGCTCTCTATATTGACTTGGCCTGTCTTGCATATTTGGACAGCTAGAACACAACATTCATGCTCAACCCTGAGCAATGGAGGCCTCAGAAGCACTTAAATAAATCAGAAATTGGAAAATGCTAGCGTCAGCAATGAGGAACCCCAATATGGATCATTAATGTTCCTTGGGAAAGAGGATCTGTCATCCTTACACAGTCGATTCTGTACAATACATGCGACCCACCACTGTGACTGACTATTAATTTTCTCCTCAGTTCAATTAGTGATGGATAATAAATGCTAGCAGTGATGTTGTATCACTTACCTGTTTACCTGCACTGCACTTTCTCGGGAGATTTCACACTGCATTGTTATTGTTTTATCTTACTCTACCTTAATGCACTGTGTAATCATTTGATCTGTATAAAAACAAACAAATCTAGCTTTTCACTGTATCTTGGTACGTAACAATAATAAATTATTATTAAGGCATCCGTTAGTCTTGCGAGACCATGGATCTGCGCCTGGAAAGTCTTCACTCTCCAGGGCACAGGCCTGGGCAAGGTTGTATGGAAGACCAGCAGATGCCCATGCTGCAAGTCTCCCCTCTCCACGACACCGATGTTGTCCAAGGGAAGGGCATTAGGACCCATACAGCTTAGCACCAGTGTCGTCGCAGAGCAATGTGTGAGTAGGTGCCTTGCTCAAGGACACAACACGTTGCCTTGGCTGGGGCTCGACCTCAGGACCTTCAGGTCACTAGTCCAATGCCTTAACCACTTGGCCACGTGCCCACACAATAATAAATATTTCTACATTAAAATATTAAATTTGAATGAAAATATAAAATTCCTCATACTTTGGGGTCATTTGTACAAAGTACAGTTTTACATCAAAATTAAGCTTCAGAAAATTATAAATTCTAATCCCTGTAACTTCTTGTGCACAGGTACCTGTTTAGCATATTGTTTTGAACATGGAAGCAAAATCTGGTAAGAACACACTTGGAATATTGTTCTGGTCACCTCACTATTGGAAGCTTTGAGAGGATGCAGAGATTTACCAGGATGCTATACTGATCAGAGAGAATACCTTATGAAGGTAGGTTGAGCAAGCTCGGGTTTTTCTTTTTGGAGCAAAGGAGGGTGAGAGGTGACTTGATAGAGGTGAACAAGATGACAAGAGGCATAAATCAAGTGGATAGCCAAAAACTCTTTTTCAGAATGGAAATGGCCATTACAAGGGGGCATAATTTTAAGGTGATTGGTGGAAGGTATAAGAGGAGATGTCAGAGGCAAGTTATTCACACAGAGTGGTGAGTATGTGGAACGTCCGGCCAGGGATGGTGGTAGAGGCAGATACATTAAGGTCATTTAAGAAAATCTTAGATAGGCATGTACAAACGGTAGACGACAGAAAAATGGAGGGCTATTTTTGGAGAGAAGGGTTAGATTGATCTTAGAGTCTAAGTTAAAACATTACCTGGACTGTGATATAACATTCTTTGTTCTGAAAGGGATTATCTTAAAATTCTGGTATGTCATAAAAAGAAAGCATTGACTAATAACAAATAAATTAATACATTTCAATGTTATTTTCAACTTCTTTCTTCCTTAATGCTACTACATCATATGCCAATTACCTACTCCAACCAGGAGGAAGTTTGGTTTCATTCTAACCTAAATCTTTGAATCTACTTAAAAGTAAAAGGATATTTTATGGGGGGCAAAAAAAAAATGTAGACGAACTGATTAAGTATTTTGTATCAGTCTTCACTGATGAACTCACTAGCAGTACGGTGGAAATTCCCGGTGTCAGGGGGCATAAAGTGTGTGAAGTTACTATAACTAGAGAGAAGATTCTTGTTAAACTGAAGGTAGATAAGTCACCTGGACCAGATGGTGTACACACCAGCGTTCTGAAAGAGGTGGCTGAAGAGATCATGGAGGCACTAGAAATGATCTTTCAAGAATCATTAGATTCTGTAATGGTTCCAGAGGACTGGAAAATTTCAAATCTTCCTCCACTCTTCAAGAAGGGAAAGAGGCAGAAGAAAGGAAACTACAGGCCAGTTAGTCTGACCTCAGTGGTTGGGAAGATGTTGGAGATGTCATTGAGGATGAGATCTCAGTGCACTTGGTGGCACACGATAAAATAGGTCCCAGTAAGCATGGTTTCCTCAAAGGAAAATCTTCCCTGACAAATCTGTTGGAATTCATTGAAGTAGTAACAAGCAGGAAAGACAAAGGCGAATCAACTAATGTTGTGTACTTGGATGTTCAGAAGGCCTTTGACAAGGTGCCACACATGAGTCTGCTGAACAAGGTTTGAGCCCATGGTATTAAAGAAAATATTCTAGCATGGATAAAGCAGTGGGTGACTAACAGGAAGCAAAAAGTAGAAACAAAGGGAGCCTTTTTCTGACTGGCTGCCAGTGACTAGTGGTGTTCCATGGAGTCTATGTTGGGACTGACTCTTTTTACATTATATGTCAATGATTTGGATGACAGAATTTGTTGCAAAGTTTGCAGATGATATGAAGATAGGTGGAGGGGCAGGCAGTTTTGAGGAAATAGAGAGGCTACAGAAGGACTTAAACAGATTAAGAGAATGGGCAAAGAAATGGCAGATAGAATACTGTGTCAGGAAGTATATGGTCATGCATTTTGGTAGAAGAAACAAAAGGGTTGACTATTATCTAAATGGAGAGAAAATACAAAAACCTGAGATACAAAGGGACTTGGGAGTCCTTGTGCAGGGATCCCTAAAAGGTTAATTTTCAGTTTGAGTCAGTGGTGAGGAGGGCAAATGCAGTGTTAGCATTTATTTCAAGAGAACTAGAATATAAAAGCAAAGTTGTAATGTTGAGGCTTTATAAAGCACTGGTGAGGCCTCATTTGGAGTATTATGAGCAGGTTTAGGCTCCTTCTCATAGAAAGGACATACTGAAACTGGAGAGGGTTCAAAGGAGGTTCACAAAAATGATTCTGGGATTGAACGGCTTGTCATATGAAGAGCGTCTGATGGCTCTGGCCTGTATTCACTAGAATTCAGAAGAATGAGGGGTGACCTCATAGAAACCTATCAAATGGTGAAAGGCCTTAATAGAGTGCATGTGGAGAGGATGCTTCCTCTGGTGGGACAGTCCAAGACCAGAGGACATAGCCTCAGAATAATCGAGGTCTTTATCGATGCACTTCCACTCCATCTGCCACAAGCGGCACTTCACCCGTGGCCAAACATTTCACTCCAACACGCCAAGGTGAGGGCACCCCTAGGGTGGAGCAGCAACACCTTATGTTTTGTCTGGGTAGCCTCCAACCTGATGGCAAGAATATTGCTTTCACTTTTAGGTGAAAAAAAATGTATCCCCCCCCGTCCTCTATTTCCCCATTCTGACCATTTACCTCTTTGCATCAGCCTATTACTTCCCCCAGGTCCTCTCCTCCTTCCCTTTCTCCAGTGGTCCACTCTCCTCTCCTATCCGATCCCTTCCTCTCCAGCCCTTCACCTTTCCCATCCACCTAACTTCATCTTCTACCCAGCCTCCTTCCCCTCCCCCACCTTTTTATTCTGGCATCTTCCCCTTTCCTCCTCAGTCCTGATAAAGGGTCTCGGCCTGAAACGTCCGTAGATGCTGCCTGACCTGCTGAGTTCACCCATTTTGTGTGTGTTGTTTTAGATTTCCAGCATCTGCAGAATCTCTCGTGTTTATTGTTTTATAGATGCTGTTAATCTCAGGCATAGAAAGTGAACCCTTACATGTATATACCTTCCAACAAACCATCCCACAATTTCATCCTCAGAAGTAGGGCAAGAAGCAACAAGTATCTTATGTTTTTTTTAAATTATCTGCTCAAGGCAATTAAAAACACTTCTTTTGAAAACTAATACCTGTTGGTTTAGTTGATGTAACCAGCAAATTTTCATTGCTAATTAAAAGCCCTTTGTGCGCATGTTTTCCTCAACTAAAATAATAATTAACACCCATCTCATTTGTCTATTATACTAGAAATTGCATGTTAACTTTGAAGATATGAATTGGAGGAAATCACCGGGCCTCCCAAGCTTGCTCCGAAATTTATTTTTTTTATTTCAACCTACAGCACAGTAACAGGCCCTTCTGGCCCATTTACACCGTGCGACCAATTACCCTACTAACCCGTACAGTTTTGGAATGTGGGAGGAAACCCACACAGTCACGGGGAGAACGTACGAACTCCTTACTGAGAGCAGGAAATACACTTGGGCCACCGGCACTGTAAAGCGTCGTGCTGACTGCTGGACTGTGTCGCCCTAAAGAAGATGATTGCAGCCTCAAGTCTATATCTGGTAACTTCCACATCAAAAATCGTTTTATGGCTGCCTCAAACATATTCAAAGATACCACTTACACTACTCTTTGTTAAAGAGTGTTCCAAATCACAGCGCTGTCACAAAAAAAAAATTGCCCCTTGTGCCTTGAAAGGACAACACTATTTTTAAACACTAGATGCCTTCTACAGCCAGCCTGCCAAGATTTCTCAGGATCTTTAATGCTTCCATCAAATTCCCTCTCATGCGGCTGGCTCTCCAGTCAATGCTTCACTCCAGCATTCACTCCCTAGAAGACAATCTGAATTGCCTTCATCTGCAGCTGACTTAGCATGAGAATGAGAAGCTGCTGCTTGCCCATTCTTGCAGAAACGTGGCTCATGAACAACATTCCATGCACCATCAGGGACCTGCACTAATATACTTTTGTGACTGTATGTGCTGAATTCTAACTGTGTGCTGTGTGTGACTGTATGTACTGTGAATTGCACCTAGGCCCAGAATGACTGATGTTTCACTTAGCTGCATGCATGTGACAATTAAACTTGAACTTGATTTTTCTAAATGCCATTGAATACAAACTTCAGTGCGCTGACACTAGCAATAACTTTCACAAACATTTCCATGCTAATCTAGGCCTTTTAGTATCCAGTAAGCCTCAATGAGATCTTCCTTCCTCTTTCACTGAGTAGAGGCCCAGAGATATCAAATTCTCCTCACACGCTCAGGCATTCATTCCTGGGATCATCCTTGTGATCTTCCTCCGGACCAGGGGTCCCCAGCCTGGCGTCCATGGACCCCTCAGTTAATGGTAGAGGTCCATGGCATTAAAAAAAGAGGTTGGGAACCCCCATCTAGACCCTCTCCAGGGCCAGTACCTCTTTCCCTTGATACAGGGCATACAGCTTTCACTTTATGTCAACCTGTCTGTTAATCTTTGGGCCACGCCATTCAGGGACTTGTGCTAATATTATTTTGTGACCGTATGTGCTAGATTGTAACTACAGTAGGCGCTGCCTGAAACTATATGTACTGCATTTTGCACCTTGGCCCCAGAGGAACAGTGTTTCATTTAGTTGAATGCCAATAAACTTGAACATGAAAATAGCTCACAATATTCCAAGTGCAGTCTAACCGATGCCTTGTAAAGTCTCGGCAATACATCCTTGCTTTTATATTCTGGTCCTCTACAAATGAATATTCCTACTGTAACTGTTTCTTCACTACCAATGCAAGTTAACATTAAGGACAATCCAGAAACACTTCCAAACACCTTTTCAGAATTTGCAAAATGCATTCAGTGGCCATGTAACTCCTGTACCTAAAAAAGTTGCCACAGTGTACATGTTCCTGGTCTTCTGCCCATCCACTTCACAGTTCAACATGTTGTATTCAAAGATTCTCTTCTGCACACCACTGCTTGTAACACGTGGTTATTTGAGTTACTGTCACTCCTCCTGTCAGCTTGAATCTGTCTGGCCATTCTCCTCTGACCTCTCTCATTAACAAGGTCCTCTCGCCCACAGAACTGCCACTCACAGGATGTTTATTGTTTCTTGCACCATTCTCTGTGAACTATAGAGACTGTTGTGCATGAAAAAATCCCAGGAGATCTGCAGTTTCTGAGATACTCAAATCACCCCATCTGACACCAACCATTATTCCACAGTCAAAGTCACTTAGATCACACTTCTTCCCTGTTATGATGTTTGGTCTGAACAACAACTGAACCCCTTGACCATGTCTGCATGCTTTTATGCATTGAGTTGCTGCCACATGATCAGCTGATTAGATATCTGCATTAATGAGTATGTGTACCTAATAAAATGGCCACTGAGTGTATATCTGGCCTTTATTCTATTGTGGACATAAACCACTACCATGAATGGAAGGCAAAAAGTGTCTGACAGTTAAATAGGCAGCACAATCCAAAAATTTTATTTCAAATATGCTAATAATTCACTGGTTTCATTAACTCCCGAGTCGGTGGAACATACAGAAAGGACTTTCATTAACGTTAACTCTGCCAGAGGCAAAGTTTCACCTCTCTTACACCTTAGCTTTAGAATCACACTAACATTACTTTAGCAATTAAATGTCATAAATCAACTAATTTGGGCATTCAAGTAAGTAATCGAATATATTATTCCTATTCTGGTTTAATGGTGTTACTTATTAATTCAAAGTTCAAAGTAAATTTATTATCAAAGTATGTATTGGACTGAAAGTCCCTACAAAGGACTGTCAGAATGGTTGAGAGGATCATAGGGGTCTCCCTACCATCCATCAGGGAGATTTATCAGAAGTGCTGCATAGGCTGGCCCTTAGTATTATTAAGGATCCCGCCCATCCATCCATAATCCACTTGACTTTGTATAATAAGGCAGGAAACTTCGATGGATAAACACAAGAATGGTCAGGATGGGAAACAGTTTCTTCGCCCAGGCCATTAGGCTTCTGAACTCCCCGCCGCATCATATTCAAAGTGGCACTGTTCTGTACTTCACAATATTTAATTCATGCACTTCAGTTTGTTTATTTATGCGTAATACATCTGTAGATTTCATCCTTACTTTCATAAGTTATTGTGTGTTATATATGTGTTATGCGTGCTACAGTGCTTTACTCCGTTTTGGAGAAACGTCTTGTTTGTCAGTATACATGTGTACAGTTAAATGACAAAAAACTTGACGTGTTGCCATATACTACCCCAAAGTTCATTTTCTTGCAGGCATTCACAGCAGAACAAAGAAACATAATAATCATTGAAAAACTACACTCCAACAAAGACTAACAAACAACCAATATGCAAAAGATAAACTGCAAATACAAATAAAAAGAATAAAGAACCAAAAAATAATACTGAGAACATGAGTGTAGAGTCTACAGGTTGTGGCATAGTTCCGTGCTGAGTAGAGCAAAGTTATCCACACTGGCTCAGGAGCCTGATGGTTGAAGGATATAACCTTCTGGATGATTGATAGGTGAGCACCACAGTGGCGCTATGGTTAGCACAACACTATTGCAGCTCAGGGCATTCTGGAATTTAGAGTTCAATTCCAGTGCCATTCTGTCAGGATTCCTTGTGGAATGTGTGGGCTTTCCCCAGGTGCTTCAATTTCCTCCAACAGTCCAAAGATATTCCAGGTTGGTTAATTGGTCTTTGTAAACTGTCCCGTGATTAGGTTAGCTTAAATTGGGGCTCTGGGGTTGCAGGGGTTGGTTTGGCTCAAAGGGCCAGAAGTCCCAAGTCCAGGCAGTATTACTAAATAAATAAGCAAACAAACAACCATTCTGGGACCTAGCGTTGTGGACCTAAGGCTCCTGTACCACCTCCCCAATGAATATAATAACTGAAACTCATCAAATGGCAAAACCATATTCTTCAACTCACTATTACTCACATCTAACAGCATTTAAGATCCAATGGATGACAAACTCTGTTGACAGAGCCAACAGAATTAGTAACCTACATCGTGACTTTAAAGCAGAAAATTGCCCCAAAAGATGTTGCTCTAGAAGGAAAGACAAAAAGGAACAAAGAGCAAGTCAAGTGAAATTTTGCAGACATCCTTTCAAGATCAGAATCAGGTTTATTACCATTGGCACATGTTGTGAAATTGTGGCTGCAGTACATTGCAATACACTTTTTAAAAAAAACTATATATTTCAATAAGTATATATAAAAATATAAAAAATTAAGCAGTTCAAAAAGAGGGCAAAAAATGAGGTAGTGTTCATATATATTCAGATATCTGACAGTGGAGGGGAAGAAGATGTCTCTAAAACATTGAGAGGGTGTCTTCAGGCTCCTGCACATCCTCTTTGATGGTAGCAGTGAGGAGAGGGCATGTCCTGGGCGATGGGGATCCTTTCTAATAGATGCTGCCTTTTGAAGCATTACCTCTGGTGCCCGTGATGGAGCTGAATACACAGAGCAATATAGTAAAGCATAGAAGTCCCACACAATAAAAAAAATAGCCTCAGGTATGTTGGGAAGTGAAATATACACAAGTCATGTACAAAATCAACAAGTTTAATCTGAACAAATTCATTGGGAAAACCAAGAATTAGTAGTGGTCATTGGGGGCACAGATTTGAAAGAACTTGTAACCTTTTTTAAGATTATGAAGACACGCAGTCCTCTTTTATTGTCATTTAGTAATGCATGCATTAAGAAATGATACAATATTTCCTCCAGTGTGATATCACAAAACACAGGATAGACCAAGACTGAAAAAAACTGACAAAACCACATAATTACAACATGTAGTTACAACAGTGCAACAATACCATAACTTGATGAAGAAGTCCATGAGCACAGTAAAAAGTTCAAAGCCTCTCAAAAGTCCCACATCTCACGCAGACGGGAGAAGGAAGAAAAACTCTCCCCACCATGCCCGACCAAAATCCGTCTCTGAGTCATCCGAAAACTTCGAGCCTCCGGATCAGCTCTCCGACACCAAGTACTGAGCGCCATCTCTGTCCGAACAATTCGACCTCAATCTTGGTCGCCAATAGCAGGCAATGCCGGGGAATTTGAGGCCTTCCCTCCGGAAGATTCCCGACCACACAGTAACGACAGCAACGAACGAGCGTTTCAGAAATTTCTCCAGATGTTCCTCTGTACTTTCACGTCCGTCTCCATCAAATCAGAATTGTCCACGGCCCCTATTTAACAGATATGATATCATTTTTCACCGGAGGGCTGCGCACGCGTGGCGCGCTGCTCTCTCTCCTCCCTAACTTGCTTTGTATTTCAAGCATGTTAGGTTTGTTGCGTGTTTAACATTTCAGTAATATTGTAGATATATTGTTTAAGCATTCTTTGTTTTGCTTACATATTTCATTACAGGTTACATGTAAAAGTGCATGAATGGCATATGTCACCACATTACCACGTCATAAGTGTGTGCCTTGCTAAAGCAAAAGAACAAAATGTCCATGGTTAATTCCCGGCTGTTCTTCTTTCAATGAATTTCTGGAGCTACAAAACATAACAGCGTTCATAATACAAAGCTTGAAGTACTGTAATTTTGTGAAGTTGTACTGTGAGGTGGTTAGGAGAATGCTTTTCAGTGCCAGCAACCAGGGTTCAATTCCTGCCGCTGTCTCTATGGAGTTTATTTGTTCTCCCCAGTGACCACGAATTTCCTCTAGGTGCTTCAGTTTCCGCCCACATTCCGAACACGTATGGATTAGTAGGCTGACTAGGCAGCGTGGGCTCATTGGGCTGAAAGGATCTGTAACTACGCTGCGTTTCTAAATAAATAAAAACGTGATCCAGTCCTTTCTTCCCAGTAGTGCTCAGAACTTATCAGGATCCTAGTTCTATGTCATCCTGAAAAAGAGTGCCCAAATGATGGGGGCAGAGTGTCTCAACAAATTTCAGAATTACCTGGTCAAGCATTCGATCCACCAAGCCAGAGAAGCTGACAGGATGGGATTAGTTTAGATAGCCAGTATAGACAACGGTCTGGACAAGAGATTTCCATGCATTATCTCAATACTGATTTTACTTTGTTATTGCCACATGTACCAAAGTACAGTGTAAAGCTCATCGTGCTTGCTCAACTCATCACAAAATTCAAAATACATTTATTATCAAAGTATGTTCCTTAAGGTTGTCATAGCTGGGGGTGATAATGGGGACAAGCTCCCACTACCTATCAAAGGTTCCCAATGGCATGTGCCTCTAATAGCTTCTGACAACCAAGTCCAGCTCCTGGCCTTCACGTGTGGCATAGCTACTAAGCCCAACAGAACCGTTTCTACTGACAGAAGGGGCAAAGGCAGGTTACTGGAACCTTAAAACCAGTCGCTTTGGGCAGAAGGGGCTCGTCAGCTGTGGTTGGCAGCTCATCTAGGAGAAGGAAAACTCTGATCTCAAACCTCCGCTGCTTTGCAGCTGTATCCACTCGTGGGAACGGCTTCTGGAGTGAACCCCGACAGAAAAATCTGGAGCAGGAGTCCCTAAGACAGTCCTACATTGAGTTCAATGCTGACTGCCAACTCCTGCAATGCTTCTGGTACCAAACTGCATCGGTCTCTGCCATTCCTTTGGAGTCATCTGATGTGTGGAGAGAGGGAGCTTGCTACATGGGCAACAGCTTTCTCTCCGTATCGTACTGACCAGGCCTGCGTATCCAGACATCTCGGATCCAATACCCATGGTCAGTTCTGACCAACGGAGGCCTCAGCATTCATTTTGTACACAACTTTGAGATTCATCATCTTGTGGGCAGCCACAAAACAATGAAACACAACAGAACCAACACAACAAAGATCGTCAAACATCCAACGTGTGAAAAAAATCATGCGAGCAATAAAAAATATGAACAAGTAACACATAGAACATTAACCACAGAGTCCCTGAAAGTGAGCCCACAGCCACGGAGCCAGTTCAGCGCTGAGAAGAGTGAAGTCGATCCAAGACTACGATGAATGCAGGCCACAGCCACAGGGCCAGTTCAGCGCTGAGGAGAATGAAGCCGATCCAGGAGCACGATGAATGCAGGCCACAGCCACAGGGCCAGTTCAGCGCTGAGGCAAGTACCAATGGTTGCAGAGCACAGCAGCAGAGCCAGTCCAGCAGCTTCCCCCTGGCCCTGTGTGTTTCATCTGGCTCCACGCTGAATCGGCCAAACATCAGTTCATTCTTCGCTGACGGCCCAGGCCCCACTGCTTCAATCCAACCCCAAGTCCTTTCCAGCAATGGCTGCTGCAGCCGTACCTGCATCTCAAGCGTCCAGTTCGCTCATTCCTTCAGGATACCACAAAAATGCCAGGTCGCACGGACAGATCAAAGGCGTAACTCCAACAGGCAATTACAGGCTGTGGATTGCAGTGATCACAGACCAGAAAAAGTATAATTAATAGAATAGTTTGTAGTTTTGTTTGCTGCCTGTAAAGTGTCGCCGTGTCTCGCCAGCACCATCTTTACAGAAATAGCCAGTAAAGCACAACAGTGTGTTAAGGTAGAACAATAACAAAACGCAGAATAAAGTAATGCATACAAAATGCTGGTGGAACACAGCAGGTCAGGCAGCATCAATGGAGAGGAATAAAGAGTCGATATTGTGGGTCAAGACCCTTCATCAGTACTGTTGATGAAGGGTCTCAGCCTGAAACGTCGACTGTCTACCCCTCTCCATCGATGCTGCTTGACCTGCTGAGTTCCTCCAGCATTTTGTGTGTGTTACTCTGGATTTGCAGCATCTGCAGAATCTCATGTTTCTGCAGAAGAAAGTGTAACAAATACAGAGAATGTGCAGTGCAGGTAAGCAGTGAAGTCCATCATCATAATGAGGTAGACTGTGGGTTTGAGTCCATTTCTATCTGCCTTATCTTGAAGACCCAATAAAAGATTATCCCTTAAATTTGAAAAAAACAATTGTTCCCTTCAATGCTGTCTGACTTGCTGAAAATTTTCAGCATTGACTGGATTTATTTCTACAGATCCTCCACACGGATAGAGTAAAAAAAAAAGGACTGGATAAAATTCTTCGGAGTCAGCCAAATCCCTGAAGTCACGCAGAGTGATGAGGTACTGGAATGGAGCCAGTCCTCCCCAGCCAATTCATTAATCTGCCACGGAGCCAGGCAGATGCACACTACACATGGAATGGATAATAATTCACATGACAGCCTCTCACAGTGTTGGGACTGGTCCTGATTGACCAGCACCTGGACCCCACATTCTGCTCAAAATACACCGAAGACAGATGGAGATGCATCACTAGTGAACAAAAGGAGAATTTTACCAGGGCTTGTGTATCAATCAGCTTGTATATTCCTCAAGTCATACTATATTGTACTCCTAAAGGTCAACTTTCAACTTTTTATATCAAATTCATTTTATTCATTCAGAGGTACAGCGAGGAACAGGCCTTTCCAGCCCAACGAGCCGCACTGTTCAGCAACCCAGCTATTTCACCTTTGCCTAATCACAGGACAATTTACAATGACCAATTAATCCACTAACCGATACATCCTTGGACTGTGTGAGGAAACCCACACACTCACGGGGAAAACATCCTTACAGAGGACACCAGAATTGAACTCCCAACTCCAACACCCCAAGCTGTGATAGCGCCACTAACGCGGTGCCCAGATCATTGTCGCTGACTACATTAGTTGTTATTGTCCCTCCCGTACATATTGCAATGAGGATAAAATTTTTCTTCATATTTGCTGTTTGTCTCCTTTTGCACACTGGTTGTTTCTCAATCCTTGTTTGTGTGTAGATTTTCACTGTATGTCTTTGTTCTACCATGAATGTCCGTAAGAAAATGAATCTCAAGATAACATATGGTGACATATACATACTTAAAAAGTATACTTTGAACTTTGACTTGAACTCCGCAACAGCATATGTAGTCAATGTTTTGTGCTGCGATCCCTCAGCAGGACTCATGCTGAAGGGTCTCGGCCTGAAACGTCGAATGTACTCTTTTCCATAGATGCCGCCTGACCTACTATGTTCTTCCAACATTTCGTGTGTGTTGCTTGGATTTCCAGCATCTGCAGATTTTGTCTTTGTACCGTAGTGCTTCCAAGAACAACAAATTTCTTGCCAAAGAAGAGAGTGATAACAAACCTGAATGTGATTCTGAGGCTGCATTTATAGAAATAAAAATAGTTAAGACTTCAGATTTGTGACCGTACATGAGGGCAAACTGACAAGGGTTGTAGCAGCAAAATGTGTTTTAGATTTCCAGTGTCGACTGATTTTTCAAACAGCAGATTGGCCATTACTGCAAGAAGGCTGAAAGTCAGAAACAGAGACGTATTGTTATAATTGTGCAGGGATTGAGAGAATGCAGGGGGCAATTTTAGTCCATTTACTTGGATATACCAGCAGAAGAGATACATCAGGGTAAATCCTGGGATGATAGAGTTGTCCTATCATGAGTAGATAAAGCATTGGTATTGGTGCATTATTGTCACATGCACCAAGATACAGTGAAAAGCTTGTCCTGCATATTGTTCATACAGATCAAATCATTACCCAGTGCATTGAGATAGAACAAGATAAAACAATAACAATGCAAAATAAAGTGTAAAAGCCATTGGAAAAATGCAGTGCAGGTAGATGATAAAAGTGCAAGATCATAATGAAGATTATGAGGTCAAGAGTCCAACTTATTGTACAAGAGATCGATGCAAGGGTCTGATAGCAGTGGGATAGAAGCTGTCCATGAGCCTGGTGGTAGATGTTTGCAGGCTTTTGCATCTTCAACCTGATGAAAGCGTGGAAAAGGAAGAATGTCTGGTCTTCAGTTATCATCATTATGTGATGTGTCCATGACCCTGTTTGTCCTTAGCAAATATTTCTGCAGAAGTAGCTTGCCATTGCCTTATTCTGGGCAGTGCCCTTACAAGAAGGGTGACCCCAGCCACTATCAATAATTTTCAGAGATCGTCTGCCTGGCGTCAGTGGTCGCATAACCAGAACTTGTGATATGCACCAGCTCTCATACGATCATCCACCACCTGCTCCTACGGCTTCACATGACCCTGACTGGGGGACTATGCAGGTGCTACACCTTGCCCAAGGGTGACCAGCAGGCTAGTGGAGGGAAGGAGCACCATACCCCTCCTTTGGTAGAGACGCGTCACCCATTTTACTGGCTGCAGTACTGAGGCGGCGAGAAGTGTAGACAGAGCTCTTGGAAGTGAGGTTGGCTTCCACGATGAAACAAGCATATTCTTTGTTCAGGAGAATGAAGCACAACAAGATAGACATCAAGATGCTTTCACTCAGGGACAATCTCAAACAAAGGGACATTATTACATTCATAACTGAGATGTCATGACTAAAACTGTGATGAGCTTGGCAAATTCATCCCACAGAGGGTGGGGAATCTGGAATTCTCTACCCTAGTGGGAAACAGAATCATTGGAATTGCTTAAAGAGATTTTTTTTCCTTTTTGAAAGATCAGTGAATTGAGGCCTCTAGGGAACTGGCAGAGAAAAGGAGAAGACATGTGGCAGATTGTCCATGACCCATACATAATGGAAGAGCAGCCTTAAGGGCCTATTCCTGTTCTTTTTGTGCTCGTTTCCAACGAGCTGTGTAAAGGACAGCAGGGTACCATTAAATATTTCCCAAATCTCATCATTTAAAAATACTCTGCTTTTCTGCTTTGTGGACAGATGACTTAACATTTTTCCACATTATATTCTATTTTCTTGCCAATTCTCTCAGCTTGATTTTACCTCCCCGAAGGCTCTTTACACACTATCCCTGCCCCCAAACCCACTGAGAGTAGGTTATACATAACGGCCCAAGCACAGATCCCCTTGATACCCCACTAGGAGATCTGAGAAGGATCTGGTTAACCCAATCTTTGCTTTTGTCTAGTAACCAGCTCTCAATGCATGTCAGTATGTAATTACCAATTCTGTGGGCTCCAACCTGATTGACAAGCCTTCTGTGTGGGACCCTAACAAAACTCTACTGAAAATCCAAATACACTACAGATACCACTACATCTAAAAAGAAATCCAATAGATCAGTTAAACATGATTTTCCTTTCATAAATTAATCCAGATACTGATCTAACCTATTATTCTTTTCACTATAGATCTGAGCATCTCCCCCTACCCCTGATGTTAGGCAAACATTTAAAACAGACAGCAACCATTTTACATACTCCAAGACAGCAGTTCCCAACCTTTTTTATGCCATGAAGCCTTACCATTAGCCAGGGGGTCCGTGAACCTCAGGCTGGGAACCCCTGCTATAAGACCAGTCTAACCCTTCTCTGACACATAGCTCTCTGTTTTTCTTTCATCCATGTGACTATCTAAGAGCTTCTTTAATGTCACTAATGTATCTCCCTCTACGGTCACCCCTGTTCCATGCACTTATCACTCTCTGTAAAAAAAAACTTACCTCTGACATTCCCCCCCCCCTATATTTTCCTCCAATCACTTTAAAATTATGCCCTCTCATCTTATATTGCTTCCCTGAGGGGAAAAAGGGTTGGCTGTCCACTCTATCTATGTTCCTTCTTCACTCAAAGTGTGGTGAGAGTGTGGAATGAGCTGCCAACAGAAGTGGAGGACCCATGATGAAACACCCCCTCATTCCTCTGAAGCAGAGTGATATTTTTTTTAAATAAATTGCTCAGTAATTGCCAGATTTTCTGAAATAATTGCAAATTGACCTATCACCTTGTGGTCCTGATGAAGGGTCCCGGCCTGCTGAGTTCCTCCAGCATTTTGTGTGTGTTGCTTTGGATTTCCAGAATCCGCAGATTTTCTCGTGTTTGATAGTCCCTGAGGAGTGTTTGATAGTCCATAAAGAAACAATCCTCTGATGCTACTAGCCCTTTTTGGGCTCGATAATCCATGTGTACATCACCTTGCCTCCTGGTTTACCGCAGGTAATTGTAGGCACTTACCCTTGCTTGGCTGGCATTTTTTTCTTTGCTTTTCATTGATGCTTTCAGTGCACTTGATCTGTTTATTGCACTTTGAATTTTGCCCATACATTCTTGTCCCAGCAAGAATCATTATACTGTATGCTGAAGCTTTCTCACCAGTGACTCAAAACTGAAAAGTCCACACTGCTGCTTCAGTAGAGCATTGCTCAGTAAAGACAACCGATCTTTTTCTATAGCAAAAACGATGCCTTGAATATTTAAAATAAATTCTCGTTAAATGGTGACAGGTGACAGACCGAATTGTAATTATTTCAAAAAACCTAGCAGTTACTAGGCAATAAAAAATATCGCCTTGCTTCAGAGGAATGTGGGGATTCTCGTTGAATCCTGTCAAGTATTGAAAAGCCTATACGGAATGGACAGAAAGAAGATGTTTCCTACAGTGGGGAAGCCTAGGACCAGAGTGCATAGCCTCAAAGTACAAGGATGTCCCTTTACAGCAGAGATAAGGAGGAATTTCGTTAGCCAAAGGCTGTTGAGTCTGTGGAATTCATTGTCACCAACAGCCATGGAGGCCAAGTCATCGGGTACATTTAAAGCAGAGGTTGATAGGTTTTTGATGAGTAAGAGTGTCAAAGATTATGGGGAGAAGGCAGGAGAATGGGATTCAAAGGGATAGTAAATCAGCCATGATAGAATGGCAGAGCAGACAACGGGCTGAACAGCCTAATTCTGTTCTTCGGTATAGAATTCTACTTCAAGCAACTATATGGTCCAGTAAACATAGGTAGAACAAGCGTGAGGTGCTGTTAATTCTCCTCAAGATATAGTTTTACTTATATAAAAAGCAAACCTATCACAGGGAATCTCTTTCAACACACACAAAATGCTGGTGGAACGTAGCAGGCCAGGCAGCATCCATAGAAAGAGGTACAGGCGACATTTCGGGCCGAGACCCTTCATCAAGACCAACTGAAAGAAGAGAGAGTAATTGATTTGAAAGTGGGAGGGGGAGGGGGGAGATCCGAAATGCTAGGAGAAGACAGGAGGGGGAAGGCATGGAGCTAAGAGCTGGAAAGTTGATTGGCAAAAGGGATACAAGGCTGAAGATGGGAGAGGATCACGGGACGGGAGGCCTAGGGAGAAAGAAAGGGAGAGGGGAGCCCAGAGGAAGATGGAGAGCAAACAAGGAGTTATAGTGAGAGGGACAGAGGGAGAAAAGAGAGAGAGAGGAAAAAAAGGAAAAAAATAAAAAATAATAAATAAATAAGGGATGGGGTAAGAAGGGGAGGAGGGGCATTAATGGAAGTTCGAGAAGTTAATGTTCATGCCATCAGGTTGGAGGTTACCCAGACAGATTATGAGGTGTTGTTCCTCCAACCTGAGTGTGGCTTCATCTTTACAGTAGAGGAGGCCATGGATAGACATATCAGAATGGGATGGGACATGGAATTAAAATGTGTGGCCACTGGGAGATCCTGCTTTCTCTGGCGGACAGAGTGTAGGTGTTCAGCGAAACGGTCTGTCAGCCTATGTCTCGCCAATATATAGAAGGCCGCACCAGGAGCACCGGACGCAGTATATCACACCAGCCAACTCACAGGTGAAGTGTCGCCTCACCTGGAAGGACTGTCTGGGGCCCTGAATGGTGGTGAGGGAGGAAGTGTAAGGGCATGTGTAGCACTTGTTCCACTTACAAGGATAAGTGCCAGGAGGGAGATCGGTGGGAAGAGATGGGGGGGTGAATGGCCAAGGGAGTCGCGTAGGGAGCAATCCCTGCGGAAAGCAGTGGGGGGGGAGGGAAAGATGTGCTTGGTAATATAACTGTGTGATCGTCATTAATATGAAGGGCAATAATGAACCACAGTCAAACTATTTTGGTTCCTCATTTGTCAAAATGTCCTTTTTCTACTGAGAAAAAAAAGACCAGGTATTTCATTCCTTTATATGTATTCCTTTAATAAATCCCGTGTTACTTTACAAAAGCTTACTAAACAAGATTTGACCCAGAATCAGACCAATAAACACATTATTGGCAATAATGTGCAATCTTGAAGGCAAAAGGAGGTGGAAAGGCAGAGAGATTTTAAGCTGTAATTTGTGAAGGAATAAAGAGTCGCCATTTCGGGTCAAGACTCATCACCTCCCTGTGTTGCCCCTCCCCCTCCTCCTTGCCTTTCTCCCATGGTCCATACACCTCTTCAATCAGATCCCTTCTTTTTCTGTCCTTTACCTTTTCCCTTTTACCTCCCAGCTTCTCACTTCACCCTCCCTCCCGCCCACCCACCTTCCCCCTCACCTATCACCTTCTAGCTTGTACCACTTCCCATCCCTCCTTCTTACTCCTGCCTCTTCATCCTTCCTTCCAGCCCTGGAGAAGGATCTTGCGCAGAAACATCAACTCCTCACTTCCCTCCATAGATGCTGCCTGACCTGCTGAGTTCCTCCAGCGTTTTGTGCATGTTGCTCTGGATTTCCAGCATCTGCAGAATCTCTGGTGTTTAAGATACAACTCTGAACTTTAACATTAGTTGCTGAAGACGTGGCACTAATGGTGGACAGCTCGAATTCAGAGATGTTCAGGAGAGCCCGAAAGGACAAAACAGAGAAACTTGGCAGTTGAAGAGCAAGATAATTGAAGGATTCAAAAATGAGGACGAGAATTTTTTTTTTAAATCATGTTTTTATTCTGGACCTGGAGTCAATCTTGGTCAGCTAGCACAGTAGTAGTTACACATACAAAATGCTGAAGGAACTCAGCATGTCAGGCAACGTCTATGGAGAGGAATAAACAATTGACATTTTGAGGCAGAATCCTTTATCAGGACTGGGAATGAAGGGGGTAGGTGGTGGATGGGGGGGGGGGAAGAGGAGTACAAGCTATAAGGTGATAGGTGAAGACCCGTGAGGGGAAGGTGGGTGGGAGGGGGGAGAGAATATGAAGTGAGAAGCTAAGAAGTGATAGGTAGAAAAAAGGTAAAGGGCTGAAGAAGAAGGGCCCTGATATTGGAGGAGAGTGGATCATGGGAGAAAGGGAGGAAGTACAGCTACCAGGGTTGGTGACAGGCAAATAAGGAGAAGAGATGAGGCAAGAGATGGAAATGGAAGAGAAGGGAAAGGGGAGGGGCAAAATACCAGAAGTTAGAGAAATCAATGTTTATGCCATCAGGTTGGAGGTTACCCAGATGGAATACAAGGTGTTGCTCTTTTCATCTGAAAGCGACCTCATCCTGGCAGTAGAGGAGGCCTTGGACTAACGTGTTGGAATGGGTAAGTAGATTGGAAATAAAACTGTTGGCCACTAGGAAGTTCTGCTTGCTGTGGAAGGAACGCCAGGAGGAGTCCGTCAGCCGGCTTCTTTCTGTTTAGGAAATTTGAAACTGATCTTTGTTATTTTGCTATTACTCCGCACTATCTGATTTGACCATCTACAGTACATGGAACTCACAAACAACACACAGATTAATATTACCAAAAATAACTTCACAAATAATAATGTGAACACAAGTCAAAAAGTTAAACGGTATAAAGCTACTGGTGCTTCACATATGATGGGTGATGGCAGAGAGTTCAGTAGTCATGGCCTGGGGGAAGAAGCTGTTTCCCATCCGAACAGTCCTTGTCCTAATGCTACAATACATCCTATGGTAGCGTGTCAAAGAGATCGTTGGACAGATGGAAAATTCACTACCTCACTTTTTTAAAATATTATTTCTGTTTTTGCACTATTTTTAATTTAACTATTTAATATACATATGTATACTTACTGTAATTGACTTATTTTGTTTTCCATATTATCATGTACTGTATTGTATTGCTGGCACTAAGTTTACAAATTTCACGACATAGTAAACCCGATTCTCAAATTCTTTGTGGAATGCCTAAACATATAAGCGTTGGTAACAGCAGCAATATCCAAGCACTAAAGCGATTCAAAGAACCCTGTGAACCCCTCAAAGCAATTCAGGATGAGTAACCATTAAAAGTTGCCCAGTACTATACTTGTCCTTAAATGTACAACTCAACTAAGTAAGCATTTTAAAGATTAGCTAATCCAAGTAAAGTCAAGGCAAGTTCATTATCATTTAACTATTGTAGATACATATATACCATTAAATGAGAAAATGTTTCTCTGAACCAGGGTGTGAAGTACAGTGGTACACACAAATTAGAATTAAATCTACCAATTAATTAGGCATAAATAAAACAAAGTACAATGCATAAATTAAATATTGTAAGATACAGAACAAGTTAAATTGCAAATAAAACAAGGATTTTCATTTTTCCTTGCAGAACACAATGCCACAAAGATAAACATCTCAACTACTGAAGTTGGGCCAAACAAAATAAGACGCAATGTTACCTCCCACTATCCTAAACACCATAAGACAAAGAAGCATAATTAGGCCATTCAGCCCATCAAGTCTGCTCTGACACTTGATCATGGCCAATTTGATGATGAAACAATGTACAGGGAGGAGGTCAAACACCTAGAGAGCTGGTGCAGGGATGACAATTTGATGCTTAATGTCACCAAAACCAAGGAAATGATCGTCGATTTCAGACGGTCTCAGCCTGAGCACACACCCCTCAGCATCAGCGGCTCCAAAGTGGAGAGAGTGGAAAACATCAAGTTCCTTGGGGTGCAGATCTCGGACAATCTCACCTGGTCCAGGAACACCACTGGGATTGTGAAATGGGCCCAGCAGAGATTGCACTTTCTGAGGAAGCTTAAACAAGCATCACTCCCTGCTAACATCTTAACTACATTCTACAGAGGAGTGGTTGAGAGTGTGCTGACCTTTTGTATCACAACCTGGTACTCCAGCTGCAGTGCTGTCGACAAAAAAGCCTTGCAGAGGGTGGTTAGGGGAGCAGAGAAGGTTACTGGGGTCTCCCTACCTTCTGTCCAAGACCTCTTTCAGAGTCGATGCCTCCAGAAGACACATCATTAAAGACCCCTCACACCCTCTCCATGAACTGTTTGTTCTTCTGCCTTCAGGCAAACGTTACAGGAGCATCAAAACTAAAACCACAAGGCTACTAAGCAGTTTCCTCCCACAGGCAGTCAGACTGCTAAATAGCTGCTCCACTTGACTCTGCTCTGGACACTTTTAACTTGCACTGGACACTTACAACTTGATTTTAAATGACATGTGGCTGTTGTGTTTTACTATTTATTGTTATGTTTATTACTTAGTGTTGCATTTGTTATGTTATGATTGCCCTGCTCCTGGGAAACGCTGTCTCATTCTGCCCTGCAGAGCTGATGCACGGTTAGAATGACAATAAAGTTTTTTTGATTTGATTTGATTTGAATTTATTATCCAACCAATTTACTCAAACCAATTTTCCTGACTTCGCCCTGTAACCTTTGATGCCCTTACCAATCATGAACCTATCAACCTCCACTTTAAATATACCCAATGACTTGTCCTTGTCCTCCACAATCGTCTGTGGCAATGAATTCCACAGATTCACCACCATCTGGCTAAGCAAATTCCTCATCTCGGTTCTAAATGGACATTCTTATGTTATGAAGGTGTGCCCCGTGATCCTAGATTATCTCACCATTGGAAATGTCCTCTCCACGACCATTCTATGGAGGCCTTTCAATATTTGGTAGGTTTCAAGGAAATCCCCCCCCAACCCGCTATTCTTCTAAATTCTAGTGAGTACAGGTCTGGAGTCATCAAGCGATCATACATTCACCCTTTCATTTCCGTAAACACTTGAACATTGAAGTGAGTGGTAACTAAACTGCGCTGGCTTCCTGTATCTTATAGAATTGATTTTAAAAGTCCTATTACTTGTTTTTAAAGCTCTTGATGGTCTGGGACCAGAGTACACCACAGGATCCATTTCATTTTATAATCCTGCTTCAGCTCTCAGGTCTTACTCCACCGGTCTCTTCAATGTAAACAATCTCCCTCAAAAGATGATTGGCAGGTCAGCTTTTTTTTCCAACTACGCTCTTAAACTGTGGAATTCAATACCTAAAGCTACATGGGACTCTGTTGACCCTTTTAAATGCCAGCTCAAACCCCATTTACTTAAACTTGCTTCTAACTAACATCTTTTTGTCTTTTGTTTTCACATTTATCTTTATTATCTTATGTTCACATTTGCTGTTTATCCCATTGTAAAGCACTCTGAATTACATCCTCTGTATGAAAAATGCTCTATAAATAAATTACTACTATTATTATTACTTCAAAAGACAGAATTTGAATTCAGCTGGCACTAAGGTGGCCCATGACATATACAGTCACCTGCAACCTTTGCAATGCAGATTTTAAAAACACCATCAGTAATATTCTCCTATTGGTAACTACATAACATGCATCGCAACACAAAATTCAAAGTACCAGATTCAATCCTGTTTATACTCAATTTTAGCCAAGACAGCAAAGAATTACAATTATTGGAATCCATGCTGGCTTTCATTTCAAATTTATCTTCTTCTCCTTACAAGGCCTCCCCTGCACCCTGACAATCCTCCAGAAATTCCACATTCCTAACTCTGCTCTTCAATATCTCTCAAATCCTATGTTCATTCACTGACTGACATATCCCCAGCTGTCTCAGTTCTGAGCCCTCGAATTCCCACTGAGAGCAAGTCAGCATCAAATATCAACATTTATAAACTGTCTTTTAAAAAATATTGCACCTCATAGCTGCACGATGCATTATTTGTGCTGCTGGTGCGTGCCATAAACAATCTGTGAAACCATACACAAGCGATATGATTGCTCAGTAGTAACTGCTGTACACGTTGCGTTTCTACTCACAAGGGCTGTCCTAATTATTGGTGACACAATTAACTCAAGGTTGGTGTTTCCACAAAGCAGCATGCAACCGCAATTGTTCACTTCTAAATAAGATCTAGAATTAGCATCTCTCTCTCTCTCTCTCCTCCCCCACCCCCCACCCCCGTGCGAATGCCGGTGCGGATATGGAATGGAGTAAATATTTCAAACCCGTCGATCCAATATCATCTAAAGTGAAAATACAACGATAGCCCTGCTAAAATTCGACTGACGGAACTAGATAACTATTGATTCAAAGCATAAAATGGGGGGGGGGGGGAACCGTGCTATTTCGCTAACGATTTAGCTCACATTAGGTTTCGTCCATTCGTCTTTGTCTACTAATATAAACAGCACTTCGGAATGACACTCAAAACTAATTGTATCCTCGAAAGGATTCGAGACGAAAACCGTTTACCTGATAGATCCACTCAAAACGACAACAGACAGAATGGCAATAAAAGAAACAGATAGCACTTCCCCATCGAGTTCATAACTTCACCCCCACCACTGACATATGCCGCACTCCCCACGGAACTTTTGGCAAACCATGATAGGAATTTTAGAATAATGCGTTGTTTCTGCCTGTGGTATCAACAATCAACATTATTCTGAGAAGCCTAAAGCTACATTAATTTCCCCAACAAAAGGCAGCGTTTCAGAACTGCTAAAGTCGCAGAAAGGCACAGGTCCACGGGCTGTCAGCCCAGCACCAAGGCTGGCGTTTCCACGGGTGACTTTCATCACACGCTGGGTAAACTCCGCAGCAGTTTGACGCTATATTCAGAAATATCAACAGTAGAAGGAGGGAAATAAAAACAAATAGCACTTACTTCATCATCGGAAAGTCCATAAATTGTATCCAACTGCGCCGCCATAGATCCAAAGCGGATGAAGAGACAGGAGGGTTGAGAAGTCGTTCAGACACACACACACACACTCTCTCTCTCTCTCACTTGTAGGACGGGCTTCAGGGGAAAAATACCTGCTCACAAAAATAAATACTCCGATGTAATCCCTCTCGCCCTGCGCTGGCACGGATCAAGCGCCGAGCAACAATCAATTTGCCCCCTCAAATATCAGGCAACAATTCGCTGCCTCCCAAGCCGGTCCACACAGCAGCGCAGGACATGCGCGCTCGATATATTGTTATATCCGCACCCCCACCTCGTCCCGCAACCGAGCTCAGTGTTTGATTGGCGGCTCCAGGTGCCCAATCAACCACCCCTCGGCCGGCTGGCAGCCACGGGGAGGCGGGGCCGAGGTGGGAGGACCGCCGGCAAGTTCGGTTGACTGGAGGCTCCACAGTTCACGCTGCGGGCTGTCATTTGGGGGTGAGGCTCCCTTCTCCCGGGTTCTCCCCGGTGTTAAAGAAACACCGCCTCCCCAGTTCAACTGGTGGATGTGCAGAGGCTTCCATTCATCAAAAAAGCATGCAATACAACTGTGCGATCCTCTGCCCAGCATCTCGTTCATTTGTATCTTTGAAATCAATTCGAAGTGAACTCTAATAATTTAAGATTGTTTACTGTCGTTATTCAATACTCTAGTGTAAAGGAGAACGAAATAAGTGTTACTTCGGATCCGATGTAACAGAAATAACACAAGCATATTAGATATTTAAAAATATATATATTTGAATGCCTAGAAGAGAATTGCTATATTGGTTACTTAATCTTGTTGCCTAATCTCAGTCTGGTCACGGATCTGGGTTGAATTCAAGGATTGCGCAAAAATTATTTCTAAAAATGAATGCATTACCTTCGCTCTGCCTTTAATTCCTTTCTTTTCTCATCTCCCCGGTCGCTTTACTGTTCCGAGGTTCTGTAGGATTTCAGTGAATCTTACCTGTGAACAAGTCACATGTTGTTAGGAACAATATAATTTTCCAGCTGTAAAAAAAGACATTGGAAATCTCCTGATGAGGAATTTAAAACGATTTTTTTATTATCTACAAACACAAGAGATGCTGCATATGCTGGAAAGCCAGAGTCTAACACACAAAAAAAAATTGCTGGAGGAACTCAGCAGGTCAGGCAGCAGCTATGGAGGGGACTATACAGTCGACCTTTCGGGCCGAGACACTTTCTCAGGACTGCGTTTTGTGTTTTATGATCTATAACAATATATAACATTTATTGAGTTTTAATCACTTTAAAAATATCAAAAACTGAAATCGAGTGTCAGGATACTGTACCTACATACACGTCAGGTGGAATGATCGGAAGCAGATGTTTCGTAAATCAAGTGTCCAATCGAAAATTAAAGACAACTGTGTGTATCTGTTTCTTTTGAAGACTGAAACACAGGCTTGGATAGTTCACTTCCTCCCAGATGGTCATGTGAGCCCAGAAATGAGTCACTCGGGTAAATTCCCTGAATACAATAGCACAATTACATTCCAATGAATGGCCATTCTCCTTCCAAATCGAAACGGACTCCAATCAAATTGAATACAGAATATTTCAACTTTTTTTTTAGAATCAGTCAATCCATGTTTAGTTTCTTGGTTTAAAAAAAGGAGTAAGTACTTCCTTCAGTTAGTCCTGACGAAGGATCTCAGCCTGAAACGTCGACTGTACCTCTTCCTAGAGATGCTGCCTGGCCTGCTGCGTTCACCAGCAACTTTGATGTGTGTTGCTCGGGTAAGGGGTAAAGATGCCATGCACTATTGGAACAAAGTCTATGCAATGCAATTCCTGTTATGCATTACAATTTACAAGCCATCTGGGATCCAAAAAAAAACAAATAACTTTGTTCAGGTGTTATGTAGCATTTTCTATAAGTAGTTTCACTATCACGCCACCTGACATATGTTTTTTATTTCCTCTGTCTATTAAAGCCAACTAAAAATGTCAAAGTAAATTTATTAACAAGCCAAGTAGTGTAGTGCTTAGAGTAACACTACTACAACACCAGCAACCTTGTCTCCATTCTGCCACCGTGTAAGGAGTTTCTATGTTCTCCCATGACCATGTGTGTTTTCTTTGGGTGCCTGGTTTCCTCCCATATTCCAAAGAGGTATGGGTTAGTAGGTTAACTGGTCACATGGGTGTAACTGTGTTATATCTGATTAAAATAAGTACACTCAGTGACCACTTTACTCTGTACCCTCTGTACCTAATAAAGTGGCCACTGATTGTGTGTCTGTGGTCTTCTGCTGCTGTATCCTATCCACTTCAGATTTAGGTGTGCTGTGCATTCAGAGATACCTTTCAGTGCACCACTGTTGTAATGCATGTTCATTTGAGTTACTGTCACCTACCTGTCAGGTTGAACCAGTCAGGCCATTTGCCTCCGACTTCTCTCATTAACAAAACATTTCACCCACAGAATTTCACCTCACTTGATTTTTTTTTTGTTTTTCACTACATTCTCTGTAAACTTCAGAGATTGTTGTGTGTGAAAATCCCAGATCAACAGTTTCTGAGTTACTCAAACCACACACCAACAATCATTCCATGGCCAAAGTCAATTAGATCACATTTTTCCCCATCCCCATTCTGATGTTTGATCTGAACAACAACTGAACCTCTTGGCAACACTCACAACACGCTGGAGGAACTCAGCAGGTCGGGCAGCATCCGTGGAAAAGATCGGTCGATGTTTCAGGCCAGAACTCTTCGGCCCGAAACGTCAACCGATCTTTTCCATGGATGCTGCCCAACCTGCTGAGTTCCTCCAGCATGTTGTGAGTGATGCTGTGACCCCAGCATCTGCAGATTATTTTGTGTTAACTGAACCTCTTGACCATGTCTGCATGCTTTTGTGCATTCAGTTGCTGCCACATGATTTACTAAATAGATATTTGCATTAATGAGCAGGTGCGCAGGTGTACCTAATAAAGAGGCCATTGAGTGCATATGTTACCATAAACAACCTTGAAATTCATTTTTGTGCAGGCATTTTGTCTTTTTATGACCTATAACAAAGTGTTGAAATTTATTGAACTTTAAAGATACCAAAAATGAAAAAACAGTGTCAGGATTACAGTGCTATACATATATATTTGTCAGGTGGAATGATCGGAAGCAGATGTTCTGTAAATCAAGTGTCCAATCGATAATTAAAGGCAACCATGTGTATTTGTTTCTTACCAAGACTGATGCACACTTGGATAGTTTGCTTTCTCCCAGGTGGTCATGTGAGCTCGCAAATAGGTCACTCTGATGAATTCACTGAACAAAATAGCGCAATCACATTTACTATGTGGCCACTCTCCTCCCAAATTAAAACTCCAAACAATTGATGGGAGAGGAAGACACATCATGGACATTTAAGAGACTCTTAGATGAAAAAAAATGGAGGGCTCTGTAGGAAAGAAGGGTTAGATTGTGACATGAGGTGTGTGTTATGACCCAAGTGCCGAGAAAGACACTGAAGTGGATCAACAGTTCATTGACTTTGATAGGAACTGTGCAGTTATAATGGAAAAACAATAAGTGCTAGTCCAACTGGCCTTTAACTAAAACTTTCAAACCAGCTATTAGCTAACTGTCAAATGATGATACAGTAGCTCTGCCATAGTAGTTTTATACTAAATAAGTACCACTCCTTCAGTCTAAACGGTAGTCTTCTTTCCCAGAACCAGGACAACGATAAGCAGGCAGTGTTGATTTTGCTGTGCTTTTGGTCAAGATTCAACAAGACTGAAATGAAAGGAAGGGAGTTAAACACCACCACAATGAAACACTAATTGACAGGAATGTGCACACTCATGAGCACAATTGTTGAACTCATTCTGTCGAGCCCATGGTTGTGTCAGATTAATATTAGAGTAGATTAATATCTCAGCACGTCAGGCACAAAAGGGCCTGTACTGTACTGTAATGTTCTATGCTGTATGAGTACTTGAATCCCAAAGGCCTAGATGTTTACGTACAAGTGTTTGTAAATATCATTAGAACAGGTAGGTATCTCGTAGTTAGCACATATATGTTGGACTGAAGCACCTATATCCACCCTGTATGTCTTGATGAGAAAGAAGCTAATTTAATGTTTGTTCCTAATCAGTAGGGCTCCACAGTAGCATAGCAGCACTCACAACATGCTGGAGGAACTCAGCAGGTCGGGCAGCATCCGTGGAAAAGATCAGTCGACGTTTCGGGCCGGAACCCTTCGTCAGGACAGGCCGAAACATCAACCGATCTTTTCCATGGATGCTACCCGACCTGCTGAGTTCCTTCAGCGTGTTGTGAGTGTTGCTTTGACCCTAGCATCTGCAGATTATTTTGTGTTTACAGTAGCATAGCAGTTACTTCAACGCTATTACAGCTTGGGGCGTCAGAGTTAGGAATTCAATTAAAATGCTGTCTGAAAGATGCTTTCACTCCTTTCCATGAGCATTTGGGCTTCCTCCACATGCTCCAGTTTCCCCCCACATCCAGAGACATACTGGTTAGTAGGTTAATTGGTCATTGTAAGTTGTCCACCTCCAAGTGGACCACAACCTTGTTGCAGGATTTGGAGGTTTGCGTGCCTCAAAGACCCAGCGAGCTGTGTTGGTTGGAGTCAGGACCTTGTACTTTGACTCTTGGCAGGGTCAGCCATGCCAAAGAGGTCAAAGGGTAGAGGCCAGACTAAGAGAGGTCCACCGGTGCTCCAGCGTCGGGGGTTTAGCTCAGGGCTAACAATCCTGTCTGGTCAAAAAAAATTGTTACGGAAACAGAAATGAAGAATCCTTCTACATCTCTGAGGGACAGTACGGATAGACAGAGATGGACGACCTTCATTACCTCCCCAAATGCCAGTGGCGTAATAGGCAGTAAGTCAAATGGTCCTGTGATTAGGCTAGGGTTAAATCGGTGGTTGGTCAAATGGCTGTTGCAGTCTGTTAGGCCAAATGGGTCTGCTCCAAGCTACACCTCCAAAGGAAGAAAGATTATGAAGTGTTAACCTTGCTTTTCCTCTTTAAGTGTCTCCTGAATTGCTGAGTATCGCACAAGTTTTACAGAAAATTTCCAGATTCGGCAGTTCATGGTTCACAATCTGCGATGACAAAAACAATCAGCAACTGTGCTGTTAAACAACACCTGCCCACAGCTGAAACCACTCTCCAGTGGAAGCCTGTAGTAACACTGTGAATGTGCAGCACAAAATCACAAGGACTCTTTAAGTTTGAACCTGTATTTGACGTCAGAGCATGAATGAAATGAAGGGTGTGGGGGTAAAATGCCAACTGCAAAGAAGCAGCATGAGACAGGAGGGGATAAAAAATCCAAATGTAAAAGTAAACAAAATCGAATGAATGAAAACAGAAGGAGCAGAATTGTGCCATTCGGCACAATTTTATGGCTGACTCATTATCCCTCTCAACCCCATTCTCTTGCCTTCTCCCATTAACCTTTGATGTCCTTACTAATCAAGAAACTGTCAACTTCCACTTTAAATGCACACAATGACTTGGCCTTCAGAACCAACTTTGGCAAAGAATACCACAGATTCAGCAACCTCTAGCTAAAGAAATTCCTCCTCATCTTTGTTCTAAAGGGATGTCTATGTATTCTGAAGATGTGCCCTCCAGTCATTGTCTCCCCTGCTACAGGAAATATCCTTTCCAAGTCCACTCTATCCAGACATTTCAATATTTGATAAGTTTCAAAGAGATTCCCCCCACCCAATTCTTCTAAACTCCCGTGAGTAAAGGCCCAGAGCCTTCAAAACCTCCTCATACATTAACCCTTTCAATTCATGGAATCATTCCCATAAACCCCCTCTGGATTCCCCCCCCCCCCATGGCAGCACATCCTTTCTTAGATAAGGTGCCCAGAACAACTCATAATATACCAAGTGTAGTCCAACTACTGCCTTATAAATCAGTATTACATCCTTGCTTTTATATTCTAGTCCTCTCAAAATGAATGTCAACATTGCATTTGCCTCCCTTACCACCAACACAACCTGCAAGTTAACCTTTAGGGAATCCAGCATTAGGACTGCCAAGTGTCTCTGTACCTCCCATTTCTGAATTTGCTCACCATTTAGAAAATAGTCCACTCCTTTATTCCTTCAATAAAGTGCATGACCATGCACTTCCCTACACTATATTACATCAACTATATCTTTGCCCATTCTCCTAATCTATCTATGGCAGGAGTTCCCAGCCTTTTTTATGCCGTGGACCCCTACCATTAATTGAGGCTGGCAACCCCTGATCTAAGTGATGGGCAATCTCCCAGTAACATTAAACAAAATCAAACAAAGAATACAACAGCGAAAGATTCAAAGTGAAGTTGTTGTATCAGAATGCTTGTCATAATTTTAGCAATCTCCACAAACTCCCTGCTGCCAACGGGAAGAAGGTACAGGAGTCTCAGGACCGACACCACCAGGTTCAGGAACAGTTACTACCCCTCAACCATCAGGCTCTTGAAACAATGGGGATAACTTCTTTCAACTTCACTCACACCAACACTGAACTGTTCCCACAACCTATGTACTCAATTTCAAGGACTCTTCATCTCACATTCTCAATATTTATTGCTTATTTAGTTATTATTATTACCTTTTTTTTGTACTGGCAGAGTTTGTTGTCACACTGGTTGAAAGCCCAAGTTGGTGAGGTCTTTCATTGATTCTGTGATGGTTATTATTCCATTATGGATTCAATAAGTATGCCCACAAGAAAATGAGTCTCGGGGTTATATATGGTGAAATATATGTACTTTGATAATATATTTAATTTGAACTTTGAACTTTGAAATAATGACACAGGAAGAGATAAACGCAGTTGATCTAATAGCGGTTATAGAACCATGTTTTCTTGTTGACAAATGTCGGGAGTTAAGTATTGCAATACCCAATATTCACAAAGGAACAGGTGAAATTGTTATGGACACATGGATTAGCTCTGATTGGACCGAAGGGTGCAGGCACAGTAGAAAAGAATGTTGGTAATTCAAAACACCAGGAAGCAAAGTCAGTCTGTGTGCAAGAAAATATAAAAATAACATCAGGGTGAGTATTATCTCATACAAAATGTGGCAATTGTATTGTTAAAGAGAAAATGTGTATCAAAATATATGAGAAACTGTAGCAATCATAAAGCAATAATCATGACTGCTTCACTCTTCAATAAACTGGGAAATTCTTCAAAGGCATTTTCAGATTCAGATTTAATTGTCACGTGTGCACCGAAACATACAGTGAAATGCGCCATTTGCGTTAACTTTCAATAACCTAAGGATGTGTCGGGGCCAGTGTCACCTCACAGTCCGGTGTTAACATCGCATGCCCACAATATTCAGCAGAGCAACACAAGCAACAACAATAAAAATTGCAAAACAAGGCAACAACAAAGGACGACAGAACAAAATGACAAAACCCCAACAGCAAAACTAGCCCCTGTCCCATCCTCTCACGTACACAGACAGGTCTCCAACTCCAGGACAGGCCGTCACCAGGCCTCCAAACCTTAGCCCCGGCCTCTCAGACTTGCAGACACCGGAACAACTTTCTGGGATCGTTAAACTCAAAAGGAAAACAAGTTGCTTGAGACATTGTACAACAAAGTGGATTAATAAATAATCCGTTCGACTACATTGAATCTCCAGTTCCATCCCGCTCCAATTGCATCTCCTGTCATAGCATGATGGTATGGCGGGGCAGAATCGATGGCCTGATTGCCCTTTGTCGGTTCCTATGTCTCATGAAATTCCATGGTAATCCTGTGTCTACTTCCCACTGATATTGTGTCATCCTGCAGTCTGATGTTCTCTGTTCCACTCATCAGCACCAGTCCTTCTCCCTTCTCTGATTGTGTTTCCCTTTTCCAATTGACTCTTCCTTCTCAAATTTCCTTTCACTCCCCCGAATCCAATCACCGCCTCATTCCCATCTCCTTGCATTCCTTCTAATCCCTTGGCCTTTCTCAAAATCCTGTAACTTCTTACCAGATTGATTCTTAAATTCTTCCCACTCCAATTCCCCATTATTTTCCCTATCTTCTCTCCTCTGATCATTTTTGTCTCCAACAGCTTCCTGGAGGAAGCATAAAATTCTGGTCATTATTTAGTTAATAATTACTAATTTGTGATTATTAATTGTTAATTGATTATCAATTATCAATAAAGCAGAAAGTGATGATATTTGTAATTCAGTTTAAAATTTTGGAGACAAATCTTTCAGAAAATGTTTGGAGTACCTTCAATTTCTGTGTAGGCAAAACAAGTTTGAACCTCAGGAAAGGTGACCACAGTATGATTTATAGTCTTGACGCAAAAGGAAAGAATAAAAACATGCAAAGTGATCATCATCATCATAAGATCATCACCTTTTCATTTTGGACAGACTTGTCAGTTCCTGAGATCCCAAGAGCATTATCGTCTGAAATTTAACCACATTCAATTCTACTTTCCATTCCCATTGTGGCATATCAGTCCATAGCCTCCTCCACTGCCATGATGAAGCCACATTCAGGTTGGAGGAGCAACGCCTTATATTCCATCTGGGAGGCCTCCAACCCGAAGGCATAAATATTGATTTCTCAAACCTCTGGTAATTGTCTCCCCTTCACCATTCCCATTCTCATTTCCCTCTACCCTTATCTCCTCACCTCCCTCTGGTGCTCCTCCCCCTTCCCTTTCTTTCATAATTTTCTACCCTCTCCTATCAGATTCCCCCTTCTCCAACCCTTTATCTCTTTCACCTATCAGCATCCCAGCTCTTTACTTCACCCCTCCCCCTCTCCCAGTTTCACCTATCACCTACCACCTTGTACTTCTTCCTCCTCCACCTTCATCTTTTTTCCAGGCCCGATGAAGGGTCTTGTCCCAATGCGTGGATTGTTGACTCTTTTCCAAAGGTGCTACCTGGCCTGTTGAGTTCCTGCAGCATCGCGTGTGTTGCCTGCAGTTTAGCCATCTTGGACGCCCATGGTGCCAAGGTCAAGGGGGAGGTTCCAGACAAGGTGCAGTCCATCCAGGACCTCAACAGTGCAGCTGGCAGAAACATCACAGTGGCAGTGAAGGCTGCAGTAGTGAAAGGAGCCCAGTCGTCTTGCATTCCATCACCTTGATCTGTCAAGAACTATGTGGTGGTTGCCCATGCATCAGCTCTTCACATTAATCAAAATCACCTACAGGTGTACACCATTAAGGGAATCCACCATACTCCAGAGTGTGTGGATTCTGGATTGGCCCCTACAGCCACCTGAGGACCCCTTAGGAGAATATCATACTTGACTCGAGTGATCACACTACTGCTAATGCCAGTGGGATCTTATGCAGAAAGGTGACTCAGATTTGACAAAATCCCTAAAGATTTACAGGTTTTTAGATGAGGTAGCAGAGGAATCCGCACAAGAGATTGTTTAGATGCTGGGAATCTTGGGCAGCGCGCACTAAAAACTGGAGGAACTCAGCCATTCAGGCATCATGTATTGTTGTTCCTTTTCGCGCCTTGTGGCAATTCAGGTGGCATTCTTGGCCGTTTTCTTAGCATTTATCTGTTTCTCATGAGGCCGAGGTGCTAGCTCGATGCTCAGCCCAGCACTGCAGGAAAGCATGCAATGGGCTGGCCAGATTTGAACCTGGGACCATGCGCCTCAAAGCAGACATCCCACCCCGCAAAAACTCATTTCAGGGAGGTAGCACCCCCGACCCCTGTAACCCCAAATACTCACCCCCCAGTCGACCTCCAAGGGTGTATGTAATACTTTGTTTAGTGATTTTGTCTAATCTGTAAACCAAGTTGGGTATATGCAGAAAATGTGACATTAAAATATGTACTTATATTATATTATCATGTTTATTCCATTACAACTTTAAGCAAGTCTACAGGGAGTTTGGCCTCATCACGTAGGACATGAATAGAATAGTTCCTTAGCAGCTGGCCAGCTAGTTTAAATAACATTAGCTGTGTTAATGAACGGATGACACCTGTTAAACTCACCTCGCCATGTCTTTTGCATTTTAACCCACCATGGGCAATAGAAAAGTCACTGTTGCAAACAGTGCAGTGAGCGACACTGTCATTATTTTTGAGGTCGACTGTAAAGCCCGCCCACGGAGAAAACTGATAGGTCTACTTAGCACGAAGAGAAACCAATCAGGATGCTCGCTCTCCCTCTCAAAAAAATCGATTTGCGGGATATTATACATAATTTCCAGGTATCAGGGAGCTGCTATCAATATACGGGAGACTCCCAGAACTTCTGGGAGAGGTGGGATGTCTGCTCAAAGTCTGGTGCTGATGCCACGACACCACCGGCCAACTCCAGGCAGTGTCTATGGAGGGTAGTAGATAGTCAATATTTTGGGTTGAGACCCTTCATCAGGACTCTGTCTGCAAGGCTGGAGGCCCAGACCCGGCTTGTCCCAGGACTGTAGGCCCATCTGTCTGTGTAGGTGGGGTTGTATGAAAGTTTTTTTTGCTGTTGTTGCCTGTTGTATGTTACTGTGTGCTATTCTCCACCCAGTCCTGATGAAGGGCCTTGTCCTGAAATGTCGACTATTTTCTCCTCCCCATAGATGCTGCCTGATGAGACGAAGAAATGGTTTTCTTCCAGAATTCTCTGGATTTTGGATGAATCATAGCCAAATTGAACACAAAAACAAAGGATAACATCAGGATTGAAAAACGTGGGGGAAGAGAAATAGGAAACTGCTGTCCATTTAATTTGATATCAGTTATCAAAAAATATTGAAACCCATTAGTAAACATGTGGCACAGAGCACTGAGAAAGTCATAATATGATTTGGCAGAATCAATATGACTTTATGAATAGAAAATTGTGTTTGACAAACCTAATAAATATTTTGGTGCTTTTGCCTGGCGTGCAGATAAGGGGAACTCAATGAATATTTGTATTTTCAAATAGCATTTTAGGAAGTATAAGAAAATTGATGTTACAAATGTAACCCTCAGGTTCTAGGGAAGACAATCTCTGGCCTCACCAAACATATAAGATTGAGGTGCAAAATCTCCTGTCTGTGGATTTTGTGTGATCTGTTACCCCGTTACGAATCAGTACCACAAAACAACAGACAGTACACTATATGCAATTAAATGATTTAACTTTTTAATTCTTAATTTAACCAAACGGTTAGTAAAGTAAATCAAAAAGAAAAGGAGCCATTTTAATGAAACAGTCTAATGTGCACAAGTTGGAGCTCACGGTTTCGGTTCTGCTGGTCCACCATCGGTTTCCCCGGGCTTTGTCGACTCCCGGCCCCACTCCGTCCACTCCTTTCTGGTGTCTATGACCTCTCCTTTCCAGCATCCTTTCTCCCCATCTTCTGCTGAACAAAAGACCCAGATCACCTCGGTGTCAGGCACGCAACAAGAAAAAAAACTTCCTTCACTGGACGGCGCACATTCCAAAGCCCCCGTTATCTCCAGCCGTAACCCAAACACTGCTGCTGCAGGAAAAAAAAACATTACATTAGCAATGCTTCCACAGAAAGACCATTACATTAGCAGCGAAACCTTTCCCAAGGTGTTACACAAAGAAGAGGGCCCATGGATTTGGTACAGTACATGGGCACAGATGGAGATCTAGTTAGAGGTTAAAGTATGGAAGAGGAATAACTGGTGTTCTTCAGGTTGACGATCTGTTGTTATTGGGCTGTGATACTGATAAATGCTGGATTTCAGCTATGTAATTGCTTTAAAAGACCACCATATCAAAGTTTCAAAATGATTCACAACTGACTGGAATGTGAGCTTTGAGGAGGCCTCTAAGAGCGTTTGGGAGGTAAAATAACTAAGAAAGGAGATGACAGAAGAGAAGAAGAATATTGAGAGTTATTGAGATACAACGCAGAATAGGCCACATTGCACAGTAATACTGCCTAATCAGGGGACAATTTACAATGACGAACTAACCTAACAACCGGTGCATCCTTGCACTGCGGGAGGAAACGGGAGCACCCGAAGGAAACCCATGCAGTCACGGGGATAACATACAAACTCCATGCAGGGAGTGGCAGGAATTGAACCCAGGCCGCTGGTATTGTAATGCATCGTGCTAACCACTGCACTACCGAGCCTCCTCGCAGCTGTTATTGTCACAATGTGTACTTTTCTTTGGCAAAAAGGCTGCAACATTGCCTCAATAATTTGGCAAACTGAAAAATATTTGAAAATGCAGCAAACACGAGGAAATCTGCAGATGCTGGAAATTTCAAGCAACACACATCAAAGTTGCTGGTGAACGCAGCAGGCCAGGCAGCATCTCTAGGAAGAGGTACAGTCGGCGTTTCAGGCCGAGACCCTTCATCAGGACTAACTGAAGGAAGAGCTAGTAAGAGATTTAAAAGTGGGAGGGGGAGGGGGAGATCCAAAATGATAGGAGAAGACAGGAGGGGGAGGGATGGAGCCAAGAGCTGGACAGTTGATTGGCAAAAGGGATATGAGAGGATCATGGGACAGGAGGTCCGGGGAGAAAGAAAAGGGGGAGGGGGAAGCCCAGAGGATGGGCAAGGGGTATAGTGAGAGGGACAGAGGGAGAAAAAGGAAAGAGAGAAAAAAAGAATGTGTGTATATAAATTAATAAAGAACGGATGGGGTCCGAGGGGGAGGTGGGGCATTAGCAGAAGTTTGAGAAGTCAATGTTCATGTCATCAGGTTGGAGGCTACCCAGACGGAATATAAGGTGTTGTTCCTCCAACTTAAGTGTGGCTTCATCTTTAGAGGAGAGGAGGCCGTGGATTGAAAATGCAGCATCTGCTAAATGAAGCTCCTCCACTGAGACCTGATGCAGGGTCACAAACTGAAGTGTCCAGTATCCCCTTGTATACACAGAGAGTGGCGGGTGCATGGATTGCCCTGCTAGGGGTGGTGGTAGAGGAGGATACATTATGGACATTTAAGAGACTCTTAGATGGTAGAGAAATAGAGGGTTATGTAGGAGGGAAGTGTTAGATTGAAAGAAGCTGCAGAAAGTTACAAATTTTTCTCAGCTCCATCATGGGCACTAGCCTCCGTAGCATCCAGGACACCTTCAAGGAACAATGCCTCAAAAAGGCAGCATCCATCATAGGTAACCATGAGAAGAGAGCATGTCCTGGGTGATGGAACCCCAATCACCCAGGACATGCTCTCTTCTCATTGTTACCAATAGGAAGGAGGTACAGAAGCCTGAAGGCACACACTCAGCGATTCAGGAACAGCTTCTTTCACTCTGCCATCTGATTTGTGAATGGATATCAAACCCATGAGCACTACCTCATTACATATTTTTGTACAACTTATTTAATTTATCTATATTTTATATATATTATACATATATGTATATATATAATTATAATTCACAGTTTTATTATCAGTTATACTGCTGCTGCAAAACCAACAGATTTCACGATAAATGCTGGTGATATTAAACCTGATTTTGATTCTTATAATAAAGTAGCTTAACAGGTCATCACAACATTGAGGGCTGAAGGGCTTGTACTGTGCTATAATGTTCGATGTTTTAATAGTCTACACCCACAAATTACCATAAAGCAATTCTACACAATACCCTTACATCAGACTGAAATATTTTTTACATGCAGAGTGCTAACTGCATAAAACACATTGCCAGGGGTGTTGGCAGAGCTAAATACACAAGGGAGATTTAATAAACTCTTAGTTAGGCACGCGGATGACAGGCAAATGGAGGGCTATGTAGAAGGGAAGGGTTAAATTGATTTTAGAGTGGATTGGCACAACGTTGTGGGTCAAAGGACCTGTATTGTGCTATACTGTTCTATGTTGTACAGATGTTGCTAGTAACGGATGCAGTTTGCTTCTTGCTGTGAGAGACAGCTGACTATTTGATCATGGAAGAGAAAACGATGAATGCCACAGCTGAAACAAATTTTTAGACTTACGGGGATTCAGGCTACAAGCTCCTTGAGTGTGAGCAGAAAATCTGGACCTCTTTATTATCCATGCCTAACCTAGGGATATGGAGGCTTGTTGTTTTACCCTGCTATCCATTCTAAATCAGATTAGCTAACTCAACACAGACTGCTGAGCAGATTTTACTTTTTAATTTTGCTAGATGGAATGGCTTGGTGCAATCAGCGCAATTGTCAAAGTGAACCAAATTAATTCTCAATTAAAATTTTCTTCATTCAATAGACAACATTATAATTCATGATTCTATTAGTAGACTTACATGTCAGTTACATAACAAAATCCAGGTACTAGATCTAATTTACATTTCTTTACAATAGTACAAAGAAATTTGCATACAAAAAAATGTTTTGCACTGACTATGTTTTTGACCTTTATTAAAAGAAATGTCCTTGCCTGGGAAGTGCTTATTACACCACAAGACATGAAGTGGATTGCAGGAAGGGGGCAATGAAAATATATTTTTCAGTATACAATATAAACTTAAGCATGATAAATGGCAAAATGTCTTTACACTTAATTCTATGTATCTATTTCTGATCCATCTGCTCATTATAGCCACTTGCAAACTGACATTTTATAAGTTCTATACTATGTGTAAGAATCTGAAATCCTCTTTTACTAAATAGGGAAATATCTATAATCTGCAGCTCATCACCATAGCACCAGCACTTGTGTAACAGCTGCTTCTGAACGTTAGCTCTACAACACTCAGGCAAGGGAGAATCCAATAAATATGTCACTTGGTATTTCATACTGCAACATTGGGATCTTTATCGACCACATTCCAAGGATTCGTGAGCCTTCTCCAGGGTCAATATCTCCAGCTCCTTCTCTTTTGTGCTGCCGTAGAAAATTACATTTCATGTGTACTCTTCATGTGACCATTAACTTTAGCATGGGAGTGACATCCTTTCTATTCCCCAACCATCCCAACCTTCCCAGCTGTAAGTAATCTTTTTCCCTGTTTAGAGCTTTCATCAGATTCAGATTTATTTATCACGTGTACGTCGAAACCTACAGTGAAATGCCTCAATTGCGTTAACAACCAACACACACCCAAGGATGTGCTGGGACAGCATGCCAGTTTCACCACACATTCTGGTGCCAATATAATATACCCAAACCAAGCCCCATTCCTCCCTCCCTCTCAGCAGCATCCCCCCCCCCACACACACACACACACACACACACACGCACAATCTTCCATCTCCAGGACAAACCATCTCTTTTTCAGCCTCCGGCCTCCAGCAGACTCATGGGATCATAGACATTGGGCTTTCCCAGCAGCCTTGCAGAGATTTGCAAACTTGGGGCTCTGGCCTACAGGCCTCGACTTCTAGACTTCCAATCAACCTTTGGCCTTTGACCTTTGGTTTTGACCCAGGATTCGCGGTGACAATACATTACTTTTACCTACGCGTATCTTCGGGGAATACTGTCTTTCCAACTCTTTGGGTAACTTCTCCTGCGACCATGCGGCATTACTCTTCCTTTCGATCAGGTCACCCTTCAGCTCAGTTCCAGCTGGGCTCTGCTGCAAAAGGTCAGTCTGCCTGTTCTCCCAGGACTGGAGATGGCAATCCTAGGAAATTCCAGTCCTCTCTGTCACACCAACCTTTCAACTAAGTATTTCCATTCCTAGTTGTTTACCTGCAGAATATTTGACCTTTGAAGATGTTCAGTGGCTTTCTCCTGCTTCCTATCAAAAATAAAAAAAACACACACCAGCAGCTGACAGTCTATTGAGAAGCTTGGTTAGCCACCTCCACCCATTGAATCAACTCAGGTGGAAGTTATTTTGAAAATGATTGGTAAGGGCATAAAAGTTTACGGGGAAAGCCAGGAGTGTGGGGTTGAGAAAGAAAATAAATCAGCCATGGTCGAATGATGGAACAAAATCAAAGTTCAAACTACATTTATTATTAAAGTATGTATACTATATACAACCTTGAGATTCGCCTCCTTACAGGTACATAGAACATAGAATAGTACAGCACAGTACAGGCCCTTTGGCCCACAATGTTGTGCCGACCCTCAAAATCTCCCTCCCATATAATCCCCCACCTTAAATTCCTCCATATACCTGTCTAGTAGGCTCAGTTGAAACCCAATAGAACCCATCAAAAAGAAAACTTTCAAACGCCCAATGTGCAGGAAAAAAATAACTGTGCAAACAATAAAAGTAAGTTAATAATATTCAGAACTGAAGTTCACAGAGATGAAGCCAGTCATCACTCCAGCCAATTCAGGAGCCCTTTAGTTGCAGGCCACAGCCTCAGTTCAGCACAGAGACCAGTAAACCTCATGGAGCAGCGAGCTGAACCAACACATCCCTCACCTCCAGACCCAACACTCTGATTTTTTGGAACTGGCCAGGCACTTAACGTGTCCAAACTTCGGATTATTCCTCACTCTTGGACCCAAGAGCAGCTTCGATACACTCTCGGCACTGGGCAGAACACTTTAAATCTGCTTCTTTGTCTTACGGTCCTTTGATAATCATGCATGAATTATTTAGTTCATGTGGAGGCCATCGATGGCCCAGATTCCTGCGGTCATATCCCATCAGGAGAACAGAGATGTAGCAGGAGCCACTGACTATTTGGCTGCAGCTGTATTTCATTAGGAGTTTGAGGAGATTAGGTACGGCATCAAAGACACTTGCAAATTTCTACAGATGTACTGTGGAGAGCATTCTAACTGGTTGCGTCACTGCCTGGCCACTGCACAGCGTTGAAATAAGCTGCAGAAGGTTGCAAACTCAGCCAGCTTCTTCATGGGCCCTAGCTTCCTCAGCATTGAGGGCATTTTCAACAGCTAATGCTTCAAAAAAGGTGTCATAAGAACCTCCATCACCCAGGACATGCTTTTCTCATTGCTACCATCAGAGAGGAAGTACAGGAGCCTGAAAGAATACATGCAATGTTTTAGGAACAGCTTCTTCCCCTCCATGATCAGGTTTTTGAATGAACAATGAGACCATATACACTACCTTAGTTTTTGTTTTGCTCATAAGTAGCGTAATGGTTAGCGCAAAGCTCTTACAGCTCGGGGCATCGGAGCTTGGTGTTCAATTCTGATGTCACCTGTAAGGAGCCTGTACGTCCTCCCCATGAAATGTGTAGGCTTTCTCTGGATCCTCCAGTTTCCTTCCACAGTCTAAAGATGTACCAGCTAGTAGGTGAATTGGTCATGGTAAGTTGTACTGTAATTAGGCTAGGGTTATATCTAGGGTTGCTGGGCAGGGCGGCTGATAGAAATGGTCTCTCTAAACAAGTTTAATTATATATATATATTCATTGTTGTAATTTATAGTGTTTTAATGATTATTTACTGCTGCCATAAAGCAACAAATTTCAGGACATATTCCAGTGATATTAAATCTGATTTTGATTCTGATTCGGAAGGAGCATTGCAAAGATATCCTTAACATACACTTCAGTCTGGTCTGTTGCCCAATACATGATCCAGTCTGAGCACTGCCTCTCAATGAAAAGAGACTGAAAAGGCCAAATTCCAATTAAAAACTACAAGACATTGGGAGCAGATGGTGTCATAATTCAATAGAGCACAGAAAATGGTCCTCTGTCCCAGTTGATTCCATGGCAACCTGTTCATACTGATCAGCCTCAGAATCTGCTTTCATATCACTGGCATATATCGCAAAATTTGTTAACTTTGTGGTAGCGGTAAATAAAAAAGCTAAATATGAATTACAGTAAGTGTATGTGTGTATATACAGTATGTATATATATATATATATATATATATACACACACACATATACATACAAACACACACACACACACACACACACACACACACACACACACACACACACGCTGTAATTTACAGTTTATATATATATATACATAAATTACCTGGCATGAGGGGGTGCCTCACACTGAAATACTTGTAAAGATCAACTGCAGGAGTATTGAGGCCATGATCACCCAGCGTCAGCTGCAGTGGCTGGGGCACGTGATAAGGATGCCCCCATGTCGGCTGCCCCACATCAGTAACATCATGGTCCACGCTCAGCTGGAGGGCCGAAGAAGCGCTGTAAGGATCAGATGAAGAATGCTTTAAGGAAGTGCAGGATCAGACCCAAGGACCTGGAGGAGGTTGCTGCTGACCGTACCACTTGGCGACAGCTGTGTAGGGACAGGGTTCGTATTCTGGAGATGGAAGGAACAACCAGAAGACAGCAGAAGAGAGCCAGGAGAAATGCAGCCATGGTTGCCACCAGTACAGCATGTACGTGTCCCACCTGCAATAGAGCTTGTGGGTCCAGGATAGGACTGTATAGTCATCAACGATCTCACTGTTAAAGGAGTGGACATCCTCATCGGATTTCGATGGACAACAGAAGAAGAGGATATATATATATGTATGCACATTTCAAGGATTGAATGGCGTGTCATATGAAGTGTATTTGATGGCTCTGGGCCTGTATTCACCAGAATTCAGGAGAAAAGGGGTAGCCTCGCTGAAACCTATCAAATGGTGAAAGGCCTTGATACAGCGGATGTGGAGAGGATGGTTCCTATGATGGAAGAGTCTAAGACCAGAGGACACAGTCTCAGAATAGAGTGGAGATGAGGAAGAACTTCTTAAGCCAGAGAGTGGTAAACCTGTGGAACTCTTTGCCACAGACAGCCGTGGAGGCCAAGTCATTATGTATACTTAAGGCAGTGGTTGATAGATTCTTGATTGGTCAGGGCATGAAGGGATACAATGAGAAGGCAGGAGATTGGGGCTGAGAGGCTCTTGTGGTCTTATGGTCTAAAACTGGAAGACCCAGCAGAATCCCACACTATTACAGGGAGAAATCAAAATCAGAATCAGAATCAAGTTTAATATCACTGGCACATGTGGGAAATTTGTTAACTTTGTGGCAGCAGTACAATGCGATACATAAGATATATATATATTGTATATAACTAGGTAAATCAGATAAATTGTGCAAAAATTGAAATAATAGTAAGTAGTGAGTTAGTGATCATGGGTTCAATGTCCACTTGGTTACGCCTTCATTAACCTGGTCCAACATGCTAATTCCATCACTAAGGATCGTCACCATTACCTCTTCTCATTACTGCCACTGGGGAGAAGGTACACGAGACTGTAGACCCATACTTAATATTTTAGGAACAGCTTCTTCCACTCTGCCATCGTATTTATGAATAGTCTATGAATCCATGAATGCTATCTTCTTATTCCTTTCTTGGGATATATATTTATTTTTTGTAAAATATAAATTTCTATGTCTTGCACTGTACTGCTGAAACAGAACTACAAACTAGTGCAAGTCCAGTGCCACATTAAGCAGGTCACAGTGAAAATATCATGAGAAATTACCTCTGAAATGATGGACCAAAAAGGGTAACGTCCAGCATTGGAAAATGTGTCTTTTATCTAAGAGTGAATCCCCAATGTACCAAGAGAGCACAAAATGCAAATTTAATCATAAATTTAATTAAACTTATTCGCAAATTTAATCATCAGGACTTTGGACTACAATAACAGTGTTGAGCAGATGATCCACCTCATTTGGAGCACACAGTCAGAAGTAATTTGTTATGACTTTTGCCCTGCTGATTAGCATAGAAGTGTTCTGCAAACTCTGAATCAGAATCAGGTTTATTATCGCTGGCCTACGTTGAGAAATTTGTTAACTTTGTGGCAGCAGTACAATGCAATACAAAATAATTGGGAGAAAAAAACTGTGAATTACAGTAAATATATATATTAGAGTAAATATATAAATTAAATAAGTAGTGCAACAAAAAAGAAATTAAGAAGTAGTGAGGTTGTGTTCATAGGTTCAGAAATTGGATGGCAGAGGGGAAGAACCTGTTCCTGAATCGTTGAGCATATGCTTTCACATTTCTGTATCTCCATCCTGATGGTAGCAATGAGAAGAGGGCATGTCCTGGGTGGTGCAAGTCCTTAATGGTGGATGCCACCTTTCTGAGGCACCACTCTTTGAAGATGTCCTAGATACTATGGAGGCTAGTATCCATGATAGAGCTGACTAATTTTACAATTCTCTGCTGATATCTGTTCACTTGTCTCAGTGCAAACTGAGTCCACAGCCTCAGGACTCATGTTCTACATCTTACCTGGTTATTCATCTTATTTTGCCCGATTTGTCCTCTTTTGCACATTGGGTGCTTTTCAGTTTTTGTTGTGTGTATTTTTTTGTGGATCCTTTTCTATTTCTTTTTTTTCTTGTGGATGTGTACAAGAAGATGAATCTCAAGTTTGTAAATGGTGTAATGCTTTATAATAAACTACTTTCAACCTTGAACTTTGAACTGCTAAAGATCTTGGCATGGTTTACCCATTTACCAGATCACTCTGTTCTGAGTAACTCTTCATTTGTTGTTTGATTCTCCCCCTGGAGGCTGAATGTTTCAAGTAATTTGTTGAAACAAAATATTTTAGATTTTCTTTTGATTATGGAATTTAACTTAATATCGATTGCTATCCGTAGAGTCATAAAGGAACACCAATAATCATAGTATTGGCTGAATCATGTAAAGGCAATATTACTAAATTAATAAGCAGATTTCTAGACTTTCAAGAGTACAAACTAAAGGATATCATTCTGAATCCTATACTTTTACATTACAGAAGGAGGCTATTGGTCCATCGGGTCCATATGCTTCTCTTTTATTTCTCTGTACCCCTACAACTTACAGAGTCCACTTTCTTAAGTACATCTGTACAACTGCTCATTAATGCAAATATTTAATCAGCCAATCATGTGGCAGCAACTCATGCATGAAGGCATGCAGACCTGGTCAAGAGGTTCATTTGTTGTTCAGACCAAACATCAGAATGGGGAAGAAATGGGATCTAAGTAGCCTTTTTACCAAAACTCTCTGGACTGTGGTCAGGTGCTTCCAGGATCCTGCATCGGCAAGTTTGCGGCGCTGGAAGCTCATGGCAGGGAGAGTTTCTCCCTTCTACCGTCTGCGTGAGATGTTGGGGCTATCGGGACTTTGAGACTTTTTTGTACCGTGCCCATGGTCCGCTCTTATCAAATTACGGTATTGCTTTGCACTGTTGTAACTATACATTATAATTATGTGGTTTTTTGTCAGTTTTAGTCTTGGTCTGTCTTGAGTTTCTGTGATATCATACTGGAGGAACATTGTATCATTTCTTAATGCATGCATTACTAAACGACAATAAAAGAGGACTGAGTGTCCTCATAATCTAATCTAATCTCTGGGCAGGTTCCAGTAGATTTGAAGACGGTGAATGTCATCCCATAGCACAAGAAGGGATGTAGGTTAAAGGCAGGTAATTATAGGCCAGTGAGTTTAACATCTGTAGTTGGGAAAATGCTTGAAGCTATCATTAGAGAAGAAATAGCAAGGCATCTGGAAAGAAATGGATCCTTCAGCCAGACACAGTATGGATTCAGCAAAGGCAGGTCCTATTTGACAAACTTACTGGAGTTCTTCTAGATTAGATTAGATTATGAGGACACTCAGTCCTCTTTTATTGTCATTTAGTAATGCATGCATTAAGAAATGATACAATATTCCTCCGGTGTGATATCACAGAAACACAGGACAGACCAAGACTGAAAAACTAACAAAAACCACATAATTATAACATATAGTTACAACAGTGCAACAATACCATAACTTGATGAAGAACATGCCATGGGCACAGTAAAAAAGTTCAAAGTCTCTCGAAAGTCCCACATTTCACGCGGACGGGAGAAGGAAGAAAACTCTCCCTGTCATGCCCAACCACAGTCCGACTCTGAGTCGTCCGAAAACTTCAAGCTCTGATCAGCCCTCCGACATTAAGTACCGAGCACCATCTCTATCTGAACGCTTCAAGCTCAGCCTCGGTCGCCAGCAGCAGGCAAAGTCGGGGATTTTGGTGCCTTTTGGGGCCTTCCCTCCGGAGATTCTCGATCGCCCAATAACAGTGGCAGCGAACCGGCATTTCAGAAATTTCTCCAGATGTTCCTCTGTGCTTTCACATCTGTCTCCAACTTTGAGGATATAACGAGCGCAGTGACTAGAGGGGGACAGATGGATGTTATTTACTTGGATTGCCAGAAGGTGTTCGATAAGGTGCCACATAAAAGACTTATCCATAAGATGAGGACGCATAGAGTTGGAGGTGATATATTAGCATGGATAGAGGATTGGTTAACTAATAGAAAACAGTAAGTTGGGTACATGGCTGTTACTCTGGTTGGCAATCAGTGGTGAGCGATGTGCCGCAGGGGTCCTTAACTGTTCACAATACACATTAATGATCTGGAAGAGGGCACCGAATGTAATGTATCTAAGTTTGCTGACGATACTAAATCAAGTGGAAAAGAAAATTGTGCCGAAGATATGGAGAGTCTGCAGAGAGATATAGATAGGTTAAATGAATGGGCAAGGGTCTGGCAGATGGAGTATAATGTTGGTAAATGCGAGGTCATCCACTTTGGAAGGAAAATGAAAGAGCAGATTATTATTTCAATGGTAAAAATTTTGCAGCATGTTGCTGTGCAGAGGAACTTGGGAGTGCTTGTGCATGAATCACAAAAGGTTGGTTTCCAGGTCCAGCAGGCTATTAAGAAGGCAAATGGGATGTTGGCCTTCATTGCCAGAGGGATTGACTTTAAGAGCAGGGAAGTTATGTTGCAACTGTACAGGGTACTGGTGAGGCCACGTCTGGAGTGCTGTGTGCAGTTCTGGTCTCCTTACTTGAGGAAGGATAGAAACATAGAAACATAGAAAATAGGTGCAGGAGTAGGCCATTCGGCCCTTCGAGCCTGCACCGCCATTTATTATGATCATGGCTGATCATCCAACTCAGAACCCAGCCTTCCCTCCATACCCCCTGACCCCTGTAGCCACAAGGGCCATATCTAACTCCCTCTTAAACATAGCCAATGTACTGGCCTCAACAGTTTGCTGTGGCAGAGAATTCCACAGATTCACCACTCTCTGTGTGAAGAAGTTTTTCCTAATCTCGGTCCTAAAAGGCTTCCCCTCTATCCTCAAACTGTGACCCCTCGTTCTGGACCTCCCCAACATCGGGAACAATCTTCCCGCATCTAGCCTGTCCAATCCCTTTAGGATTTTATACGTTTCAATCAGATCCCCCCTCAATCTTCTAAATTCCAATGAGTACAAGCCCAGTTCATCCAGTCTTTCTTCATATGAAAGACCTGCCATCCCAGGAATCAATCTGGTGAACCTTCTTTGTACTCCCTCTATGGCAAAGATGTCTTTCCTCAGATTAGGGGACCAAAACTGCACACAATACTCCAGGTGTGGTCTCACCAAGGCCTTGTACAACTGCAGTAGTACCTCCCTGCTCCTGTACTCGAACCCTCTCGCTATAAATGCCAGCATACCATTTGCCTTTTTCACCGCCTGCTGTACCTGCATGCCCACTTTCAATGACTGGTGTATAATGACACCCAGGTCTCGTTGCACCTCCCCTTTTCCTAATCGGCCACCATTCAGATAATAATCTGTTTTCCTATCTTTGCCACCAAAGTGGATAACTTCACATTTATCCACATTAAATTGCATCTGCCATGAGTTTGCCCACTCACCCAACCTATCCAAGTCACCCTGCATCCTCTTAGCATCCTCCTCACTGCTAACACTGCCACCCAGCTTCGTGTCATCCGCAAACTTGGAGATGCTGCATTTAATTCCCTCATCCAAGTCATTAATATATATTGTAAACAACTGGGGTCCCAGCACTGAGCCTTGCGGTACCCCGCTAGTTACCGCCTGCCATTCTGAAAAGGTCCCGTTTATTCCCACTCTTTGCTTCCTGTCTGCTAACCAATTCTCCACCCACACCAATACCTTACCCCCAATACCGTGTGCTTTAAGTTTGCACACTAATCTCCTGTGTGGGACCTTGTCAAAAGCCTTTTGAAAATCCAAATATACCACATCCACTGGTTCTCCCCTATCCACTCTACTAGTTACATCCTCAAAAAATTCTATGAGATTCGTCAGACATGATTTTCCTTTCACAAACCCATGCTGACTTTGTCCGATGATTTCACCGCTTTCCAAATGTGCTGTTATCACATCCTTGATAACTGACTCCAGCAGTTTCCCCACCACCGACGTTAGGCTAACCGGTCTATAATTCCCCAGTTTCTCTCTCCCTCCTTTTTTAAAAAGTGGGGTTACATTAGCCACCCTCCAATCCTCAGGAACTAGTCCAGAATCTAACGAGTTTTGAAAAATTATCACTAATGCATCCACTATTTCTTGGGCTACTTCCTTAAGCACTCTAGGATGCAGACCATCTGGCCCTGGGGATTTATCTGCCTTCAATCCCTTCAATTTACCTAACACCACTTCCCTACTAACATGTATTTCACTCAGTTCCTCCATCTCACTGGACCCTCTGTCCCTTACTATTTCTGGAAGATTATTTATGTCCTCCTTAGTGAAGACAGAACCAAAGTAATTATTCAATTGGTCTGCCATGTCCTTGCTCCCCATAATCAATTCACCTGTTTCTGTCTGCAGGGGACCTACATTTGTCTTTACCAGTCTTTTCCTTTTTACATATCTATAAAAGCTTTTACAGTCCGTTTTTATGTTCTCTGCCAGTTTTCTCTCATAATCTTTTTTCCCCTTCCTAATTAAGCCCTTTGTCCTCCTCTGCTGAACTCTGAATTTCTCCCAGTCCTCAGGTGAGCCACTTTCTCTGGCTAATTTGTATGCTACTTCTACGCTCACTTTACACCCCTCTGTCTCTCTGCACTGGTTCCCATCCCTCTGTTGTGAACTAACCTCCTCACACCTAGCCTCTTTAATTTGATTCCCACCCCCCAACCATTCTAGTTTAAAGGATATACTGGCTTTGGAGGCTGTGCAGAGGAGGTTCACCACGTTGATTCCAGAGATGAGGGGTTGGGCTACAAGGAGTCACCTGGGACTGTACTCGCTGGAATTCAGAAGAATGAGAAGAGATCTTATAGAAACATATAAAATTATGAAAGGGATAGATAAGATAGAGGCAGGAAAGTTGTTTCCACTGGTAGGTGAGACTAGAACTAGAGGACATAGCCTCAAGGTTCGGTGGGGGGGGGTAGATTTAGGATGGAGATGAGGCGGAACTGTTTTTCCCAGAGAGTGGTGAATCTATGGAATTCTCTGTCCAAAACTGCAGTGGAGGCTACCTCAGTAAATATATTTAAGACGTTTGGATAGATTTTTGCATAGTAGGGGAATTATGGGTTATGGGGAAAAGGCAGGTTGGTGGAGATGAGTCCGTGGCCAGATCAGTCATGATCTTATTGAATGGTGGAACAGGCTCGACGGGCCAGATGGCCTACTCCTGCTCCTATTTCTTATGCTCTTATGTTGACCGTGGAATGATTGTTGGTGCCAGACGGGGTGGTTTGAGTATCTCAGAAACTGATGATCTTCTGGGAATTTCATGCAAAACTGTTTTTAGAGTTTATAGAGAAAGGTGCAAAAATCAAAAAAGAAATCCAGAGCAACAGTTCTGTGAGCAAAGCACCTTGTTAATGGGAAAGGTCGAAGGAGAATAACCAGACCTCTTCAAGCAGACAGGAAGGTGACAGCAACTCAGATAACCACGCTTTACAACTGCAGTGTGCAGAAGAGCATCTCTAAATGCACAACATGTTGAACCTTGAAATAGATGGACTACAGTAGCAGAAGTCCACTAACAGACACACTTAGCCATGTTATTAGGTACAGTAGGTAGCTAATAAAGTAGCCTCTGTGTGTATTCTCAAACATATGTGACCTTCAACTCTTTTATTCTTTGATGCCAATAACCAACACTAATTAACAGTAACCAGTTAACCAACAAAATTGCATGAAAAATCTCTCTGGCATTGTTTCAACTGGCCAAAGATAAGGAAGGAGGCTCAGCGAAAGTGCCTGATAATTTTGCAGTGACCCTTGATCAAGTGATTCTCTCTCCAATGTGGTAAACTACAATGATTAATTATCATAAAAAAAGCTTTTTATCTCAGCTTATACACTTTGGCAGAGCATCAGAGGTTGCCTGGCAGAAATAAAAATGATGGAGCGTCGGGTGATTGAAGCAGCTGTGTAGCATTACCGCGTAATAACAACAAAAGCAGCTTGCAGCAATAACAGAGTTAAGTAATCTCTTAATCAACAGTTCAGATCAAAGTTCTGCTGCCCTTGCTATCAAAGGTTACAGGAAGAAGGCAGGAGAATGGGGTTAAGAGGAGTGGTAAATCAGCCGTGATGGAATGGCCTAATTCTGCTCCTTTGTTTTGTGGTATTGTATAAGCAGTCATGCTTGGTGATGGACAATTAAACTATCAACAGGAGGAGGATATTTCAACACCAGTCTCTCCCTCCTTGATGGTGAGGCCCAGCATGTGGGTCACAGACTACATAGCACAGAAACTAGTCCATGCGAACCAAAGTGTTCACGTGCACTAGTCCTATTTCCTTGCATTTGTCCCATGTCCCCGTTCCTATCTACATATCCATCTTACAGATGTTGTAAATGTACCCACCTCTACCACTCCCTCTCACCCACTACCTTCCCCTCAGCTCCCCCTTAATTCCTTTCCCTCTCACATTAAAGTTGAAAGTTCAAAGTAAATTTATTATCAAAGTATATATATATGTCAACATATATAACCCTGAGATTTGTTTTCTTGCAAGTATACTCAATGAATCCATAGAATAATAACCATAACATAATCACTGAAAGACTGCCCAACTTGGGTGTTCAACCAGAGTGCAGGACAACAAACTGTGCAAATACAAAATGAAAGTATTATTATTAATAATAATGATAATAATAATAATAATAATAATAATAATAAATAAGCAATAAATATTGAGAACATGAGATGAAAAGTCCTTGGCATTGAGTCCATTAGTTGTGGGAAGATTTCAATGATGGGAAAAGTGAAGTTGAGTGAAGTTATCCCCACAAGAGCCTGATGTTTGAGGGGTAATGACTGTTCCTGAACCTGGAGATGTGAGTCCTGAGGCTCCTGTACCTTCTTCCTGACGGCAGCGGCGAGAAGAGAGCACATCCTGGGTGGTGGGTGTCCGTGATGAATGATGCTGCTTTCCTGTGATAGTGTTTCATGTAGATGTGCTCAGTGGTGGGGAGAGCTTTACCCGTGATGGGATGATGCCCTCTACCCATGCCCTCTAGATTTAGACTCCTCTGTCCTGGTAAAAATACTGTGTGCATCCATGCCCCTCATGATTTTAAAAACCCCAATAAGGTTGTCCCTCTGGCTCCTTCACTCCAGGGAAACAGTCTCTGCCTGTCCTGGATGTCCTTTTCATCTCCCCTTCCAGTCATGTACTCCTTGGAGTTTAGAAAAATGAGGGGGGACCTCATAGAAACATTTCGAATGTTGAAAGGCATGGACAGAGTGGATGTGGCAAAGTTGTTTCCCATGGTGGGGGAGTCTAGTATGAGAGGACATGACTTAAGGATTGAAGGGTGCCCATTCAGAACAGAGGAGCGAGGAGATTTTTTTAGCCAGAGGGTAATGAATCTGTGGAATTTGTTGCCACGTGTGGCAGTGGAGGCCAAGTGTGACGAAAGAGGGTTACAAAAGTACACATAGACTAAGATGTTAACAGTCCTGTGCTAGCACCAGTGGGATCAACAGTTGATCTGCCACCTGTCTTCAGGAGATAAGTAAGACAATGGAGCAGCATTTGGAAATGGTAATGAAGAGATGAGAGAGTTTAACGGAAGGAGACACCAGTCTGAGTATTGTCAAGACTGGCTCCTTTTGAACCCTGAACTGTTTGAAGTGTGATGGACAGGCGATACCCAGCAGGGGGATAAAAAGGAACAGGTTCGCTAAGGCAAGGGACACACGACTCCATGAGGTAATGAGACCCTGAAAGTGATGTACACCCCCCCCCCCACTAGTTGGTGGGAGTATTTTGAAGGTCTGGTCGCGGGACCAGCCATAGACGCACAGGGTAGAAAGGTACGGATCGGCGGGAACCTGGTGTGTGTGTCCACCCTTGCCTGGGTGCTGGGTTCACCGCAGAAGAACTATCGTATCTGGAACGGAGGGGTCACAGTCGGTGACCTCAGAAGACATTACAAAGGGCTCGCCCCAAAGCTAACTGCGAGGAATATCGAAGGTCTGTGTGGAATCCGTTTTGAATATTCATTCGCTTTCGCTCTCTCTCCTTTTCCCCGACCAACGGCACAACAGTGATTACTGTGAACTGAACTGAACTCAATTGAACTGAACTTTGCGTCACTTGAAACTGGTCATTTACCCCTAGACTGCGAGAGCTTGATTGATCCTATTATCTTAGTTCTGTGTACATGTGTGTTTATTCATTGCTAACCTGTTGCATTTATATCCTTAGTATTAGAGTACTGTGTTGCTTATTTCTTTAATAAAACTTTGTTAGTTCCAGTAATCCAGACTCCAACTGAGTGGTCCATTTCTGCTGGTTTGGCAAACCAGTTACGGGGTAGGTAACACAAGTCATTGGGTGTATTTAAGGCAGAGATTGATAGATATCTGAGTAGCCAGGGCATCAAAGGTTATGGTGAGAAGGTATGGGAGTGGGACTAAATGGGAGAGTGGATCAGCTCATGATAAAATGGCGGAGCAGACTCAATGGGCTGAATGGCCAACTTCTGCTCCTTTGTCTTATGTGGAACCACCTGACCTGCAAAAAATGCCAAAGAAAAGTCATAAGCATGTTCAGCCAAGATGCTGTATAGATGAAACTTCAACTTGGTCTCCTCCCAGAATGTCCACCAAGACAGAAGCCCATCTTCACCGATCTGATTCACACCAAGCCCCACTATATGATGAATTTAGGACTGAGGCTTTGGGCTTACGCCTGTTACTCTGGGGATTTGGGTCTATTTGGTTCAGAATGCTGATGCTCCTAATGTTCACATGATTTGTGCTTTATTTTCCCCTCTTTCACTGCACATTGGGAGTTGGTCTTTCTTTCTATTAATTGGGTTCTTTCAGGTTTCTTACTTTGTGGCTGCCTTTAAGCAGATGAATCTCAAGGTTGTATAATTTATGCATACTTTGATAATAAATGTACCTTGAATGTTTGTATCCTTCCTAACCTTTCCTGTCCACGTACCTGTCTAAATACCTTTTAAATGTTGTTATTTTTCCAGCTTGAACCACGTTCTCTGGCTGCTCATTCCATCAGAGCACCATCCACTGTGTGAAGTGGCCCCTCAGGTCCCTGTTAAATCATTCCCCCTCCCCTTAAATCTACACTCTCTTGTTTTTGATTTCCTTTCCCTGGGGAAAAAACTGTGAGCATTTACCTTGTGAATCCCCCTTATAATTTTAAGATAAGATTAGCCTCATTTGTCACATGTACACCGAACATCGAAACATGCAGTGAAGTGAGTTGTTAGCATTAAACAGCCTGAGGATGTGCTGCGGGCAGCTCAGAGGTGATGCCATGTTTCCAGCACCAACACAGCATGCCCACAAACTTCCTATCCATATGTCTTTGGAATATATATGGGAGGAAACCAGAACACCCAGAGGAAACCCACATGGTCACGGGGAGAACATACAAACTCCTTACAAACAGCAGTGGGAATTGAACCCAGGTCACTTGTGCTGTAATAGCACTACACTACTGTGACACTGAATAATTAAGGTTTCTTTTAAAGATTAGCTTTATTTGTCACACGTACATCACAACATAGAGTGAAAGGCATTGCTTTTGCATGATGACCAAAGCGGTCCACATTTGTGTTGGGGGCAGGCAGCAGATGTCACCATGCCTCAAGGTTCAAAGTTCAAAGTAATATTTATTATCAGAGTACATATATGTCTCCACATACAACTCTGAGGTTCTTCTTCTGTGGGCATACTCAGCAAATCTATAGAACAGTAACTGTAATCAGGGTCAATGAACAACTAACTGTGCAAGCGCAGATATGAATAAATAGCAATAAATAACAAGCATGACATAACAAGATAAAAGACCTTAAATGAGTGTAGTTATCCCCTTTTGTTCAAGAGCCTGATGGTTCGGGAGTAGTAACTCTTACTGAACCTAGTGGTGCAAGTCCTGAGGAACTTGTACCTTCTACCTGATGGCAGCAGTGAGAAAAGAGCATGGCCTGGATGATGAGGATCTTTGATGATGGATGCTGCTTTCCTGCGGCAATGTTTCATGTACGTGTTCTCAATGATTGCAAGCATTTTACCTCTGATGTATTGAGCCAAATCCACTACCTTCTGTAGGATTTTCTGCTCAAAGGCGTTGCTGTTCCCATACTAGGCCATAATGCAGCTAGTCAGCACACTTCCCAGCACAACTCTATAGACGTTTACCAAGGTTTTTGACTCCTGAGGAAAAAGCGCTGCCGTGCTTTCCTCTCATTTATATTAGTATGATGGGTCCAGGACAGCTCCTCTGAGATAGTGACACCAAGGAATTTAAAGTCATTTACCCTCTCCACCTCCGATCTTCTGATGATCACTGGATCTCTGGTTTCCCTCTACAATCAGTTCCTCTGTCTTATTGACATTGAGTGAAAGGTTGTTGTTGATATACCACTCAGCCAAGTTTTCAGTCTCCCTCCTGTATGCTGATTCATCACCCCCTTTGATATGACCCACAACAGTGGTGTCATCAGCAAACTTGGATATGGTGTTGGAGCTGTACTTAGCCACACAGTCGCAAGTGTAAAGTGAGTAGAGCATGAGGCTAAGCACACATCCCTACAATGCTCCTGTGGTGATTGTGAAGGAGATGTTTTTGCCAATCTGAACTAACTGTGGTCTACAAGTGAGGAAATCCAGGATCCAATTGCACAAGGGGGTATTGAAGCCCAGGTCTAGAAGTTTGCTGATTAGTTTAGAGGGGATGATGGTATTAAATGTTGAGCTGTAATCAATAAAGAGCATCCAGATGTATGCATTGTTACTATCCAGATGTTCCAGAGATGTGTGAAGAGTCAACGAGATAGCATCTGCTATCGGTACCTGTTGCTTTGGTAGGCGAATTGGAGTGGATCCAAGTCACCACTTTCAGACAGGAGATGATATTCTTCAACAGCTGCCTCTCAAAACACTGTGGATGTAAGTGACACTGGGTAATAGTCATTGAGACATGTTACCACATTCTTCTTGGTCAGCGGTACGTTTGAAGCCTGCTTGAAGCAGTTGGGTACCGCACACTGCTGGAGCAAGAGGTTGAAGGTATCTGTGAATGCACCAGCCAGTTGGTCAGCATAAGACTTCAGTCCTCAGCCAGGAACTCCATCCGGACCCAAGGCTTTCCTTGGATTCATTCACTTGAAGGCTGCCTACACATCATCTTCAGGCACTGAGACCAAAGGATAATCGGGAGGCATGGGGTGCGCAATGGTTCCTCCCTGTTCTGGCGATCAAAACAAGCATAGAAGGCATTGAGCTTATCTGGAAGTGAAGCTTTGCTGTCCTCTGTGTCATAAGATTTAGCTTTGTAGGAGCTTATGGCATTCAAGCCCTGCCACATCCCTCATTGATTCCAGTCCAGTCTGAAATCTCCACTTTGCCTGAGAGATGCTTCTGGTACCAACAGATCCCCAATCCTTACATCTTTGGATTTCTGGAGGAATCCAGAGCACCCAGATGGAACCCACACAGTCATGGAAAGAATCTACAAACTCCTTACAAACAGCGGCGGGACGTGAACCCAGATTACAGGCACCATAAAGCATTACACTAATGCAACACTGCCATGCCATCCACTCATGTCTTGTACTCACCCTCCCCCACCTCCATCTGCTACACTCCAAGGTTTAAAGTCCTCATCTGCCCAACCTCCCTCCTTAATTGGCTGTAAATCCCCAAACCACATTTGCACTCAAATAATTATGGTTCTTCATTCTTTAATAACTTTGATCAGAGGCTCTACTGATTTTGTACTGTGACTGCCTCTCAGCACCCTAAAACCAGTCTATTTTCTTAATTATCAATGTGAAATGTCATTATGAACCCTTGTGTCAGAAAATTGAATCTAATGCTGATTTTTATTTGCATAAAATGTTATTAGTAGACCTCCTGCTATGATTCTTGCTCTCAGGATGATTTCACAGAGAAAATTACATACACAGAGCATGTTATAATTATTTAATTTATTTGTACAATCACAGTTTGCATAGTGTGCAATATGTTTATTTGTAGTACAGCTGTTTCTTAAATTCAAAATGAGAAGTTGAATATAGTATCTTCATTTATTCCTTCTCACTGGAAGCTATGATGTCTTTTGTTCTTCTATTGTAAAATTATGTGTATTCATTCTTTGGGTTTTTCTTCTCTTTCATGGCTGTCTGTGAAGAGTATGAATTTCAGGTTGTATACTGTATACATTTTCTGATATTAAATTGAAACATTGAACCATTAAACTTTTCTGTTTTCTGGACAATTTTTGATACCTTTCTTATGCTGAATCACCTTCTTAACAGTTGGCGTACAGCACCATCTGTAAGATCGAGGTTCAATTCCCTCAGTTGTCTGTAGGGGTTTGTACCTTCTTCCCATGACATCGTCGTTTTATCCTGGGTGCTCCAGTTTCCTCCACATTTTGAAGATGTACAAGTTAGGCTTAATAAGTTGTGGGCATGCTCTCTTGAGGATGGTGACACTTGCAGGCTGATCCCAACACAGCATCAGACAGCGTTGGACATTAACACAAAATGGTGCATTTCACTGCAAAATAAACAGTCGATGTTTTGGGCTGAGGCCCTTCATCAGAGTTCTTATAAGTGTCTCAGCCAGGAACATCAACTGTTTATTCCTCTCCATAGATACTGCCTGACCTCCTGAGTTCCTCCAGTATCTTGTGTGTATTAGAACATAGAAATCTCCAGCACATTACAGGCCCTTTGGCCCACAATCTTGTGCCAACCATGTAACCTGTTCTGGTGTAGCTCTGGATTTCCAGCATCTGCAGAATCTCTTGTGTTTATGATGAATGTTACAATGTACTTGTGAAAAATAAAGCTAATCATAGAGAGATGACCATAATGCAAAACATCTTCCCATAATGCTAGCACAGCAAATGTTACCCTGAACAGTTACTTCCTCTACTGTATGTGGGCCATCTACTAAAAGCACGCCTACAAGATTACATCAACACCATCTCCTAAACCCTTGATCCCTGCCATCAAGAAGAAGAAACGTTGCCACAGGAAAGAAGCATCCATCATTGGGGACCCCCCACCACACACATCATGCTTTCTTCTCACTGTTGCCATCTGGAAGGAAGTACAGGAGCCTCAGGACCTACAGCACCAGGTTCAGGAACAGTTACCATTGCTCAACCATCAGACTCTTGATCCAAAGGGGATAACTGCACTCAACATCACTTGCCCCATCATTGAAATGGTCCCACAACCTATGGACTCACTTTCAAGGACTCTTCACCTGATGTTCTCAATAGTTACTGCTTATTTATTTTTTAATATTATTTTTTTATTTTTGCATTTGCACATTTCATGTCTTTTGCACACTGGTTGAATGCTCAATTTGGTGCAGTCTTTCATTGATTCTATCATGGTCATTATCCTATTGAGGATTTATTGAGTGTGCCTGCAAGAATGCCTCAGACTTGAGTATCCCTCAGGGTTGTATATTGTGACATATATACTTCGATAGTGTTAGCGCGTGACCAAGTGGTTAAGGCGTTGGTCTAGTGATCTGAAGGTCGCAAGTTCGATCCTCAGCTGAGGCAACATGTTGTGTCCTTGAGCAAGGCACTTAACCACACATTGCTCTGCGACGACACCAGTGCCAAGCTGTATCAGCCCTAGTGCCCTTCCCTTGGACAACATCAGTGGTGTGGAGAGGGGAGATGCAGCATGGGCAATTGCTGGTCTTCCATACAACCTAGCCCATGCCTGCACCCTGGAAACCTTCCAAGGCACAAATCCATGGTTTCACGAGACTAACGGATGCCTATAGAATAGAATATACTTCGATAAAAAATTTACTTTGAACTTTGAAGAAGCAAGTGCAACTAATGCTTGAGAACAACACTGTCTGCGTGTTCCCCTTCACATCCCACTTTGTGTGAATGTGCGGGTTTCCTTCGGGTGCTCTGGTTTTCTCCCACAGTCCTAAAACATACCTGTCAGGAGGTTAATTGGTCATTGTAAATTGTCCCATGATTAGGCTAGGATTAAATTGCGGGGGGGGGGGGCGGTTGCTGGTGGCACGGCTCAAAGATCCAGGAGGATCTCTTCCACACTGTATCTCTAAATAAATTAAAAACAAAGAAAGTTACCCAATGCCTTGACCTCCACAGCCATATTTGGCAATGAATTCATTTGTGGTTTAATTGTGAGCTTTGTAAAATGTTCAGGGTAAAGATGCATGAGCCAGGTATTGTCATTCAAGAGGAATAGGTTAGTGTGAGATAGGTTAGAACTTTATTTCCAGGAGTGTAGGAGAATGAGGAGGAAACTTATAGAGATACCATATTATGAGGGATATAGATAGGGTAAATACCTACAGCCTTTTTCCTCTCAGGTTGAGTGAGGCTAGAACGAGAGGTCATAGGTTAAGGGTGAAAGGTGAAATGTTTAAAGTGAATCTGAGGGGGAATTTCTTATGGAACAAACTGCCTTTGGAAGTGGTAGATGCAGATTCAATTGTAAAATTTAAGAGAAGTTTGGATGGGTACATGGACGAGAGGGATATGGTCCAAGTGCCGGTAGATGGAGCTTGGCAAGTACCAGGTTGGCATGGACAAGATGGGCCAAAAGGCCTCTTTCTGTGCTGTGGTACTGTGTCTATGACTTTAGGACAATTAAGTGATGATTTCTGATGTGACCAGTTTTCTCCGTCCTTGTGCAATGATTGATCTGGTAAAACAAGTGCTGATGGGAACATTTGAGTATGTGTAGATCTTTAAGTGATCGTTAGTAAACTGTGAGTTAGAAAGATTATTAGAAACATTAGAAATCTGGAATCGCCGAGTTTCCTTGATCACAAAACAAAAGATTGTAGATGTTTAAAAACCAACATAAAAAAAGGAATGATGAAGGGTCTTGGCCCAAAGCATCAACTGTTTACTTTTTTCCTTAGATGCCGCCTGGCTTGCTGAGATCCCCCAGCATTTTGTGTGAGATGCATTAAAAAAACTCTCGGAAAACTCAACATGTCAGGTAGCATCTGAGGAGAGGGAAAGAGTTTCTATACGAAAACTTTTCTTCAGAACAGCAGCAATGCAGTTGATGTTTCAGTGACCAAAGATTTCTGTAAATATCCAGTTGTTTCCTGAGCTTTACCAATGGGAGCATTGTCCTCCAGGTGCATTGATACAGAGATTCCAGTCGGCTTCCCTCATGAAGGACCCCCCCATCACCCAGGACATACTCTTTTCTCATGCGGGAGGAGGTACAGGAGCTTGAAGACCCACACTCAACATTATAGAAACAGATTCTTCCCCTGCACCATCAGTTCAACAGATTTCATGAACACTACCTCACTGTTTTGCCCTCTTTTGCACTATTTATTTATTTTTATACTTCCTTTTGTAACCTGAAATAATTTTTTTGTATTGCACCGTACTGATGCCACAAAACAACAAGTTGCACGACATACAAGTTTCGGGTATACAAAATTATAAAGGCATAGATAGGCTAAATGCAAGCACTAAGGTTGGGTGAGACAAGAACCAGAGGTCATGGGTTAAGGGTGAAAGGTGAAATGTTTAATGGGAGCATGAGGGGGAACTTTTTCACTCAGATGATGGTGAGAATGTGAAAGCAAAAGTGGTAGATGCAGGTCCAATTTCAACACTTAAAATAAATTTGGAAAAGTGCACAGATTCTAGGGCTATTCAGTTGATTTATTTAGAGATACATTACTGCGGCACTACGCTGTAGTGGGTACAGGTCGACAAGACTAGGCAGACTAATTGCTTGGCACAGACTGGATAGGCCGAATGGCCAGTTTCTGTACTGCAGTGTTCTATGACTCTACAATGTATGTCGATGATAACAAACCTGATAGTGATTCTGATTGATGTATATACTTCATATTCTGTTATGTCAAGTTAGTAATGAGTAAAAGTGTAAGACAGTATTAACTTTATGTTTCAATATCAAATATTTGAAATATTGTAGAATTGTAGTCATGTGAGCAGTTATTTCATTGAAATTTATTCTTTCCCATATGTTACTTGGGTACCTATAGAATATTTGACTCCTAAAACAGAATCTTAACCAGACAGCATCATGTAATTGGGAAACTAATGAGCCTGACCTTATTTCATTTGATATATGCAGATTGGTGCTAATTACAGAGATTACTGGATTTCAATTAAGAAGTACAGTCATTCTCAATTCCTTCATCTCAGTGGCCAAGTGTACTTAATAATTACAAAGTTAATGTTTCTACTCCCACTTCTCATACACCCAAAAATGTTTCCATATTCCCAGGATTAGGGTCCTGACCAAATGGGATTCATCCCAACTCAAGAGACTCTGCAGACGCTGGAAATCTCGAGCAACACACACAAATACCTAAACTCCAACAGCAATGAATGATTCTCCATTAAACTGAGCTTCCCCCGACAGAAACCGCTGAGTCAATTTCTACATTTAACCAATGATTTTGGGCAGGTGTGCAATAAACATTAAACATTGAACATTTTATTTATTACAGCATGATAACGGGTCCTTTCAGCCCAACGAGCCTACGCCACCACAATTACATCCATACAACCAATTAATCTGGTAACTCACACGTCTTTGAACTGTGGGGGGATACTCTAGCAGCCAGAGGAAACCAACACAGTCACGGGGAGAATGCACAAGCTCCTTACAGACAATGGTGGCAATTAAACCTGGGCTGATGGTACAATAATAGTATTACGCTAACCACTACACATTCGTGCAACTCCTGATTTGCATTTTTATGTGCAATTTAAACAATGTGAGAAGTTGCCAAAATCAATTGAATAATTCAACCACAACAGTTCAATTCATGTATACGTATTGTTCTTGCTGGAAAGAAAACAAGGAATACGGATCTATAAAACCTTAAGGCTGATTTATACTTGTGCGCCAAATTGATGCCATAGCCTACGCAAGTGGCCTACGTGCATTGTGAGCATTTATACTTGTGTGTTGGTGTGTCTGCATCGCTCTGCAATTCGGGCACGTTCCGCATGCGCACACACCTGCCCGTGCAAGGCCTCGTGGTCACGGTAGTCTTTCTCGGGTTAAACAAGTTTAAAGCGAGCATCTTTTTTTTGTAAAAGCGAAATGAGTCCTCCATAATTTCGGAAGTCTGTAAAGCTTTGTGGAAAGCATTGCAGCCGGAGTTCCTTCCCTGCCCTTCAGTCGCCCGATGGGAAGCTATTGCAGTGTATGAGGAAATGCGATGTTACCAAGTGGACCAATCACAGTTGTTCAGTCTGTGTTGCCACGACGCGTAGTTACATTTTGGGAGAGGTGCGCGTCAGGCTACGGCGTAGGGATCCGCGTCGGCTCTGCATAGGGTTCGTGGCGACACCGTTCTTACGGCGTCGAGTTGACACAGAAGTATAAATGCTCACAACGCACTTAGGCAACTTGCATAGGCTATGGCGTCCATTTGACGCACAAATATAAATCAGCCTTTATTCATTTTCAAGTTTGGGATTTGCAGGTAAACCCTAAGAGCTGTGGTACAGGACAGCATCGAGGTAGATAGATGCACGTGGTGCCAGTGTAAATGGAATGCCTTACATGCACTGTGCTCCAGTGACATGGACCATACAGTCCATCACCTGTCCAAAGATCACTGCACTGATAGATTCAACAACGGATAGATTCTTGCATTGTAGCAGATGACTGGAAAATTGCAAATGTTACTCTGCTATTTAAGAAGGGTGGGAGGCAGCAGAAAGGAAACTATAGACCTGTTAGCCTGACATCAGTGGTTCGGAAGTTGTCTGAATCAATTGTTAGGGATGAGATTACAGAGTACCTGCAGGCACATGGCAACATAGGCCAAAAGCCAGCATGGTTTCCTGAAAGGAAAATCCTGCCTGACTAACCTACTGCAATTCCTTGAGGAAATTACAAGCAGGGTAGACAAAGGAGATGCAATAGACGTGGTGTACTAGGATTTTCAGAAGGCGTTTGACAAGGTGCCACACATGAGGCTGCTGAGCAAGATAAGAGCCCATGGAATTCCAGGGGAGTTACTAGCATGGGTGGAGCATTGGCTGGTCGGCAGAAAACAGAGTGGGAATAAAGGGATCCTATTCTGGGGGGCTGCAGTTACCAGTGGAGTTCCACAGGGGTCGGTGTTGGGACCACTGCTTTTTACGATGTATGTCAATGATTTGGACTATGGTATTAATGGATTTGTGGCTAAATTTGCTGATGATACAAAGATAGGTGGAGGAGCGGGTAGTGTTGAGGAAACAGGGAGCCTGCAGAGACCTAGATAGTTTAGGGGAATGGGCAAAGAAGAGGCAAATGTAATACAATGTTGGAAAGTGTATGGTCATGCACTTTGGTGGAAGAAATAAATGGGCAGACTATTATTTAAATGGGGAGAAAATTCAAAATGCAGAGATGCAAAGGGACTTGGGAGTCCTTGTGCAGGATATCCTAAAGGTTAACCTCCAAGTTGAGTCAGTTGTGAAGAAGGCAAATCCAATGTTGGCATTCATTTCTAGAGGTATAGAATATAAGAGCAGGGATGTGATGTTGAGGCTCTGTAAGGCACTCGTGAGATCACACTTGGAGCATTGTGTGCCGTTTTGGGCTCCTTATTTTAGAAAGGATATACTGACATTGGAGAGGGTTCAGAGAAGATTCACAGGAATGATTCCAGGAATGAAAAGGTTACTGTATGAGGAATGTCTGGCAGCTCTTGGGCTGTATTCCCTGGAGTTCAGGAGAATGAGGAGGAATCCCATAGAAACATTGCGAATGTTAAAAGGCCTGAACAGATTAGATACGGCAAAGTTATTTCCCACTGTAGGGGATTGTAGGACAAGAGGACACAACTCCAGGATTGAAGGGCATCCTTTTAGAACCGAGATGTGGAGATATTACTTTAGTCAGAGGGTGATAAATCTGTGGACTTTGTTGCCGCGAGTGGCTGTGGAAGCCAAGTCATTGGGTGTATTTAAGGCAGAGATGGATAGGTTCTTGATTAGCCAGGACATCGAGGGGGTATGGGGAGAATTCAGGGGAGTGGAGATGACTACATCCCAGAGTGCTGAGAGAGGTTGCTAAAGAGGTAACGGATACATTGGTTATAATCTTTCAAGAATCACTTTATTTTGGCATGGTCCCAGAGGACTGGAAAATTGCAAATGTCACTCCACTCTTTAAGAAGGGAGTTAGACAAAAGAGAGGAAATTATAGGCTAGTTATTCTAACCTCAGTGTTTGGGGGAGTGTTGGAGTCCATTATAAAGATGAGATTTCAGGGGGCTTGGAGACCAGTGATGAAGTAAGTCAAAGTCAGCATGCTTTCTGTCAAGGGAAATTTTGTCTGACAAATCTATTAGAGTTCTTCGAGGATGTAACAAGCAGGATGGACAAAGGAGAGGCAGTGGATGTCATTTACTTAGATTTTCAGAAGGTATTTGATTAAGTACCTCACGTGGGGCTGCTTACCAAGATAAAATCCTGTGGCATTACAGTACAGGAAAGATACTGGCATGGATAGCAGAATGGCTGACAGGCAGGAGGCAGCAAGTAGGAATAAAAGGGACCCTTTTCTGGCTGGCTGCCTGTGACTAGTGGTGTTCCTCAGGGGTCTGAATTGAGACTACTACTTCTCACATTGTTTTGTCAACGATTTAGATAGTGGAATTGATGGCTTTGTGGCAAAGTTTGTGGATGATACGAAGATAGATGGAGGGGTAGGTAGTGCTGAGGAAGCAATACGATTGCAACAGGACTTAGACAATCTGGAAGAATGGGCAAAAAAGTGGCAGATGAAATGCAGCATTGAGAAACATATGATAATACATTTTGGTAAAAGGAACAATAGTGCAGACTATTATCTAAATGGGAAAAAAAATTCAAACATCAGAGGTGCAAAGGGACTTAGGAGGCTTCGTGCAAGACTCCCAGAAGGTTAAGTCACAGGTTGCGTCTGTGGTAAAAAAGGGATACTGTAATGCAATGTTGGCATTTATTTCAAGGGCATTCCAATATAAAAACAAGAAGATAATGCTGAAGCTTTTTAAGTCACTAGTCAGGCCGCACTTGTAGTATTGTCAGCAGTTTTGGGCCCCTTATCTCAGAGAGGATGTATTGCTATTAGAGAGAATCGAGAGGAGGGTCACAAGGATGTTTCCAGGATTGAAGGGGAGCGTTTGGCAGCTTTGGACCTGTACTCACTGGAATTTAGAAAAATGTCTGGGGATTTCATTGAAACCTACTGAATGTTGAAAGGAATTGATAAGGTGGTTGTGGAGAGGATGTTTCCTCTGGTGAGGGTTATCCAGAACTAAAGGGCACAGCCTCAAAATTGAAGGGCGACCTTTTAGAACAGAAGTAAGGAGAATTTTTTTTAGCCAAAGGCTGGTGAATCTGTGGAATGCTCCGCCACAGACTACAGTGGAGGCCAATTCCATCGGTATATTTAAAGCGGAAGTTGATGGATCCCGGATTCGTCGGGACATCAAGGGATATGGTGAGCGGGCAGGTGTATGGGATTGAATAGGATCCGGGATCAGCCATGATGAAATGGCAGAGCAAACTCGATGGGCTGAATGGCCTAATTCTGCTCCTATATCTTATAGTCTTATGATGTTGTGGTCATACCAGACAATGGTGTCGCTCTCCATGGTACTCCTATAGAAATTTTCCAGTATCTTTGGTGACACAACAAATCTCCTCAAACTCCTAATGAAATATAGCCACTCTCATGCCTTCTTTGTAACTGCATTGACACGTTGGGCTCAGGATAGATCTTCAGAGATGCTAACACAAGGAACTTGAAACTGCTCCCCCTTCTACTGCTATCTCTCAATGAGGATTGGTGTGTGTTCCCTTGACTTCCCTTTCCTAAAGTGCACAATAAATTTCTTGGTCTTTCCCTCCACAGATATTAGCTAGCTCGTTGACTTCCTCTAGCAGTTTGTCCCTTGCTCTCGAGTCTAACATCTGCAGTTTCTTTTATCTCCTATCAAACTTCTGTCATGCCAGCAATACAAACCACCACCAGGTGGTGCAACAGATACCACAGTGAGGAGCTGAAAGAACTTCATTGAACACTGTTTGGCAGATGTTCATGAGACTGAAAACCAATACCCTGGGTCTCGTGATCTGCATCCTAAGGTTTTGAAATTGGTGACGATGGAGGCAGTTGATGTCTCTGATCATTGCTTTGAACTTTTCATAGATTCTGGAAATGTTTCCACTGATAGAAAAGTTTAATCTTTAACCAGAATTAGAATCAGGTTTAATATCACCAGCATATGTTGACTTTGCGGCAACAGTACAATGAAATACATAATAATAGAGCAAAAGCTGTGAATTACAGTAGGTATATATATATATTAAATAGTTAAATTAAGTAAGTACTGCAAAGAATAGAAATAAAAAAGTAAACACGAGGAATTCTGCAGATGCTGGAATTTCAAGCAACACACATCAAAGTTGCTGGTGAACGCAGCAGGCCAGGCAGCATCTCTAGGGAGAGGTACAGTCAACGTTGCGGGCTGAGACCCTTCATCAGGACTAACTGAAGGAAGAGCTAGTAAGAGATTTAAGTAACTAGGTAGTTCATTGTCCATTCAGAAATTGGATGGCAGAGGGGTAGAACCTTTTCTTGAAACATTGAGTGTGTACCTTCAGGCTTCTGTACCTCCTTCCCGGTGGTTAAATTATTTAAATGATCAAGGATCAACTTTATTTGCCAATTACATGGATTAGGAATTTGCTGTGGAGTTGGTCACAGCATGACATACAACAAAAAAAAATTCAACAATTATAAAGAATAAGGAATGAAATAAAAATAGAGGTTAAAATACAGACATGGAATAAAATGTGCATAAATACATAAATACCAACATGTATTTACAATGTAAACAGCATTATAAAAGTGGTTTAAAGTATTTTCAATGCAGTGCAGGCCTGGGGGTTGAGGAGTTGGTGAGTCAATCTGATAAATCATTTGAAATAGACTGCCTGGGGGAAGAAACTTTTAAGAGGATGTGAAGTTTGTTGTAGTAGCATAACAGCATTTTCCAGAATGGAGCTTCAGGAAAAGACATTTTGCAGGATGGGTAGTGTGCGCAATGATTTTTCCTGCCCTCTTCTTTAACCTGGACAAGTACAAGTCCTGCAGTGATGGTGGACTGCAGCCAATTACCTTTTTTGTTGACCTGACAGTTTCTGTATGTTGTGAAAGAGATTCTGCAGATGCTGGCAATCCAGTGCAACACACACAAAAATGCTGGAGGAACTCAGCAGGTCAAGCGGCATATATGAGGGATAAGCAGTCAATGTTTTGGGCTGAGCTTTGTTTGACACATGGACATTGAAAAATACAATAAAATGCACTCATTTGCATCAAATCAAATCAGCAAGCATTGTGCTGGGCAGCCGACAAGCTTCGCCATGCTACTGAAACCAACATAGCATGCCTACAACTCACTAACCTACCATATGTCTTTGGATTGTGAGTGGAAACTGTGACATCTGGAGGAAGCCTATGCCATCACAGGGAGAGCATAAAAACTTCTTACTGACAGCAGCAAAAATAAAATGCTGATCTTACAGGTAGTGCTGCCAAGCATTGTGCCACCTAATGTAATGCCCTGGTTAAGATTTTATTGCTCATGTTGTAGGGTATTTCATTTGATGGTTTTCTGTAGAAGCAGTGTGTTCTGCTGGTAGAGTTGGGGTTACCGTTAAAGATTAGGGGCTGTGATGTTCATGCTTAGGAATGTAGTGTCATCCAATCAGGGTGGTGCAATTGGGAGAAGGTTCTAGAGAACGCTAGGCGGAGAGAGTTTGTGACAGACACCGGGGTCGAGGTCTTTTCAGTGGGAGATGGAGGGAGAAGAAGCTCGAGAGAACTGGCCGTATTCAACGGGAATGTGTGATTTGATGGAGTCCAAGAGGGGAAATCAGTGAATAGGAGCTGGTGCCATGAGTACATTGGATGCATCAGTTTTTGGAAGATCTGAGCTCCAACCTCTCCACATTTGACTGTTTTAGTTATGATGGGCCCTTTTGTTTATTTTTCTCTTTTTCTTTCTTCTTTAATAGCAGTTTGGTTAAGCTAACATTCATAAATATAATCGTTTGCAGCATATAGTCTGTTACTTCTTGCCAATGGGTGATTGCATGGGGTGAGTAATTACACAGTATTCACGCAGATCGGGGTTCGGGTGGGTGAGACCTCCCAAACTCTCAGGTTTGGCGGGACTCCAGTCACATCAACGTGAGATGTACAGAGTCTGAGACAGGTGGTTTTCTCACTGCTGAGTCTGGCGGCTGTTATCGAGGGGCTAACAAGCAACATCTCTGGGGATGCCTATGGTTAGAGGGTAGAGGAGAATTAGTGGCATCAGAGGAGGGGGTGAGTTGAGTGTTCAGGGAAGATGAGGGGGAAGGAAGATGGAGGCTCTGAGGACTCCAGAGGTGATAGGGGAGCTTGAAAGTCCCAGTGTTGGGTGTGGTGGTGTGGTACTGTATATTCCCTTCCATGGATGCTGCCTGACCTGCTGAGTTCCTCTAGCATTTTGTGTGTGTTGCTCAGCAAGTGCAGAATCTCCTGTGTCCACAAAAACATTTTTCAGTTAAGTAACACCCACAAAATGCAGAAAAACAACAACATAACAGCCAAAACAAGCCCCTTTCTTCCTTCCCATCCACCCACTGACATACACAGACCCAGGGCCAGGTTGCCTTTAGGCCTCCAGCCTCCAGACAGCAGGCCTCTGACTTCCCCAATGGACCTGCAGGATCACACACCCAGGGCTTCTGCCATTAGGCCTCAACTTCCAAACTTCCAATCGATCTTCGGTTCGACATCAGGGCAAAGTAATTAAATCCGAATTCAAAGGTTGGTGTCATGACCCAAAAATTGTGGTTAACTGTCTCCTGAATTTAGGAGCAATTAGAGATTGGCAATAAGTAACAATTTCACCAGCTGACTTCTTGAACTGTCAAGGCCTTATGGTCCAGAATTTCCTCTGAATCTCTCCAGCTCACCTTCTCCTTAAAACCTATGATTTTAAAACCTGTTGACTATTATTATTTTTTATTTATTTCGAGATACAGCGTGGAACAGGCTCTCCCATCCCATTGAGCCACACCACCCAGTGACCCACCTATTTACTAACCTCATCACAGAACAATTTTCAATGACTAATTAGCCCATTGTCAGAAAATGTAGAAGGGGCTTGAACCAAACGCAGAGCAGCAGAGGCAATTTAGCAGTGAGTGATCACTTTAATAACAAACTGCAAAATATCAAGCCTCTAGGGGCCACAAAACAAGAGAGAACAGATACTTGCAACACACACAAAATGCTGGAGGATCTCAGCAGGCCAGGCAGCATCCATACAAAAAATGTACAGTTGACATTTTGGGCCGAGACCCTTCGGCAGGTTAGTCTGTGGAAGAAAGTACAGTCGACGTCTCGGCATGAAACAGATACTTAATATGACAAAGCAACAAGGTAACTGAAGGCTAAGAGCAACTGGTTGAGGCAGCTTTGTTCAATATATGGCTGTGGATCGGAGCTGGGTTTAGATAGGCTGCAAGTGATGAATTGGAAATGAGTGGCTGGTAATACTTATTAGCTGGGTGGAGACTGGGAGATGCCTGCCTGTGCAGACTTGACACTTTTTATTGCATACGTCTTTGGACTGTGGGAGGAAAACAGAATACCTGGAGGAAACCCATGTAGTTCATGGGGAGAACATACAAACTCTTAATAGACAGCAGCAGAATTGAATTCTGAATTCGAGAAAGCTGCGAGATGTAATAGTGTCACACTTACCATGCCACAATACCGTAGCATACAAAATCTGACTCAAAACATCTGAGTATAGCTTGATGTCAACTTTAGTTCGAAAACACCCCAGTGAGGCACTTGGAATTGTGTTGACACATATGATACCTTACGAATGGAAGGTGTTATGTAGGCAGGTAGGTACTTTATTGATCCCAAAGGAAATTACAGTGCCACGGTATCATTACAAGGGAACAGATATACAAATATTAGAAGAAGAGTAAGAATGAATAGCAAAAAATTACCTTAAAAATTAAATGTACAAGATTTACAAGTCAAAAATTACAAGATCACTTCCCTGGCTACAGGTTGACTCATCATAGAGCCTGATGGCTGAGGGTAAGGATGACCTCATATAATCTCTTTGTCTTGATCAATTACTGAAAATGCTCCTCTGTTCAGCCTAGATGGCATACAAGGGGCGAGAAATATTGTCCAGAATTGCGAGGATTTTCTTGTTCTATCAAAACCTCTAGTAAGTCTAGTTTGACCTATAACAGAACCAGCCTTTCTAATCTGTGTATTCAGCCTGTTGGTATCACCTGTGTTGTTGCCATTTCCTCAGCACACCACCGCATAGAAGATTGTACAGGTGACAGACAGGCAGAACATGTGAAGGAGAGGCCTGTATACTACAATTGATTTCATTCTCCTCAGGAAGTAGAGGTGACTCTACCCCTTCTTGTACACAGCCTCTGTGTTGGTGCTCCACTCAAGTCTGTCATCCAGGTACTAGTAGGCCCTCACCACATCCATGGCCTCACCATCAATAGTAACAGGGCGCAGTGTAGGCTTGGTCTTCATGAAGTCCATCACCTTCTCCTTTATCTTAATGATGTTGGGCTGCAGATGATTCAGTTTGCACCATTTGGCAACATTCTCCACCAGAGACTTGTATTCATCCTCCTGTTGAGATATTAAACAGAAACATCTTTCATGCCTATGCTGGTAAGCAAAAGGAAATTGTTTCTTTTAGAGATAAAGGAAACAGTTGAATTGTTGTGGTGTTCTACCTTTAATTAGCACCACCTAGAGGAGGAGGAGGAGAAGGAGAAGATGGCGACGCGATGGCGACACGACAGCAGCGCGCACGGCCTCTCTGGTGATGAATATCTGTTATTTGTCAAGTAGGGGACCGTGCACAATTCTGATTTGATGGAGACGGACATGAGAGTACGGAGGAACATCTGGAAAACTTCTGAAATGCCCACTTCGCTGCCACTTCTACTGTGTGGTAACTGGAATCTCCGGAGCAGAAGGCCCTGAAATCCTCAGCTTTGCTTGTTTCAGCGGCCGGGGCTAGGTTGAAGGCACTCGGCGGAGAATGGCGCTCAGAAGACTGTATCGGAGGCTTGAAGCTTTCGGACAGACGGATTCAGTGTCAGCTGTGGTTCGCTGCTTCCAAGGCATCGGTAGTTGTCGGTGCCTGAAGGTTTATGATAGAGAGTTTCTCCCTTTTGCCACCTGCTATCAGGGACTCGGGAGTCGATCAACTCGGGGACTTCTGAGACTTTTTTTTTTACTGTGCCCATGGTTGGTTCTGCATCAAGTTAGGGTATTGCTTTGCACTGCTGTAACTAAATGTTATAATTATGTGGTTCTGTCAGTGTTAGTCTTTGGTTTGTCCTGTTTTCTGTGATATAACTCCGGAGAAACATGGTATCATTTCTTAATCCATGTATGCATTTCTAAATGACAATAAAAGATGACTGAGTGTTCTCATAATCTAATCTAATAAAAGTACATCATTAGACATTTACCACATTGCTGCTGTGTGAGTGTGCTATGTGAGAAAAAAGGTGTATGCTCTTTCCATCCTGAGCAATTTCAGAAATTTTCTACAGATGCACCTTGGAGAACATTCTAACTGGTTGCAGCATCACCATTGTAATCTCAGCCAGCCCCATCATAGGCACTAAGCTACCCAGCGCTGAGGACATCTGAGAAGGCGATGCTTCTAAAAGATGGCATTAAGGACCTCCATCACCCATCATTGCTAACATCGACGAGGGCGTACAGGAGCTGAAGACGCATACTCAAAGCTTTAGGAACAGTCTCTTCCCCTTCACTATCAGGTTCCTGGATGGACAATAAACCCATGTACACCACATTGGTATCTTTGTTTTCTTTTTTTGCTCAATTTTTGCGCTAACTTCAGAATCAGAATCAGGTTGAATATAACTGGCACATATCATGAAATTCGTTGTTTTGTGGCAGCAGTGCATTGCAATATATAATAATAAAAACTGTAAATTACAGTAAGTAGTACATATATATTCCCTGGCGGTAGTGGTGGATTTCAGTAGGAGCACACAGTGGTGGGGCTCATCAGCAAAAATGATGAAACAATGTACAGGGAGGAGGTCAAACACCTAGAGAGCTGGTGCAGTGATAACAACTTGATACTTAACATCACCAAAACCAAGGAGATGATTGTCGATTTCAGATGGTCTCAGCCTGAGCACACACCCCTCAGCATCAGCGGCTCCACAGTGGAGCGAGTGGAAAACATCAAGTTCCTTGGGGTGCAGATCTCGGACAATCTCACCTGGTCCAGGAACACTACTGGGATTGTGAAACGGGCCCAGCAGAGATTGCACTTTCTGAGGAAGCTTAAACAAGCATCACTCCCCACTAACATCTTAACAACATTCTACAGAGGCGTGGTTGATAGTGTGCTGACCTTTTGCATCACAACCTGGTACTCCAGCTGCAGTGCTGTCGACAAAAAAGCCTTGCAGAGGGTGGTTAGGGGAGCAGAGAAGGTTATTGGGGTCTCCCTACCTTCTGTCCAAGACCTCTTTCAGAGTCGATGCCTCCAGAAGACATGGTACATCATTAAAGACCCCTCACACCCTCTCCATGAACTGTTTGTTCTTCTGCCATCAGGCAAACATTACAGGAGCATCAAAACTAAAACCACAAGGCTACTAAACAGCTTCCTCCCAAAGGCAGTCAGACTGCTAAATAGCTGCTCTACCTGACTCTGCTTTGGACACTTTTGAATTCTATAAGATGGATTTAAGACCAGCGCTGCTGTACCCTGCACGTCTAAGGATTCGCATGTCAGATGGAGCCCTTCGTTTTTTTGATTCTCCATCGGATGCCCAGAGTTATCTGGATCAACTTTCATCTTCAACATCTTAATTGCCTTTTTTTAATTATCTCCGTTGATCGGAGGCTGTGAATTGGTTGGTTTTAACTTTTTCGTGCCCTATCTGGGCAGAAAAGTTTATTTTTGATTTCTTAATATGGTTGCTAAACTTTCTTTTTAACTGCGTCATTTCTTTCTTTTCCCAGGGGATTCTGGGTGGTTACTTCCCTTTTGTCATCTTACGTATTTCCTGTGTGGCCTTAAATTTTGTAGTTTTTTAAAAATTTTATTCTGTTTTGCTTTTTATAACCACTTTATGTCAATAATCCTATTTTTTCTTGTTGCTGTGTCTATTCATGGGTTTGAGGTTTATTGTGGTTTTTTTTAATATATATTTTCCGGCTTTTGTTCTGTTCTGTGTGTATTTTAATTGAGCTAACTTTTTTTTTACTTACTTTTTTACTGTTTTACAATTAGCTGATCCTTTTCATATTTATACCTTTTTTTTAGGGAGCGTATACCGGAAGTCATGGGGGTAGTTTTAGCGCTTGCTTCTTTCTGGCGGGTCTGCTTTAGATTTTGCCTTGGGGTCTTGGGGCGGGGGTGGTGGTGGGAGGGGCTTCACGTTTTAGTTTGTCTCTCTTTGGGCTATATACATTATTGAAGTACTGGTTGCGTCCTTTTTCCCGGTATCTTTTGTATGTTCTGTTTCCTCTCCGGGTTTGTGGGTCGCGCCTATCGTCAATCCTCCTTGTTGTGGGTTGACTTTAGGATTTATGGAGTCTATTATTAATTTTGTCTCCTGGAATACTAATGGTCTTAATCATCCTATTAAAAGGAAAAAAGTTTTTAAAGTGTTCCGGAGACTTAAAGCACAAATTTTATTTTTACAAGAGACCCATGTACGGAGGGGGGACAGACTACGTTTTTTCAAATTCTGGAAGGAACAACAATTTCATTCGAACTCCAATGCTAAGATTCGAGGCGTCTCTATTTTTATAGATTCCTCAGTTACTTTTATACAACAGGATATTATCTCTGATCCGAATGGTAGATTTTTATTGGTTAGTGGTTTACTATTTAATAAAAAAGTAGTTTTGGTTAATGTTTATGCTCCTAATATGGATTGTCCGGAATTTTATAAATCATTGTTTGATCAGTTTCCGAATTTGAACGAGTTTTCATTGATTTGGGGCGGAGATCTTAATACCTGTTTGTCTCCAGCTTTGGACCATTCGGCTCCTTTACGGACTTTACCTAATAAATCTGCAAATCTGATTAATTTTTTCCTTTCTGATTCTGGGTCGACGGACATTTGGCGTTTTCTGCATCCTCAGGAAAAAGATTTTTCCTTCTTTTCACATGTTCATCATTCCTATTCAAGAATTGATTATTTTTTCATTGATTCTCGTCTTATTCCTTCAGTGATTAAATGTGATTATGATTCTATAACCATTTCGGATCATGCTCCACTTAAGCTTTCTATTAAAATTATGGCCAACATACCAAATAATAGACAATGGCGTTTTAATTCGCTGTTGCTTCAGGACTCGGACTTTGTTAATTTTATGAATGAACAGATTGAGTTTTTTTTTACAATTAACCATACAGAAGATATTTCGGTTAACACTCTTTGGGACACTTTTAAAGCCTATATTCGGGGTCAGATTATTTCGTATTCTGTTGCTTTGAGGAAGAAACAGAAGCAGGAGGAGATGGCAATTGTGGACAAGATTAAAGAAATTGATAAGAAATATGTTATGGCTCCTTCTGAGGAGTTATACAAACAAAGAACTGAACTTCAAATGGAACACAGTTTACTACTCTCGTCCTCGATTGTAAACCAATTAAAGAAAACAAGAAGTGACTTTTATGTTCACAGTGACAAAATTGGCAAGCTGCTGGCTAATCAATTGAAATCTAATTATGTTAAATCTCAAATCAATCAGATTTATAACCAAAATGATCGATTGATACTGGATCATGTGGGGATTAATCAAACCTTTTGTGATTTTTATTCTTCTTTATATCAATCAGAGTCTCCTCGAGATTCTAAATATATGAATGATTTTTTAGATAAGTTAGACTTCCCTCAGATTTCACAGGATATGTCTTCTTTATTAGATACTTCCATTACAATGGATGAGATTAAGAATGTTATTTTTTCTATGAATCTGGGGAAAGCTCCTGGCCCTGATGCGTTTACCGTTGAATTTTATAAATGTTTTGCTTCTTTATTGATTCCTTGGCTCTGTAGGGTTTTTGAGGCTTCTTTGAAACTTGGTAAACTTCCTGAATCTTTTAATAGAGCATCAATTTCTCTAATACTAAAGAAGGATAAAGACCCTGCTCAATGTGCATCTTATAGACCAATATCTTTATTAAATGTTGATTCTAAAGTTTTTTCTAAGTTATTAGCAAATAGACTAGAAAAAGTACTTCCTTCTATTATTTCGGAAGACCAAACGGGTTTTATTAAAGGTCGTTACTCTTTTTATAATATTCGTACATTGTTAAATATCGTTTATACTCCCTCACAAAATGTTCCTGAGTGTGTTATTTCTTTAGATGCCGAGAAAGCTTTTGATAGAGTAGAATGGCCTTATTTATTTAAGGTGCTTGAAATGTTTAATTTTAGCTTGAAATTTATATCCTGGATTAAACTGTTATATCACTCCCCTGTAGCCTCGGTTCGTACTAACTCTTTAAACTCACCTTTTTTTCCTCTCTTTCGTGGTACTCGACAAGGCTGTCCTCTTAGTCCCCTATTATTTGATATTGCATTAGAACCTCTTGCAATTGCTATTCGAGAATCTTTAAATATTACTGGGATAACTCGGGGATTAAAGTCCCATAAATTATCACTCTATGCTGATGATTTACTTTTATATATTTCTAATCCTGAGAGATCCATTCCTGCTGTTTTAGAGTTATTAGCACAATTTGGTCTTTTCTCAGGTTATAAATTAAATCTTAGTAAGAGTGAACTTTTTCCGATTAATAAACATCTTCCCTTATATTATAAATTTCCATTTAAATTGATTAATAATTACTTTTCATATCTTGGGATTAAAATTACTTGTAAATACAAAGATTTATTTAAGACTAACTTTTTACCATTAATAGACCATATTACTCAACTTTCATCTAAATGGTTTCCCTTATATTTAACTTTGATTGGTCGTATTAATGCAGTTAAGATGTTTTTTTTGCCAAAATTTTTATATGTGTTTCAGGCATTACCAATTTTCGTTCCTAAATCTTTTTTTGATAAAGTTGACTCTAAAATTTCTTCATTTATTTGGCAGAATAAGAATCCGAGACTGGGTAAAATACATTTACAGAAAGCTAAGAGAGATGGAGGTTTAGCATTACCTAACTTTAGATTCTATTATTGGGCTATTAATATTCGACATATGAAATTTTGGTTACTTGACCAGGACATACTATCTATTCCTAAATGGGTAGCATTGGAATTACAATCTGTTCAGGGTTATACACTTGGTTCTATTTTAGGCTCCTCTCTCCCTTTTGATTCGAAACGTCTTAAGCAGGTCTCTAACCCGATAGTTAAATATGCTTTGCGCATTTGGTTTCAATTCAGAAAATTTTTTGATCTTAATCAATTCGGGTTAGCGATTCCTATTTTAGGTAACATATTTTTTCCTCCCTCTTTTACGGATCGCGCTTTTCAAACTTGGAAGACTAAGGGTATTTTACGGTTTTTGGATTTATTTTTAGATGGTTCCCTTATGTCTTTTGAACAATTATCTAATAAATATAACTTATCAAGAATACATTTTTTTAGATATTTACAAGTTAGAAATTTCCTAAGTACTATACTTTCTTCCTTTCCAATGCTTCCTCCTACATATATTTTAGATTCGATAATTAACCTTAATCCATGTCAGAAAGGTGCATCGGCTATGATTTATAATATTATTATGAAACTTAGGAAAGCTCCATTTGATAAGATTAGGGTAGATTGGGAACAGGAATTGGGGCTTACCATTTCTGTGGATGATTGGGGGCAGATTTTACAATTAGTTAATACTTCCTCTATTTGTGCTAAACATTCCCTAATTCAATTTAAAGTGGTTCATAGAGCACATATGTCCAAAGATAAGTTAGCGCGTTTTTACTCGCATATTAATCCTTTCTGTGATAGATGTTCGGGGCAGACAGCCTCTTTAACTCATATGTTTTGGTCTTGCCCTACTTTGGAAACTTTTTGGAGAGATATTTTTAATATTATTTCTAAGGTATTAAATATAGATATCTCTCCTCACCCTATTACTGCTATCTTTGGACTACCTAAAATTTCTAGTAATCTTTCCCCTTCAGCCCGTAGAATGATTGCATTTCTTACTTTAATGGCGAAAAGATGTATTTTACAACATTGGAAAGAGCTTAATGCTCCAACTACCTTTTTTTGGTTCTCTCAGACGATTTTATGTTTGAATTTGGAGAAAATTAGAAGTAACCTTTATGATTCTTCATTTAAATTTGAACAGATTTGGGGACCTTTTATTCGATATTTTCATTTAATGTAATATTTACCCTTCTTGTTTTTTTTTCACTGTTTTTAATGGAGGTCGGGATTGAGGACGTGATTTTAAGTTTAACTCTGTTTGGTTTCAAGTTAGCCCATTGCTTTGCCTTGCTTTTAGTTAGCTGCACGGTGGGTTTTTTTTTGGGGTTTTTTTTTCTTTTTTTTCCATTGATATATATACAATTTAGTATACTATTATGTTATCTTGGTTTCTTATGCTTAAATTACATTGTTTGTAGTATTTTCTTTTTGGTATTGATATCTTTTGGAATTTTATTATACTTTAACATTGTATTAATGTTTATATGGCTTACCTTTTTTGTATACTTACTCAATAAAAAGATTTAAAAAGAAAGAAAAAAAAGACACTTTTAACTTGCACTGGACACTTATAACTTGATTTTAACTGACATGTGGCTGTTGTGTTTTACTATTAATTGTTATGTTTATTATTTAGCATTGCATTTGTTATGTTATGATTGCACTGCTCCTGGGAAACGCTGTCTCATTCTGCCCTGCAGAGCTGATGTACAGTTAGAATGACAATAAAGTTTTTTGAATCTTGTATCTTGAATCTTGAACAGTCAATAATAGGAAAATTTGATGATTTCCATCGGAGCTGCTCGCACAAGTCGCTATGGCACTATATATATTTATATTCTGTATAGTATATAATTATTGTATGTTTACACATATGTATGTTTATATACAAACTCACACACATGCACATTTTATAGTATTTATATTTTTAATTAATATGTATTATAATGTATTGCTGCCGCAAAATAACAAATCTCTCTCATATGCCAGTGATATTAAACCTTCTTCTGACTTTGATTTTAACCTGGTTACTTCTTTATTACATTTCTTTTCCACAGTAAATCATCAGAGGAATACACACAAAATGCTGGAGGAACTCAGCAGAACAGGAAAAAGAGTAAACAGTCAATCTTTCGGGCTGAGGGCCTTCATCAGTTTACTCTTTTCCATAGATGCTGCCTAGCCTGCTGAGTTCCTTCGGCATTTTGTGTGTGTTGTTTGGATTGCCAGCATCTGCAGATTTTCTAGTGTTTGAAATCGTCAGCTGGGTGTAACATTCAGGCTGTAGATTGAGACAGCCCGATGAAATCTGAACGACGTACTGCCACACTTGAGCCTTCTGACACTTGGAAGCGGTGGAGATTTTACCAACATGATGTCTCGCATAGAGAACGGGCTGAATGCTGTGTCACAAGGGAAAACATGAAGTAGGGGAGTGGAATGTTGGCAGGGGAGTGAAAAGCTCTTACTGAGCTATATCTGTGAAGGGACGTTGTGACAAGTGACACTTGACATTAATCATCTTTCCTGGTGTGTTATTGAGCATTTCCTGGCTCTGGGCCTGTACTTGCTGGAGTTCAGAAGAAAGAGAGCGGAATCTCATTGAAACATATCGGTGTTGGGACCACTTCTTTTTATGCTGTGCATAATGATTTAGATGATGGAATATAAACGCAAACAACAGGAATTCTGCAGATGCTGGAAATTCAAGCAACATACATCAAAGTTGCTGGTGAACGCAGCAGGCCAAGCAGCATTTATAGGAAGAGGCGCAGTCGACGTTTCAGGCCGAGACCCTTCGTCAGGACTAACTGAAGGAAGAGTGAGTAAGGAATTTGAAAGTTGGAGGGGGAGGGGGAGATCCAAAATGATAGGAGAAGACAGGAGGGGGAGGGATAGAGCCGAGAGCTGGACAGGTGATAGGCAAAAGGGGATACGAGAGGATCATGGGACAGGAGGTCCGGGAAGAAAGACAAGGGGGGGGTGACCCAGAGGGGGGGGTGACCCAGAGGATGGGCAAGAGGTATATTCAGAGGGGCAGAGGGAGAAAAAGGAGAGTGAGAGAAAGAAAGAATCCCCCTCCTGTCTTCTCCTATCATTTTGGATCTCCCCCTCCCTCTCCAACTTTCAAATCCCTTACTCACTCTTCCTTCAGTTAGTCCTGACGAAGGGTCTCGGCCTGAAATGTCGACTGCACCTCTTCCTACAGATGCTGCTTGGCCTGCTGCGTTTACCAGCAACTTTGATGTATGTTGCTTAGATGATGGAATAGATGGCTTTGTTGCCAAGTTTGCAGATGATACAGAAATTGGTAGAGGGGCAGGTAGTGTTGAGGAAACAGGTAGGATGCTGAAGGACTTAGATAGGTTAGGAGAATGGGCAAGAGAATGGGCAAATAAAATACAATGTTGGAAAATGCATGGTCATGCACTTTGGTAGTAGAAATAAATGTGTGGACTACTTCCTAAACGGGGAGAAAATCCAAAAATCTGAGATGTAGAGGGTCTTGAGAGACCTCTTGCAGAATACCCTGAAGGTTAACTTGCAGGTTGAGTCAGTGGTGAGGAAGGCAAGTGCCATGTTAGCACTCACTTCAGGAAGTCTAGAATACAAGAGCAAGGACATGATGCTGAGGCTTTCTAAGGCATTGTTGAGGCCTCACCTTGAGTATTGTGCAAACACGAGGAATTCTGCAGACGCTGGAAATTCAAGCAACACACATCAAAGTTGCAGGTGAATGGCAGCATCTCTAGGAAGAGGTACAGTCGACATTTCAGACCGAGACCCTTCGTCAGGACTAACTGAAGGAAGAGCTAGTAAGAGATTTGAAAGTGGGAGGGGGAGGGGGAGATCCAAAATGATAGGAGAAGACAGGAGGGGGAGGGATGGAGCCAAGAGCTGGACAGTTGATTGGCAAAAGGGATATGAGAGGATCATGGGACAGGAGGCCCAGGGAGGAGGAAAAGGGGGAGGGGGGTAAAACCCAGAGGATGGGCAAGGGGTATAGTCAGAGGGACAGAGGGAGAAGAAGGAGAGGGAGAGAAAGAATGTGTATATAGAAATAAATAATGGATGGAGTACAAGGAGGAGGTGGGGCATTAGTGGAAGTTTGAGGAGTCAATGTTCATGCCATTGAGTATTGTGAACAGTTTTGGGCCCCTCATCTTACTGGCATTGGAGAGGGTCCAGAGGAGGTCAACAAGGATGATTCCAGGAATGAAAGGGTTATTATACGAGGAACATTTGATGGCTCTGAGTCTGTACTCACTGGAATTCAGAAGAATGAGGGGGGATCTCATTGAAACCTTCAAATGTTGAAAGGCCTAGACGGAGTAGATGTGGAAAGGATGTTTCCCATGGTGGGAGAGTCTCAATCAAGAGAGCACAGCCTCAGGATAGAGAGGCGCCCTTTCAAAACAGATGCGAAGAAATTTCTTTAGCCAAAGGGTGGCGAATTTGTGGAATTTTGTCGCCACATGTAACTGTGGAGGCCAGGTGGCTGGGTGTATTTAAGGCAGAGATTGATAGGTTCTTGATTGGACATGGCATCAAAGGTTACAGGGTGAAGGCCAGGAAATGGGGTTGGGGAGGAGAAATAAAGATCAGCCATGATTGCATGGCGGAGCAGACTCGATGGGTGAGATGGACTAATTCCGCTCCAATGTCTTATGGTCTTATGACCTTGCTGCACCAGGAGCCATGTGTGAACTCCTCTGACTGGAGAGCTGACACAAACTGCTGTCCTCCCTTTTGCTACATGCTGCTGTTGGCCCCCACAGCAATGAATCTCGCTGTGGTCAGGCAGCCCGTGGGGGCTGGTGCTGGGTGGGCGAGTGGAGAGTTGTGCATCTGCTCATCACCGAGATGTAGACCTGGAGCTGTACCCTGGGCAGTACGGTGAATGAGGACCATTGGTAAATTGCTCCCTTCCCCTATTCCCAACCATGATTCCCCTCTCCCTGCCCCCTCCCACTCTCAGTCCATAACGGAGACCCATATCAGAATCAGGTTTATCATCACTTACAGATGTCATGATTTTTTTTTGCAGCAGTAGAGTGCAATACGTAAAATTACTACAGTACTTTGCAAGTATCTTAGGCGCCCTAATTTAAGACTATTGCATGGCACTATATAAATCTTCAGTAACACACACAAAAGGATGGAGGAACTCAGCAAATTAGATAGCTTTGATAGAGGGGAACATACAATCAATATTACGGTCCGAGACCCTTCACCAGTCCCTTCATCGTTCCCCCTGATGAAGCTTCTCAGCCTGAACTGTTGACTCATTATTTTACTCCATAGTTGCTGTCTGACCTGCTGAGTTCCTCCAGCATTTTCTGTAGGTTACTCTGGAATTCCAGCTGCTATGCAATCTCTTGTATTTATGTGCTAAATCCATGTTACATTTCCTTCATGCAAAAAAGACTAAACATGCTTGTTGTAAAATAGCTTGGGTTGTTCTAAAATTGCACATCATGTAGCTCTTGGCCAAATTTGGCTCTTTAGACCAAAACTCTGATGTCTGGAGCCAAATAGCCCTAATGAAATCCAAACAAGTTATTAGTATTGGTAATATTGTCTTATTATTATCAAATGTACCAAGATAGAGTGAAAAACAGTTTGTCAGAGCAAATCATTACACAGTGAATTGAGGTAGAGCAAAGTAAAACAATAACAGAATGCAGAATAAAGTGTAGCAGCTCTCTGTAAAGTGCAGTGCAGGTAGACGATAACTTACTTATGGCCCATTACGCCACTGCCATTTAGAACAGCAATGAAGGTCCTCCATCTCTGTCTGTCCTTGGCCATCTTCTCTTTGTGCTCCAGGTATGGATTATAGTCATCGTATCTGCCTCTACAGTAGAGCTTCAAGTTGGTCTCCCACATTCCCTCCACCCTTCAGGGGTCTAATTATGTGCTGACTTGGTGATGGAGTTGGCCTCTGATCTCATCACGTGCCCAATCCATCTCCTAAGTTTCCTCATGATGGTTGTAGACATGTCCTCTTGATGATACTGAAGGAGTAGGGCATGGTTGCAGATCGTACTTGGCCAGAAATACGGAGGATCATCTGGAGGTTCATGGTGTGGAATGGCGATAGCTTGACAAGGTCGCTTTCTGTCATGTGCCAGCATTCCGACCTGTACAAGAGTGTGGATAGGACACACCTGCTGGTACAGCTTCACCTTGGTGTGGACACTAAAGACTATGCTGAGCATGCACTGGATGTCGTCCTTGGTTCCAGCATCCTGCCGAATGATGCTGCCCAGTTAGGTGAGTCTATCGGCGCTGGGTAAGTCGATACCATATGTGTTATGGTTATGGTCTCAGTCTTTCTCTGGCTGAATCTGCGTCCAACCTGTCCACTAAAGATTCACAGGCAATGAGTTTTCTCTTGCACGTTCTGTTGTGTATGTGATAGTAATCTGAGGTCATCCACAAAGTCTAACTCTTCTAAAGTAGAGAATAGAGTCCACCTTATGCCCCTTTTCTTATCTCTCATTGTTTGCCTCAGAACCCAGTCAACCATCAGGTTAAACAATAAGGTGCAAGATCATAATAAGGTAGATGGTTACTTGGGACTGGCAGCAACTATATCGTGCACTTACAGACGTTTTGGATCTTGCACCCTGTCCCATTACCTCCTGCTGAACTTGATGAAATTGCTTCTCCCTCTCCAGTCTGCATAGTTCTCCCATCCCCAGAGATTTCTCAATTGGAATGATGGGAGAGATAGCAAGGTCCTTCACGTCCAACAAGGCAAAGATGAAATTCAAAAAGGTTTAACGATTAACTTTATTTGTCAAACGTATCTCAAAATGCTGAAACGTACAGTGAAATGCATTGATGTGTCAACAGCCAACACAGTCCAGCAATGTGCTGGGGGCAGCCCACAAGTGCTTCCAAGCTTCAAATGCCAGCATAGCAGGCCTAGAACTTACTAACCCTAAAGCTAACCATACACCTTTGGAGTGTGGGAGGAAACCTATGCAGACATGGGGGGAACATACAAACTCCTTAAAGACAGTACTGGGAATAGAACCCTGAATGTCAGCATTGTAAGGTATTATTCTAACCACTCTGCTATTGTGCCACCCTATGATGGGACAATAAAACAGACTCTACGGTCCAGATGAATGGCCAGCACAGGATGCAGCCACTACCAGTGATCAGGAGTGGCCCGCATTGTCGGAGCACCACTCATTCCAGCCCAGCCCTTTTCAGTCCTCATACGATACCGTGGATTATTCATAGTCATAGTCAGGGCAAGACCAGGTCCTCAACACAGCAGTCTTTTTAAAATGTGCCACAAGTTGTGCCATATTAATTTGAGTGAAGTTAGAAGTTTGAGAAATAGAGGGAATAGAAACATAGAAACATAGAAAATAGGTGCAGAAGTAGGCCATTCGGCCCTTTGAGCCTGCACCGCCATTTATTATGATCATGGCTGATCATCCAACTCAGAACCCCGCCCCAGCCTTCCCTCCATACCCCCTGACCCCCGTAGCCACAAGGGCCATATCTAACTCCCTCTTAAATATAGCCAATGAACTGGCCTCAACTGTTTCCTGTGGCAGAGAATTCCACAGATTCACCACTCTCTGTATGAAGAAGTTTTTCCTAATCTCGGTCCTAAAAGGCTTCCCCTCTATCCTCAAACTGTGGCCCCTCGTTCTGGACTTCCCCAACATCGGGAACAATCTTCCTGCATCTAGCCTGTCCAATCCCTTTAGGATCTTATACGTTTCAATCAGATCCCCCCTCAATCTTCTAAATTCCAACGAGTACAAGCCTCATTAATGGGGAAGCCTCATTAAAACTGTCCGCCCAGTCCCTTTTCTGTCTCCTCCTCACCTACCCAGTTTCTCTTACACTCACCCCAGTCTTCCCATCACCCTGTTTCATTCCTTCCCTCCACCCATTACATCTGCCTATCCCCACCACTTTCATTTCACTGGTTCCTTCTACCAGCTCATCCCCACACCCCTGCTGGTCCAATCTACCCTCCATTATTTGTTTGTGGTCATGGGCTTCCAATCACAAAACAAATTCTCCACCCGTTACCAAGCCAAAATTGGCAAGAAGTCCAACTTAGAGGCCATGGGACATCTCCCATGTGGGACCTTGTCGTTAGCCTCACTGAAGTCAACTACACTGCCCTGGCCTTTTGATCTCCTTGAATGTTTCAATCAAATTCCTTAGATGGGATCTTCCTTCGGCAAATATGATCCTGATATTTTGATACTCATCTGATAACTTACAATAATTAAAAATATATGCGGGCTCCTGTAACGGCCTCATAGTCACACAATCAGCCACTATTTAAAATGTAGGCCTACAGAACAGAAATACTAATTGGCTGGTGAACTTGCTTTGACAACACAAAAGTTGGGATTTCTCAATAGCTGCTCATTTTAATTCTACTTCCCATTCCCATTGGTAGCCTCCAGCTTGATGATATGAACACTGATTTCTCTAACTTCCAGTGGCTTCTCCCCCTCCCCTTCTCTCTTTCTCTATTCCCCATTCTGGCTCTCCTCTTACCCCATCTTTTCTCCTCACCTGCACGTCATCTCTGTCTTGTGTGTGTCCTTTCCCCTTCTCTTTCACCCATGGTCCACTGTCCTCTCCTATCAGGAGCCTTCTTCTTCAGTCCAGCTTTGTCCTTCATTCCTTCTCCCCCACTCACCACCTTCCCCCTCACCTAGTCTCACCTATTACCTGCAAGCCTGCACTCCTTGCCATCCCCCAACCCTCTTATTCTGGCTTCTTTCCCATTTTGTTCAAGCCCTGATATAGAATCTTGGCCCAAGACGTTGACTGTATATTCCGCATTATAGATGCTACCTCACCTGCTGATTTCCTCCAGCATTTTGTGTGTGTTTTCCTCTGGATTTCCAGCCTTTTATGTTTAACATTTCTACATCCTTTGCAGACACCGCACGTACGTTCTCATTATAGTTTACTTTCACAAATAACTTTGTACAGCAATATGTTGAGGATGCAGAGGGGGATCACAAAGTCGAGGAAAGAGGACCAGGTCGAGACAACAGAGACTTATGGACAAGAGGAGATTGGTGGGTAATACCGTTCCGGCTGACCAGAAATGCACTGAGAGCGGTAAGCGTAAAGGAGTTGGGTGCTTACTCATCTGGTTAACACTGGATGGTGCAATCCAGGGCATATTACGATCAAGGAACGTGTTTGCAGACTGGATATTGAACTTTTTACTGTTGGACTTTGGCCACATTCCACCGAGATACAACACTTGGCGGCACGGGAGGTCGTTCCTGCCTGTGGCCATCGAACGTGCAGCTCCTCCCGTGGAGGGTCAGACACCCTGCACCAATAGACTGGTCCTGAACTGAGTTTCCATCTGGCATGGTTTGCATTTTGGTGTTTGATTGTTTGTGGTTTTTGTACTGCTATATTTAAGCTCTATTCTTGGTTGGTGTGGCTGTAACGAAACCAAATTTCCCTCGGGATTAATAAAGTATATCTATCTATCTATCTAAACTACACTTTTTACCTTCAACCACCTCATTTTATATTGATTGTTAAAAAGTATAGTTCCGTCATCATGCATCTGACATCCTACTAAAATTAAACTGGCAACCTGCAAATGAATAATTGTTCTGACTCTGTTTTTCACGAGTTAACTACTCATTTATAATAGATTAAAGATTGGAGCTCCATTAGATCAGGGCAGGCAGTAACATTGAAACAGCGAGCTGCTGGTCTCCTGCTCTTGTACATTGCAGGAGCAATCTCTCTCTCTCTCTCTCTCCCTCCCTCCCTAGTGAAAGAGAGCCTGTTTGAGATGTTAAAGTGTTGGGAAGGACGGCAGTTTTTTGATGGATTCTAGATCATGGTATCTTCACTGTTGCTTTCATGGTGGGTGGTGGGGATTTGTGCTTTTGCTGGAGCAAGTGGGGGGAGCGGGAGAGGGGAGGGTTGTCGCTTTTGCCGCTAATTGTGCATGGGGAAGAGGAGGGGCTTTGAGTTTCTAACATTTCTGTCATTCATTCTTTGGGGTATTTTCTGTTTCGTGGACGTCTGTGAAGAGTAAGAATTTCAGGTTGTATGCTGTATTCATTCCCTGATATGGAACCATTTGAACCATTCATTATCATTGCTGAGGACAAGGAGATTGCAGAGCAACTCCATTCAGAGCAAAACTGCACACAGGCAATTCAATTACTAAAAAAACAAAGACTACATTTAAAATAACGTCTGTGTTATTTACAGCGACATCTAAGTTACAACTGAATTAAAAGCAAACAACTCTAAAATTAAAAGAAACAGTGACTGTCCCAGTCAAGTATTGCACATGCCCTTGTTACGAAATACAATGATTAAATAGAAAGTAGTGTCAAGAATTAAAGCTGAAATTAAAGAAAGACAAAAAGCTCTGAAATCAAAGGAAGGTAGTTGCCCTGTTTAAAGCCAAGTATCGCACTCGGAGATTGTCCATGATGCCTCTGGACTATGTGTGGTGGGGAGAGGGCATTGTTCAGTTGCACAACAGCCCTGGGGACGAAAGCTGTTTTTCAGTCTGGATGTCCATGCAGAGATGTTTCTGCATCTCCTGCTGGTTGTAAGAGATTGAGCAGTTGATTGCTGAGTTGGGTTGAGTCCATCACGATGGGAATTGTGGATTGTAGACAATGTGAACTGAAGATGGTTTTTATACCTGGTAGTTGTGTCTCCAAAGATGTTCTATACAGTCCTGATCACTCGTTGAAGAGTTTTTTGGTCTTGCAGCTAGCACCATACTGTCGTGCAGTAGTCAGTATGTTCTTAATGGCACAACGGTAAAAGTTTCCCAGGAGCTTCTGGGGGCAGATTGGCTTTCTTTAAACTCCTATGATAGTGGAGGAGTTACTGAGCCTTCCCTACTATCAAGGAGGCATGGATGGTCCAGTAGAGCTCCTCTGTGGCGTTTTCTTCCCAAAAGCTTAAAGCTGGACACTCTTCCCACTGCTTTACCACTTCTGAGAAGCAGAGCTTGTTCATGCCTTCTTTATTTCCTGAAGTCAGTAATCATTGTTTTTTCAAGTTGAGTGCATGGTATTGGTTATTGCACCATTGCGACACTTTCTGTACCTCCTTTTGCTGTGCTACCACACAGAGGTCGAGGTGGTGCTGGACCAGGGTGAAGGAGATCTCTAGGTGGTCGCCAATGAGGCTGGTCCAGGATGTGCCCGGCCCCCACTCTCCCATCCTCTCCATCACTGATGCCACCACTGCTGTTTTGTTATTATTTCTAACTAATCCAATCACTGTGGTGTCACCTGCAAATTTGATCATGGGTAGCATTTACCTTTGATGAGAAATTACACCTCATCTCATGATAAGTTATGGAATGAGATATATGACCCATCCTGTGGGTGCCACAGTATTGTTGCAGTTAGTTTGACACCATTACAAGTTCAAGTTCAATTTTAATTGTCATTCAACCAGGCATGAATATGAATGAGTACAGCCAAATGAAACAGGGTACGCCCAGGGCCAAGGTGCAAAACACAGAACCAACAGTCATACACAGCACAAGGCACACAAAGCAGTAAAATAGATTCACACAAAAAAATAGTCCAAGTCCCTGAGTCTGTGAATGTTGCAGCAGTCTACAGTTGAATACATTATATCTTGTCTTCTACCAAACTAACACTGGAGGGCAGCACGGTACTCCAGCCTGTATACCATGCCACAACACCTTCGCCACTCCAGCGGCACAAAACCACTCCGATGCCTCCCTCCGAGGCGGCTGCAAACAGGCGACATCGTGGAGTGAGGTCTCATCCTCACTATGACCAAGGATATGCAGCGCCTCCGCCGTTCACCAATAAACCAGTGAATCGGACTTGCAGCTTTCCACGTTAACTATGTCCAACAGAGTCTTGCGACCACAAGCAAAGCAACTAAGATGATCACTTGTTTGTTGATTGTACGCTTCCTTAGTGCGCCATTCTGACACCTCTCTGGCTCAGGCAGCAGCACGATCCGCCCCAAGCCCAACGCCTTCAGTTTCTCCGCCAATGAACAACTTGCTGATGGAGTAGACCTGTTGTACTACAATTTAAAATAACGTCTTATTTGGAATGACATCTAAGTTACAACTATCGTAATGTTCTTAATGTCCAGCAATGTCTTGCAATTGTGAAAAGTACTTTTAAAAAAGACAATACCACCTTTTGTTGGTCCCATAGAAGCTGCTGTGTCTGAGCACACCGCCATCTTACCGGAAGTCGCTACCTTGCACAAGGACTCCTAAGTCCCTCTGCACCTCTGATGTTTGAACCTTCTCCCTATTCAAATAATAGTCTGCACTATTGTTCCTTTTACCAAAATGCATTATCATACATTTCCCAACACCGTATTCCATCTTCCACTTTTTTGCCCATTCGTCCCAATTTGTCCAAGTCCTGCTGCAATCGCATTGCTTCCTCAACTCTACCTATCCCTCCACCTATCTTTGTGTCATCCACAAACTTTGCCTCAAAGCCATTAATTGTCTCAAGATGGTGGCACGTGTGTATTGCGAGGCTCAGTGTTTTACCAGATTTTGAAAAATAGTGTTAATTTATCTGCTTGTTTCCTGCGTGTTCGCTGGATTCGGCTATGCGAACTACTCTTACAGAAAACAGTCACTTTTGGACATTAACTATTGATGTACCAACATAGTTTTGGACTATCCATTCAACTTCAACCAACTACCCCCAGAGTTATAGTAAGGACACCGCAGACCTGCATTCAACTGGCTCCGACCGGAAGGGCCTGGTGCCGGCGTCAAGACTGTAAACAAAGATGGGGGAAGCATGGAGGTTTGTGTGCTAGACTAAGGCCAAATCCACACCGGCCAGCGCTACCTAGCATCTTCCTCGCCAATGTTCGGTTTCTGACAAACGAGCTGGACGAACTAAGGACTTGGACCCTCACGCAAAGCAGGTTTATGGATTGCAATGTCATGTTTTTTACGGAGACACGGCTAAACAGTGATGTCCCAAACAATGTGGTAGAACTGGAAGGGCGCACGGTCTTCAGGGCTGACAGAGCTGCAACAGCGATAGGTAAAAGTAGGGGAGGTGGTTTATGCATCTACGTGAATCGATCATGGTGCACTAACTCTACTATTGCTGATACTTATTGCTCTGCTGATCTGGAATACCTGATTATTAAGTGCAGACCTTTTTATCAACTGCGAGAGCTTACATGCATCATTGCTGTCGCAGTTTATGTTCCACCGGATGCTAATGCTAAAGTAGCTATGAAAGACCTCAGTGCCGCTATTAGCAAGCTGCAGACACTGCATCCAGACGGAGCCTTTATTGTCGCTGAGGACTTTAATCATTGTAACCTATGTACCGTGCTTCCAAGATTTTACCAAAATGTATCATGCACCACAAGGGGAAATAAAACCTTAGATCATGTCTACACAATGTGGCTGATGCCTACAAAGCCACTACCCTCCCCCACCTGGGACAGTCTGACCATCTTTCATTGTTTCAGCTTCGCAAGTGTAGCCCGGTCATTAAACGTGTGAAACCCACAATAAAGACTATTAAGATTTGGCTGGAGGGTGCTGACTCTGCTCTCCAGCACACAGACTGGAGAGTGTTTGCAGCCCATGCCATCATAGACTCTCAGATTAACATTAATTTATATACCAACTCTGTCCTTGAGCACATCAACAAGTGTGTAGATAGAGTGACATCACAAACACAAATAAAAGTTTTCCCCAATCAGAAACCATGGATGAACAGAGAGGTTCACCTCCTGCTCAAAGCCAGAGATTCAGCCTTCAGGTCTGGAGACCGGGAGGCTTACAGCTCAGCCAGGGCCAACCTGAGGAGGGGAATCTCTCAGGCTAAACACATATACAAACAGAGAATCGAGGAGCATTTCAACTTCTCAGACCCCTGTGCATGTGGCATCGCATACAAGTCACTATAGACTTCAAACCAACTAGAACTGTGGCCCCTTCCAGCTCTGCTTCCCTCCCTGATGAGCTCGATTACTTCTATGCTCGCTTTGACCGAGAGAACAAGGAGGTCACCCTCAAAGCGGATCTCCCACCTGGTGAACTGCCTCTCTCACTTTCCACCTCCGATGTTTGCGCCACCCTGAGCAGGGTGAATGTATGGAAGGCAGCTGATCCGGATGGAATACCTGGCCGTGTGCTCAGAGTCTGTGCAGGGCAGTTGGCTGGGGTCTTCACGGACATTTTTAATCTGTCCCTGGCCCAGGCAGTTGCCCCCACAAGCTTCAAGATCGCCACCATCGTGCCAGTGCCAAAGCATTCCACTGCCACAGGCCTGAATGACTTCCACCCAGTTGCACTCACCCCCAGCATTGAGAGACTGTCTCTTTTCCTTTTTCAATCTTTTTATTAGTTTCATAAAAATAAACATAACATGTTAATGGTACAAAATTATTGGGAATACATTGTTATAAGTAGCATAAGTGATTATAAAGCCAGTTAACACTTAAATGATAAAACTCCCAATCATATAGGATACAAATGAGCAATATATAACAAAGAAAAATATCAAAAAAAATCATGAAAAAGAAAAAAAAATTATAACCCCCCCCAAAAAAACTAATCTAAACAGAATTAATCAACTAAACTGAAAAAAAGACATGGGCTGTTTTGTAACATCGTAAAAAAAAGAGAAAAGGGAAAACCTTAGTGTTGACGACTCCGTTCCTCTCAACCAATATTACAAAGAAATAAAATAAGTTTGGAAAAGCTCAAATTACGTCATATGAAAATGTTGAATAAGTGGCCCCCAAGTCTTTTCGAATTTAGTAGAGGGATCATAAACAACACTTCTAATTTTTTTCCAAATTTAAACAGCATAGTTTGAGAAAACCAAAGAAATGTGGTAGGGAGAGACTGTTTCTATCACATCTGAAATCCTGTCTGCCTACTACCCTAGACCCCCATCAATTTGCCTATTGCACCAACAAGTCAACAGAGGATGCCATCTCCACGGCACTTCACTCTGCCCTGACCCACCTGGACAGCTCCAACTCTTACATCAGAATGCTGTTCATTGAATTTAGTTCGGCATTCAATACTGTGATCCCCTCCAAGCTGATCGCCAAACTTCGCCAGCTTAGTATCAGCGTATCCCTCTGCAATTGGTCCTTGCACTTTCTGACTAACAGACCCCAATCAGTTAAGTTAGACAACCTCTCCTCCTCCACTCTCACCCTGAATACCGGCGTGCCTCAAGGCTGTGTGCTGAGCCCTCTTCTGTACTCCCTTTTCACCTATGACTGCATTCCTGTACATGGTTCTAACTCCATAATCAAGTTCGCAGATGACACCATGGTGGTGGGCCTGATCAGAGGGGATGACGAGATGGTCTACAGGGACGAGGTATGCCGACAACAACCTGGCCCTTAACACCCAGAAGACCAAGGAGATCGTTGTGGACTTCAGGCATGCTAGGAGCCACACTCACATCCCCATCTACATCAACAGAGCTGTAGTCAAGCTTCAAATTCCTTGGTGTCCACATTTCCGAGCATCTCACCTGGTCCCTGAACTCCTCCATCCCGATCAAAAAGGCACAACAGCACCTTTATTTCCTGTGGAGCATCAAGAAAGCTCACCTCTGTCCCAGGACTGATGGACTTTTACCACTGTACCATTGAGAATATACTCACCAACTGCATCTCAGTGTGTTATGCTAATTGTCCCGTATTGGACCGCAAAACACTCCAGTGTATGGTGAAAACTGCCCAGCAGATTATCGGCACCCAATTGCCCACCATTGAGAACATCTACCATAAACGCTGCCTGGGCAGGGTGAAAAGCATTATCAAAGATGCATCTCACCCTAACCATGGAGTTTTTACTCTCCTCCCATCCGGTAGGCGCTACAGGAGCCTCCACTCCCGCACCAGCAGGCACAGGAAAAGCTTCTTCCCTGAGGCTGTGACCCTGCTGAACCTCACATCACAGCGCTAAGCAGTATTGCACCCGTATTGTACTGTCTCAGTACTTTTATATTTGTGTGCTGTAGCACTTACTTTTTATTCGCAATTATTTTGTAAACAAACACTATTTTGTAAATAACACTATTCTTTGCATTTCTGGTTAAATGCTAACTGCATTTCATTGGCTTTGTATCTGTACTCGGCACAATAACAATAAAGTTGAATCTAATCTAATCTAATCAATTCCATTATCTAAATTATTGACAAACAAAGTGAAAAGCAATGGTCCCAATACTGATCCCCGAGGAACACCACGAGTCATCGGCAGCCAACCAGAAAAGGTTCTTTTTATTCGTACTCACTGCTTTCTGCCTGTCAGCCATTCCTCTATCCATGCCAGTATCTTTCCTGTAACGCCATAGGATTTTATCTTGTTAAGCAGCCTCATGTGTGGCACCTTATCAAATGCCTTCTGAAAATCCAAGTAAATGACATTCACTGCCTCTCCTTTGTCCACCCTGCTTGTTACTTCCTCAAAGAACTCTAACAGATTTGTCATGCAAAAGCCATGTCCTTTGACCACTGAGGTTAGGCTCACTGGTCAATAATTTCCTTTCTTTTGCCTCCCTAAGTAGGTGGTTGCTGGGTAGTGAGGCTTGTTGGGCTGGAAGGTCCTGTTCTGCGCTGTATTTCTAAATAAATAAAAGTTCAGGTCACATGTCCATAATAATTTTTCCTCACATTTGTAGATAAGTGTAGCTTTATGATGAGATAGGAGCCTGACTGACCATTATTTAAAAATATATCATTAATATATTGTATGGTGGGATAGAGATACGTCTCTACCTTGGGAGGTGTAATCTGCAGGTCATCCCTGGACAAGGAGTATCACCTGATTAGCCCCCCCCCCCTGATCAAAGTCACATGAAGCCATGGGAGCAGGTGGTGGATGGTCGTATGAGCCAGAGGTCCCCAACCACTGGGCCGCGGACCCATACCGGGCTGCAAAGCTTGAGCTACCGGGCCGCGAGGAAACGATATGAAATGATATGAGTTAGCTGCACCTTTCATCATTCCCTGTCACGCACCGTTGGACACCCCCCCCACCACCCCGGTCGGCCAGTCCACAAGAATATCGTCAATATTAAACCGTTCCGCGGTGCAGAAAAGGGTTGGGGACCCTTGGTATGAGCAGATGGTGCGTATCAGAAGTCCTGGTTATGCTCACCTATGCCAGGCGAACAAACTCTGAAGAGTGTTGATAATGGCTGGAGTCACCCATCTTAGCTCCCCAGAAGGTTGCAAACCACTTCTGTAGAAAAAGTTGCCAAGAGCAATCATGCTTATGGAAAGGCCACAATCGCCCACATCGTACGATGCAGCACACAACAAACAAGTGAGCCATAAATCACTGTGCTGGCGCTGTGATTCATTGAGTGGGTGCTTTAACATTTCTGTGTAACAGAATGGAAGAAAATTAGTTCATGTTAATTATCACTTTCTTTCTTCCTCTCCCAAGGATAAGCATGATGACTTATATTAGTTCTTCAAGCAAGTAGCTTTGCATGTTTTTGGACAATGGTTACTCAACTTGATAGGGGTCGTATCCCTATACTGATATGCAGGTTGCATTGCCATCATTGAGTTACAGAGTCATGAAAAACTACAGCACAGAAGCAGGCCCTTCGGCCCATCCAGTCCATGCTGAACCATTGACCTGCACATGGACCACAGCCCTCTGTACCCTTTCTATCCATGTACTTTCCAAACTTCTCAAGTGTTGCTGTTGAACCTGCATCCACTAGTTGTGGCAGCAGCTGGTTGTGCACTTGCACCACTCTCTGAGTCTGACCGCCCCCCCCCCACAAAATAAACCTTCCCCGCATAAAAATACAACAAACCATCAGCCCCCAAACCCCCTCCGCTCGCACAACAAAATGGAAAAGGAACAGGCGATAAAAACGAAGAATATAAAAACCATAAGTCTGAAAAAGTCCGCAGTCCGTAAACACAATAGACCAGTCCATAAACGTAGAACCACGATAACATCCTCCGATATCACTGACATTCATTGAAAGAGAGGGACACCACACAAGGCAGAGGCCTACCTGCCTGCAGCAATGAGCTGCACAGCGATAGGCCGCTCACAGACTCCTCAGCAGTGGTCAAAAGGAAGGCAGTCGGCACTGAACTCTTGTTGGCCTTCCTGATTCATCTCGATGTCTCAGTCTACCTTGACTCTTTAATTGTTGATTAACGGGCACTTTAATCAGCGAGATGGCGTCGAACATTGGCTCACGTCCTCGCCTCGAACTTTCTTCACCTCGAGGCAGTCAAGTATGTGCTAGCTTCCTGGAATCTTCCTGGAGACAGCAAAGCGCTGGATCGCTCAAGCGATCTCCAAGCTGTGAGTCGCAGGCTCTGACCGTTCCAGAAACACACGTAAGGTGAAAACCAGATGTAAAAGAAGTAGACATTTACTGCCAGATGTCAAACTGGTCACTCACGTCATAGATCCCCATCTACAAAGTCTTCCCAGAAGCATTTTTGTGCACAAGGCAAAGGAAAAACATCACATTCAAATGTCTGTTTTAGATCGAAGTAAGACCATTCTAGCTTCCAAATTAAAATTCCAGAGACATTAGTGCATGACTATTTCGTGAATCTTGACCTGTAAGTGTTTCCATTCCCATTCCAACACGCTGGTCCATGGCATCTTCTATTGGCATGTTGAGGCCTCTCTCAGGGGAAGGAGCAACACCTCATATTCTGTCTGGGTAGCCACCAACTTGACAGCATGAACATCGATTTCTCCAACCTCCAGTATTTTCTACCCTTTCTCTCTTTTTTCTTTCGCCATTCTGACTACCCTTTTACCCTCTACCCTTCTCCTCACCTGCTCATCACCTCCCCTTGGTGCCTCCTCCTTCTCCTTCTCACATAGTCCACTCTCCTCTCCTTTTATTTCTTCTTCAGCCCTTTACCTTTTCCACCTGCCACCTCCCAGTTTCTTACTTCATCCCCTTTCTCTCGCCTACCAACCTATCTTCCCCCCTCACCCTGTCTCACCATCACCTACCAGCTTGTACTTCATCCCCTCTCCCACCTTTTCATTCTGGCTTCTTCCCATGCTGATGAAGGCCCTTGGCCCTAAACACCAACTGCTTAATCCTCTTTGTAGATGCTGCTTGACCTGCTGAGTTCTATCAGTATTTTGTGTGTGTTACTCTAGATTTCCAGCATCTGCAGAACCTTTGGTGTTTCTCTTTTTCACACTAGAGGGCAGGTAAGCTTTAAACATGTTGAAAGCATAGAGGTTTTGATTACATGCCAAATCTATGCAAACATCTGAAAAAGTAGAGGTGTCTCCAACCTGATGGCATAAATATTGATTTCTTTTTCTGGCTGAAATAAAATATCCTTACCTTCCCCTCTTCTATTCTGGCCTCTTACCTGTCCTCACCTGTCTATCATCTCCCCACCCCCCTCCCCCAGTGCCCCTGTCTCCCATGGTCCACTCTCCTCTCTTATCAGGTTCCTTTATCTCCAGCCTTTTACCTTTCCCACCCACCTGGCTTCGCTCATTATCTTCCAGCTAGTTCTCATTCACCTCTCCCCAACTTTTCATTCTGCTGTCTTCCCCCTTCCTTCCCAGTCCTGATGAAGGATCTGAGCCTAAAATAGTCATAGTCATAGTCATACTTTATTGATCCAGAGGGAAATTGGTTTTCCTTACAGTTGCACCATAAATAATTAGATAGTAATAAAACCATAAATAATTAAATAGTAACATTTAAATTATGCCAGGAAATAAGTCCAGGACCAGCCTATTGGCTCAGGGTGTCTGACCCGCCAAGGGAGGAGTTGTAAAGTTTGATGGCCACATGCAGGAATGACTTTCTATGACGCTCTGTGTTGCATCTCGGTGGAATGAGTCTCTGGCTGAATGTACTCCTGTGCCCAACCAGTCCATTATGAAGTGGATGGGAGACATTGTCCAAGATGGCATGCAACTTGGACAGCATCCTCTTTTCAGACACCACTGTCAGAAACATCCCTACAACATCACTGGCCTTACGAATGCCAACTGTTTATTCCTCTCCATAGATGTTGCTAGACCATCTGAGTTCCTCCAGCATTTTGTGTTTGCTGCTTTGGAATTTTAGCATCTCTTGTGTTTACCAAAAGAGTGATGCATTATTTTTCATATTTCAATTGATATACTGGCACAGGAAAATATAAAATATCCAGAGGTACAAATTACAGTAAAGAGGGGAAATTTGCCCAATGCTCCGTTTTTCACTTTTTCTTTTTCAGTACACGGGGACCAAAATCACTTGTTTTTCACTTTGCGTTCTGAAGCACCAGACACTTCCACAAGTAGAACATTACTCGGTGCCTCCTGAACCTAATAAAATGACCACTGAATGTATGTTCATTGTCTTCTGCTGCTGTAGCCCATCCACTTCAAGGTTCGACATGTTGTGCATTCAGAGATGCTCTTCTGCACACCATTGTTGTAACGTTAGTTATTTGAGTTACTGTCACCTTCCTGTCAGCTTGAACCAGTCTGGCCATTCTCCTCTGACCTCTCTCATTAACAACGCATTTTCTCTCACAGAACCTTTGTTCACTTGATGTTTTATGTTTCTCGCACCTTTCTCTGTTAACTCTAGAGACTGTTGTGCATGAAAATCCCAGGAGATGAGTAGTTTCTGAGATACTCAAACCACCCTGTCTGGCACCAACAATCATTCCATGGTCAAAGTTACTTTGATCACATTCCTTTCCCATACTGACGTTTGGTCTAAACAACAAATTAACCTCTTGACCATGTCTGCATGCTTTTGTGCATGCTTTCACTTTATGGATGTGTAATCAATCTACGAATATAAGCTATCTTACATATGTACATTTATTGTGTTTTTTAATTTTTGTATTCTTTATTTGATTGTGTTTATTTTGTGCTGCATCGGATCTGTAGTAATGGTTATTTCATATTCGTTTAGACTTGTGTACTGGAAATGACATTAAACAATCTTGAATGGAGCTGTTGCCACAGGATTGGCTGATTAGATTTTTGCATTGATGAGCAGGTGTACAGGTATGTTGAATGAAGTGCTTGGTGTCCTCACAGGAGTTTGGGAGGAATACACATTCCTTCTGCTATTTACAAAAGGCTTCTGCATGCACTTGAAGTTCTTAACACCATCCTAAGTGGTCCTTCTTTACTTCAATGTATGCCTTACGCCAAGGCATGCTAAAACTGCCCATGTTTACCAGCATTTCACATGAAACTGTACCATTGAAAGACTTTGTAGAGCAGTGGGGACAGGTTGATAGAGTCCTTGTTTTTATGAATGGGGAGTGTAAGATGTATCTATTCATATGCTCTGGTGAACAAGGTGATGGTGTCTTGGAGCCTGACCTTGGAGCATAGATAATCACAATTAACATAGAGAATGGAGCACAGAGGAATACAGCACTGTACAGGCCCTTTGGCCCAGAAGGTGGGAAGGGTTGGATTGATCATCTTCTTCTAAAGCCCATCACGCCTACAGGGGCATAGGTCACTAACAGCAGCTCACCAGAATCATCTGTCCTGGGCCAATAGAAGTTTGATTAGCCCTATGGCTTCCGCTTTCACAACACAACTTCATACATCTACCAGGTGAAGATCCTTCTTCTCTTGGGGATGATGTCTTTGGAGCTTTTGTTGCCATTTCTGTAGCTCTGGATTTTTATGGGATGAGGTTGCTAGCCCCATGCCCAACCCACCTCCTTTCACAGGTGAGCTTGGGGCCATCCATGGTGGAGTTTTAGATTGATCTTGGAGGAGATGAAAAGAATGGCACAACTTCATGGGCCAAAGAGCCTGTATTGGGCTGTAATGTCCCATGTTTTCTTTGTTTTATCTGATGAACCTCATGCACATATAGGCACATCCTCTTGCCGTAATCACCTTTCTACATTGGACAGACTGAGCAGCTTGGGGAAACACTTAATCTCCAAGGAGAAGCACATGAGTTCTGCAAAGTGATGGTGTTAGAACTTGACTCAACTGGTTTCTATAAGCTCAAGTCACCAGTTAATTCCAGTTCATTATAACACAAACTCATCTGATGACTCATACAATGAACTTCAAATGCAGAATGAGTCAGTATAATCCAGTCAACACAACACAAATTGCAGTTAAAATTAAACAGAACGCAATTCTTATCTGACAGCAGTAGTGTCGGGCACTTGGAATTATTAACATGAGTTACACTTCAAGTCACACACACACAATGCTGGAGAAACTCATCACGCCAGGCAGCATCAATGGAAAGGAATAAACAGTCAACGTTACAGGCCGAGATCCTTCATTATCTCGTGTTTGTGATGCTGCAGTTCAAGTCGAATTGCCTGGGACTATATTCGCTGGAATTCAGAATCAAAAGCAGGTTTTGAATCACTGGCATATGTTGTGAAATTTGCTTTGTTGCAGGAGCAGTACGTTGTAATACATAATAGTTTTTTAAAAAAAATAATACAGTACTGTGCAAAAGTCTTCGGGTGCAAAGCCTTTTGCACACACAGTACTGTTTTTGTCAATGTGGAGCGGAGAGTTTGTAAATCTGGCGGGAGCAAATGAGGTTGGGAATGGCGAGGGAGGAGTGCGGGACAGCTGGCAGACAAGGAGTGTCAGGGACAGGGGATGGTGTGAGTGCAGACACACCCAGCCCCAAGACACCAGCCAAGGTCATTTGATTCCAAACATTACAGATTGTCTCTCTGGTGCTTCCCAGTGCTTCCCATACCATCCTCTCAATCTTCCCATTTTCCAAATGATGATTCTCCTCTCCTTGTCCTCTTGCCACTCTCAGTCCACAATGGAGACCCAAATCAGAATCAGGTTTATCATCGCTCACATTCGTCACGAAATTTGTTTGTTGTTTGCGGCAGCAGTACAGTGCAATACATAAAATTACTGCAGTACTGTCCAAAAGTCTTAGGTATATATATATAAAATGAAGTAAGCAGTGAAAAAAGAGAGCAAAAAAATACTGAGTTAGTATTGTCCGTTCAGAAATCTGATGGCAGAGGGGAAGAAGCTGTTCCTAAAACGTTGAGTGTGTGTCTTCAGGCTCCTGTACCTCCTCTCTGATGGCAGGAATGAGAGGAGCACATGTCCAGAAGACCAAATGACCATAAGCTATAAAATCAGAATTAGGCCATTTGGCCATCATAGAAACATAGAAAAGCTACATCACAATACAGGCCCTTCAGCTCACAAAGCTGTGCCGAACATGAACTTACTTTAGAAATTACCTAGTGTTACCCATAGCCCTCTATTTTTCTAAGCTCCATGTACCTATCCAGGAGTTTCTTAAAAGACCCTATCATATCCGCCTCCACCACCATCGCCGGCAGCCCACTCCACACATTCACCACTCTCTGCGTTTTTAAAAAAAACTTGCCCCTGACATCTCCTCTGTACCTACTTCCAAGCATCTTAAAACTGTGCCCTTTTGTATTAGTCATTTCAGCCCTGGGAAGAATCCTCTGACTATCCATAGGATCAATGCTTCTCACCATCTTATACACCTCTATCAGGTCACCTCTCATCCTTCGCCACTCTAAGGAGAAAAGGCCGAGTTCACTCAACCTATTCTCATAAGGCATGCTCCCCAATCCAGGCAACATCCTTGTAAATCTCCTCTGCACCATTTCTTTAGTTTCCACATCCTTCCTGTAGTGAAGTGAGCAGAACTGAGCACAGTTCTCCAAATGGGGTCTGAGCAGGGCCTTATATAGCTGTAACATTACCTCTTGGCTCTTAAACTCAATCCCACGGTTGATGAAGGCCAATGCGCCATATGCCTTCTTAACCACGGAGTCAACCTGTGCAGCAGCTTTGAGTGTCCTATGGACTTGGTGCTGAAGATCCCTCTGATTCTCCACAGCCAAGAGTCTAACCATTGGTACTATATTCTGCCATCGTATTTGACCTACCAAAATGAACCACCTCACACTTATCTGGGTTGAACTCCATCTGCCACTTCTCAGCCCAGTTTTGCATCCTATTGATGTCCTGCTGTAACATCTGACAGCCCTCCACATGATCCACAACAACCCCAACCTTTGTGTCATCAGGAAACTTACTAACCCATCCCTCCACATCTTCATCCAGGTCACTTATAAAAATCACAAAGAGAAGGGGTCCCAGAACAGATCCCTGAGGCATACCACTGGTCACCAACCTCCATGCAGAATATGACTCATCTACAACCACTCTTTGCCTTCTGTGGGTAAGCCAGTTCTGGATCCACATGTCACTTTACTTTCTCAACAAGCCTTGCATGGGGTACCTTATCAAATGTCTTGCTGAAATCCATATACACTACATCTACTGCTCTACCTTCATCAACATGTTTAGCCACATCCACAAAAAATTCAATCAGGCTTGTAAGGCACAACCGCCTTTGACAAAACCATGCTGACTATTCCTAATCATATTATGCCTCTCCAAATATTAATAAATACTGCCTCTCAGGATCTTCTCCATCAACTTAACCAACCACTGAAGTAAGACTCACTGGTCTATAATTTCCTGGGCTATCTCTACTCCCTTTATTGAATAAAGGAACAACATCCGCAACCCTTCAATCCTCCAGAACCTCTCCCATCCCAATTGATGATGCAAAGATCATCGCCAGAGGCTCAGCACTCTCCTCCCTCGCCTCTCGCAGTAGCCTAGGGTACATCTTGTCTGGTCCCAGAGACTTATCCAACTTGATGCTTTCCAAAAGCTCCAGCACATCCTCTTTCTTAATGCCTATATGCTCAAGCTTTTCAGTCCGCTGTAAGTCATCCCTACAATCGCCTAGATCCTTTTCCTTTACTGAAGCAAAGTATTCATTAAGTATCTCTGCTATCTCCTCCGGTTCCATACACACTTTTCCATGTCACACTTGATTGGTTCTATTCTCTCATGTCTTATATTCTTGCTCTTCATATACTTGTAGAAAGCTTTGGGGTTTTCTTTAATCCTGCTCACCAAGGCCTTCTCATGGCCCCTTCTGGCTCTCCTAATTTCATTCATAAGCTCCTTCCTGCTAGCCTCATAATCTTCTAGATCTCTATCATTACCTAGTTTTTTGAACCTTTTGTAAGCTTTTCTTTTCTTCTTGACTAGATTTTCAACAGCCTTTGTGCACCACGAATCTTGTACCCTACCATCCTTTCCTTGTCTCATTGGAACACACCTATGCAGAACTCCACGCAAATATCCCCTGAACATTTGCCACATTTCTTCCGTATGTTTCCCTGAGAACATCTGTTTCTAATTTATGCTTCCAAGTTCCTGCCTGAAAGCCTCATATTTCCCTTTACTCCAATTAAACATTTCCCTAACTTGTCTGTTCCTATCCCTCTCCAATGCTATGGTAAAGGAGATAGAATTGTGATCACTATCTCCAAAATGCTCTCCCACTGAGAGACTTGACCCCTGACTAGGTTCATTTCCCAATTCCAGATCAACAGCCTCTCCTCTTGTAGGCTTATCTACATATTGTGACAGGAAACCTTCCTAAACGTACATAACAAACTCCACCCCATCTAAACCCCTTGTTCTAGGGAGATGCCAATCAATATTTGGGAAATTAAAATCTCCCATCACGAACAACCCTGTTATTATTACACCTTTCCAGAATCTGTCTCCCTGTCTGATCCTCGATGTCCCTGTTACTATTGGGTGGTCTATAAAAAACACCCAGTTGACTTATTAACCCCTTCCTCTTTCTGACTTCCACCCACAGAGACTCAGTAGACGATCCCTCCATGACTTCTTCCTTTTCTGCAGCCGTGACACTATCTCTGATCAGCAGTGCCAATCCCCCACCTCTTTTGCCTCTCTCCCTGTTCTTTCTGAAACATCTAAAGCCTGGCACTCTAAGTAGCCATTCCTGCCCCTGAGCCATCTAAGTCTCTGTAATGGCCACAACATTATAGATCCAAGTACTGATCCACGCTCTAAGCTCATCCGCTTTGTTCATGATGCTCCTTGCATTAAAATAGACACATCTCAAACCATTGGTCTGAACCTATCCCTTCTACATCACCTGCCTATCCTCCCTCTCACACTGTCTCCAAGCTTTCTCTATTAGTGAGCAAACTGCCTCTTCCTCCATCTCTTCAGTTTGGTTCTCACTCCTCAGCAATCCTAGTTTAAACTCTCCCCATTAGCCTCAGCAAACCTCCCCGCCAGGATATTTGTCCCCCTCGGATTCAAGAGCAACCCATCCTTTTTCTACAGATCACGCTTGCCCCAAAAGATGTCCCAATGATCCAGAAATCTGAATCGCTGCCCCGTGCTCCAATCCCTCAGCCACGCATTTATCCTCCACCTCACTCTATTCCCAGCTCACTGTCGCATGCCACAGGCAGTAATCTCAAGACTACTACTTTTGAGGTCCTGCTCCTCAGCTTCCTTCCTTAATGCCTTTAGTCTGTTTTCAGGACCTCCTTCCTTCTCCTACCTATGTCGTTGGTACCAATATGTACCACGACCTCTGGCTGTTCACTATCCCACTTCAGGATATCGTGGATGCGATCAGAAACATCCAGGACCCTGGCACCTGGGAGGCAAACGACTGTCCCTGTTTCTTTCCTGCATCCACAGAATCACCTGTCTGACCCTTTAACTATAGAGTCCCCTATTACTGCTACCTTCTTCCTTTCCCTGTCCTTCTGAGACACAGGGTCAGACTCTGTGCCAGAGGTGCGGCCACTGTTGCTTCCCCCAGGTAGGCCATCCCCCAAAACAGTACTCAAACAGGAGTACTTATTGTTAAGGGGGACAGCCACAGGGTACTCTCTAGTATCTGACTTTTGCCCTTCCCTCTCCTGACTTACCCACTTATCCGTCTCCCAAGGCCCCGGTGTGACTATTTGCCTGTAGCTCCTCTCTATAACCTCCTCACTTTCACTGACCAGACGAAGGTCATCGAGCTGCATCTCCAGTTCCCTAACCCGGTCCCTAAGGAGCTGCAGCTCGATGCCCCTGGCGCAGATGTGGCCGTCCGGGAGGCTGGGAGTCTCCCGGACTTCCCACATCTGACCCCCAGTACAGGACACCAGCCTCACAGACGTTTTTCCTGTTTCTATTCCTCACAGGTAACCTACCTCGCCTCGACACGTTATCGCTGAAGCCCGAATGAGCCAAAGCCGTACCACTCTGCGTCAGATCACCCCGTCGATGACTGCTCCTTTGATGACTGCTCCGCTAGGCAATGTCTCCCTTTTATGCCTGAACCTTCACTGCTATCTAACTCACGATCGGTGCTCCAGTTGTAGCTGCTGATAGGCCACATACAATGGACAAACGCTTTCAGAGCTCCCTTTTTAAATACCCACCGCCGACCTGCGAGAATTCCGTCTTGGTAAAGCTCTGTTGACACTGCTAATAGGCCACGTACAATGAAAGGCCATGTAATGAGTCTACCTCATTAATTACACTTAAGACATGGATAGATTTTTGTATAGCAGAGTAATTAAGGGTTATGGGGAAAAGGCAGGTAGGTGAGATCAGTCATGATCTTACTGAATAGCAGAGCAAGCTCAAAGGCCTGCTTCTGCTCCCATTCACTACGCTCTTAGGTTTGCTCCCCCTTCTCTTTAAAACCAAACAACTCACTCAGAATCTCACTTAATCAGTCTCTTGCAGCATGAAGGTTGGCGATATGGGATGAATTCACAGAGAAAGGATCTTAGACCAATTCAGAATGGGGAATAAGTAGAAGATCATAATGAAGCCTTAAAAAAAGTAGGAGCCCTCTGTCTCAGAGGCCAATGTTAGGCTGTCTTTAAAGAGAGTGAACCCTCACAAGGTGGAAGGTCCTGATGGAGTATCTGTTAAGGCTCTGAAAACCTGTGCCAATCAACGAGCAGGAGTATTCAAGGAGATTTTTAACCTCTCACTGATCTGGTTGGAAGTTCCCACTTGCTTCTAAAAGGCAACAATTATACCAGCCCCTAAGAAGAATTATGTGAGCTGCCTTAATGACTATCGCCCAGTAGCACTCACATCCACAGTGAAAAAATGCTTCAGAGGTTGGCTCATAACTAGACTGAACTCCTGCCTCAGCAAGGACTTGAACCCATTCCAATTTGCCTTTATCTCACTGTTACCATCAGGTGGGAGGTACAGAAGCCTGAAGGCACACACTCAGCGATTCAGGAACAGCTTCTTCCCCTCTGCCATCCGATTCCTAAATGGACGTTGAACCCTTGGACACTACCTCACTCTTTTTAATATACAGTATTTCTGTTTTTTGCATGTTTTTTGATCTATTCAATATACGTATACTGTATTTATTTATTTACTATTAATTTTTTTCTCTTCTAGATTATGTATTGCATTGAACTGCTGCTGCTAAGTTAACAAATTTCACGTCACATGCCGGTGATATGACAAATGACACTTAAAGGATTGACGGTGGATATGCAATGGCAAGCATTTAAAGGTTGCATGGATGAACTACAACAATTGTTCATCCCAGTTTGGCAAAAGAATAAATCAAGGAAGGTAGTGCACCCGTGGCTGACAAGAGAAATTAGGGATAGTATCAATTCCAAAGAAGTAGCATACAAATTAGCCAGAGAAAGTGGCTCACCTGAGGACTGGGAGAAATTCAGAGTTCAGCAGAGGAGGACAAAGGGCTTAATTAGGAAGGGGAAAAAAGATTATGAGAGAAAACTGGCAGAGAACATAAAAACGGACTGTAAAAGCTTTTATAGATATGTAAAAAGGAAAAGAGTGGTAAAGACAAATGTAGGTCCCCTGCAGACAGAAACAGGTGAATTGATTATGGGGAGCAAGGACATGGCAGACCAATTGAATAATTACTTTGGTTCTGTCTTCACTAAGGAGGACATAAATAATCTTCCAGAAATAGTAAGGGACAGAGGGTCCAGTGAGATGGAGGAACTGAGCGAAATACATGTTAGTAGGGAAGTGGTGTTAGGTAAATTGAAGGGATTGAAGGCAGATAAATCCCCAGGGCCAGATGGTCTGCATCCTAGAGTGCTTAAGGAAGTAGCCCAAGAAATAGTGGATGCATTAGTGATAATTTTTCAAAACTCGTTAGATTCTGGACTAGTTCCTGAGGATTGGAGGGTGACTAATGTAACCCCACTTTTTAAAAAAGGAGGGAGAGAGAAACCGGGGAATTATAGACCGGTTAGCCTAACGTCAGTGGTGGGGAAACTGCTGGAGTCAGTTATCAAGGATGTGATAACAGCACATTTGGAAAGCGGTGAAATGATCGGACAAAGTCAGCATGGATTTGTGAAAGGAAAATCATGTCTGACGAATCTCATAGAATTTTTTGAGGATGTAACTAGTAGAGTGGATAGGGGAGAACCAGTGGATGTGGTATATTTGGATTTTCAAAAGGCTTTTGACAAGGTCCCACACAGGAGATTAGTGTGCAAACTTAAAGCACACGGTATTGGGGGTAAGGTATTGGTGTGGGTGGAGAATTGGTTAGCAGACAGGAAGCAAAGGGTGGGAATAAACGGGACCTTTTCAGAATGGCAGGCGGTGACTAGTGGGGTACCGCAAGGCTCAGTGCTGGGACCCCAGTTGTTTACAATATATATTAATGACTTGGATGAGGGAATTAAATGCAGCATCTCCAAGTTTGCGGATGACACGAAGCTGGGTGGCAGTGTTAGCAGTGAGGAGGATGCTAAGAGGATGCAGGGTGACTTGGAAAGGTTGGGTGAGTGGGCAAACTCATGGCAGCGCAGATGCAATTTAATGTGGATAAATGTGAAGTTATCCACTTTGGTGGCAAAAATAGGAAAACAGATTATTATCTGAATGGTGGCCGATTAGGAAAAGGGGAGGTGTAACGAGACCTGGGTGTCATTATACACCAGTCATTGAAAGTGGGCATGCAGGTACAGCAGGCGGTGAAAAAGGCGAATGGTATGCTGGCATTTATAGCGAGAGGATTCGAGTACAGGAGCAGGGAGGTACTACTGCAGTTGTACAAGGCCTTGGTGAGACCATACCTGGAGTATTGTGTGCAGTTTTGGTCCCCTAATCTGAGGAAAGACATCTTTGCCGTAGAGGGAGTACAAAGAAGGTTCACCAGATTGATTCCTGGGATGGCAGGACTTTCATATGAAGAAAGACTGGATGAACTGGGCTTGTACTCGTTGGAATTTAGAAGATTGAGGGGGGATCTGATTGAAACGTATAAGATCCTAAAGGGATTGGACAGGCTAGATGCAGGAAGATTGTTCCCGATGTTGGGGAAGTCCAGAACGAGGGGTCACAGTTTGAGGATAAAGGGGAAGCCTTTTAGGACCGAGATTAGGAAAAACTTCTTCACACAGAGAGTGGTGAATCTGTGGAATTCTCTGCCACAGGAAACAGTTGAGGCCAGTTCATTGGCTATATTTAAGAGGGAGTTAGATATGGCCCTTGTGGCTACGGGAATCAGGGGGTATGGAGGGAAGGCTGGGGCGGGGTTCTGAGTTGGATGATCAGCCATGATCATAATAAATGGCGGTGCAGGCTCGAAGGGCCGAATGGCCTACTCCTGCACCTATTTTCTATGTTTCTATGTTTCTATAACACACCTGATTCTGATTCTGATTTTGACACGTGTGTATGGCTGAATGACAATAAACTTGAACTTGAATGCTGAAGACACACTACCCTCTAGATGAAAAAATCTCTTTTCTTCTTGCTTCCAAATGACCTCTACCTGCCTTTGAGCTTGTGACTTCTAGTCCTGAAGACTGCAGGCAGGGAAAATACCTCTCCAGCCTCAGGATTTGTAGAATTTTTTTGTATTTTCATAAGATCACTTCTCATTCTTTTAAACTCTAAGGACCATTTATCTTCATCTCTGCTCATAGGATAAAGACCTCTACCCCATCAACCCAGGAAATGATCTGCTGAGCCTTCATTGCAATCCCTCTATCACATGTAGAGCCTTCCTTACATATGGGGAGCTGATCTACACACAATGTTTTAGCTGTGGTCACAACAATTGCAGAGTCCAATACAATTGCACCAGTGCCTTTCTTACTTCTGGCACTTTCCCCTTCCTTTCCAGTCGTGATGAATGGAGTCAGGCCCCTGCTGAAGTGTCTCAGCTCAAAATGTTGACTGTTTACTCTTTTCAACAGATGCTGTCGGACCTGCTGAGTTCTTCCAGCATTTTGTGTGTGTCATAGTTATAGTCATAGTCATACTTTATCGATCCTGGGGGAATTTGGTCTTTGTTACAGTTGCACCATAAATAATAAATAGTAATAAAACCATAAATAATTAAATAGTAATACGTAAATTATGCCAGTAAATTATGAAATAAGTCCAGGACCAGCCTATTGGCTCAGGGCGTCTGACCCTCCAAGGGAGCAATTGTAAAGTTTGATGGCCACAGGCAGGAATGACTTCCTATGACGCTTTGTGTTGCATCTCGGTGGAATGAGTCTCTGCCTGAAAGTACTCCTGTGCCCACCCAGTACATTATGTAGTGGATGGGAGACATTGCCCAAGATGGCATGCAACTTAGACAGCATCCTCTTTTCAGACACCACCGTGAGAGAATCCAGTTCCATCCCCACAACATCACTGGCCTTACAAATGAGTTTGTTGATTCTGTTGGTGTCTGCTACCCTCAGCCTGCTACCCCAGCACACAACAGCAAACATAATAGCGTTGGTCACCACAGACTCGTAGAACATCCTCAATGTCATCTGGCAGATGTTAAAGGACCTCAGTCTCCTCAGGAAATAGAGACGGCTCTGACCCTTCTTGTAGACAGCCTCAGTGTTCTTTGACCAGTCCAGTTTATTGTCAATTCGTATCCCCAGGTATTTGTAATCCTCCACCGCGTCCACACTGTCACACTGTGTGTGTGTATTGCTTTGGATTTCCAGCTTCTGTAGACTTACTCATTTTATCTTTATTCTTTTTTTTAACAAACATGTTGGTTATGCTGAATTTGTACATTTCAAGATCATGTGTAGATCACTACTATTCTGAACAAGTCTCTTATGGAAGTAAAGAGGTTAAGCATTATTCTGTTCAGCATAATTTTGGAGTTATGAATATAATAATGACAGATTAACTAAAATGAGAATCGGTCTTCAGGAAATAAAATCTGTACACAACTTAATGCCCAAATTATGGCTAGTGAAACCAATAATTGGGTGTGGGACATTTCTGTGTCTGTCCCATTGAAACTACATAGGAGAAGATAATCAATGCGGCTCGATAAAGGGTTTCGGCCCAAAAGGTTGATTGCTTACCCCCTCCATAGATTCAAGATTCAGGTACATTTATTATCAAAGAACGTATAAATTATACAACCTTCACATTTGCTTGTTCACAGGTAGCCACAAAGCAAGAAGCCTGAAAGAACCCAATTAAAGGAAAAAGAAGACCTACACTCGATGCGCAAGAGAAAGAAGAAAAAAAATCATGCAAACAATTGAAGCAAACAACAACGTTCCAAACCGAAACTGAGTCCTCAGGTCTGAACCCTGGAGCAGCCTGAAGTAGGCCCAAAGCCTCACCTATCAGTTCATCATATTAGCGGTCAAGGAGCACAGCATGCATTTCCAGCACCAGCAAAACATCCGTTTTGCAACTTAACCCTCTAGTTAGTTTTATATTTATGGAGCTGTTCTTCAATACTGTAACAAAGGAGTATATTATGGGTGTCCATCTTTTGGAAAAGATACCAGTATTGAATACAGACATCCCACCCTGCAAGAACTAATTTCAGGAAGGTAGCACCATCAATTTGCGGGAGACTCCCAGAACTTCCGGGAGAGGTGGGATGTCTGCAATAGAGTAGCTCCTTAGCAGCTGGCCAGCTAGTTTAAATAACGTTCGCTATGCTAATGAACGAATGACACCTGTTAAACTCACCTCAACATGTCTTTTACAGTCTTAACCCACCATGGGCAATAGAAAAGTCACTGTTGCAAGCAGTGCAGTGAGCAACACTGTCATTATTTTTGACCCCTATTAGGCAGGGGTACACTTTAGGGTAGTCTGGGGTGACGTACGTTTTATATTTTTTGGCACACTCTGCAATGGCGCGCTCTCGCTCGCGCGCTCTCTCTCTCGTTGCTCGCACGCTCTCAAGCGCTCTCGCTTGCTTTCTCTCTCACTCGCTCTCTCTCTCGCTCTCTCTCGCGCGCGCTCTCAAGCGCTCTCGCTTGCTTTCTCTCTCGCTCTCTCGCTTGCGCGTGCTCTCTCTCATGGTCGCTCTCGCGCTCTCTCTTGCTTTTCTCTCGCTTGCTCGCTCTCAAAAAAATTGATTTCCGCGATATTGTATATAATTTGCGGGCATCAGGGAGCCACTATTAATATGCAGGAGACTCCCGGAAGTTCCTGGAGAGGTGGGATGTCTGTGAATATTAGTTAGGATGTGCTACCATTGTAAATACGTAATTCTATAAATTTACCTGACTATTTAACATGTGATAATTAAGTAGGTGATTATAGCAATTGAAACTGTAGTTAATCATTTATTATAAACACAGGAGAATCTACAGTTGCAGGATTCGCTAAAGGTTAATTTGCAGGTTGAGTCAGTTAAGGCCACTGTGATATCAGCATTCATTTTGACAGGACTAGAGTATGAAAACAAGGATGTAATATTGAGGCTTTATAAGGCACTGGTGAGGCCTCACTTGGTGTATTGTGAGCAGATTTGTACTCTTATCTGAGAAAGGGTGTGCTGAGATTAGAGAGGGCTCTAAGGAGGTTCATGAGAATGGATTCCAGGATTGAAAGGCTTGCCACTCACTGGAATCCAGAAGAATGAGTGGGGGATCGCATTGAAACCTATCAAATGTTGAAGACCTTGATTAAGTGGAGGTGGAGAGGAGATTTCTTATAGTGGAGGAGTCTAGGGCCAGAGGCACAGCCTCAGAATAGAGGGGTATCCTTGTAGAACAGAGATGAAGAGCAATTTGTTTAGCCAGAGAGTGGTGAATCTATGGAATTTGTTGCCACAGGCAGCTGTGGAGGCTAAGTTATTGGGTATATTTAAGGCAGAGATTGATAGATTCTTCATTAGTCAGGGCATGAAAGGTTACGGGGAGAAGGCAAGAGACTGGGGCTGAGAGGAAAATTGGATCAGCCATGATGAAATGGCGGAACACACTCGATGGGCCAAAAGGCCTAATTCTGCACCTATATCTTATGGTTTTATGTTCTAATTCCAGAGCAATGTACACAGAATGCTGGAAGAACTCAGCAGGTCAGGCAGCATCTATGAGGGGAATAAAGAGTCAATGTTTCAGGCTGAGACTGATGATGAGGTGCTTGGCCTGAAATATCGACTCTTTATTCCTTTCCATAGATACTGCCTGACCAGTTGAGTTCCTACAGCGTTTTGTACTAATTGCCTGTTGTAATCTTTGTGTCGAAGAAATACAAACCACCGTGTCAGGTGAGTGAGATTCTCTTGGGTTCTCCTGGAGGTTCGCTGTGAGAACAATGATTTTTATATTTCCCCAGTTACAGCTTGCATGTGGCTCCGTTTTAGTCAATGACAACGGTTCTACATAGAGTGTGCTGCAGTGAGTTTACCTAATTGATCTCATAAATATGTTACAGTGTTTGTTGTTCCAGTTAACAACATATTGAACCTCCAAACCCTACTCACTGTTCTTGCTAGACTTTGTAATCCTGTTTTCCCTTGGCGAGTTATCAAAGAGACATCTCTGACCACCCCGCTGATGGACAGCAGGATCTGGGGTAACACACACAAACTGCTGGAGGAACTCAGCAGGTCAGGCAGAATCTATGAAAATGAATAGACAGCTGACATCTCAGGCTGAGACCCTTCTTCAGGACTGGAAAGGAAGGAGGAAAGCCACCAGAATAAAAAGGTGAAGGGAGGGGAAGGAGGACTAGCTAAAAGGTGATAGGTGAAGCCAGATGGGTGGGAAAGGTAAAGGACTGGAGAAGGAGGAATCTCACAGAGCGGACCTTGGGAAAAAGGGAAGAAGGAGGGGCATCAAGGGGAGGTGATAGGCAGGTGAGGAGAAGAGGTAAGAGGCCAGAGTGAGGGAGGAAGGGTGAGGGGAAAAAATTACCAAAGGAGAAATCAATATTCATGCCTTCAGCATGGAGTCTATCTAGGTGGAATATGAAGTGTTGTTCATTGCGGTCGCAGCAACTGCAAAATTGTAAACTCATTGCGAACTTTTTGCAGAATATGTTAACATTATCAGGACAACTTCTACCCTGCCATTGTACGTCTATGCACTAGTTCCCCAGAACAGTACAATGGACTCTTGACCCCACAACCTGCCATGTTATGATCTTGCATACTGTTGTTTACTTGCACCACACTTCTCTGCAGCCGCAACACTCCATTCTGCGTTGCTATTGTTTTGCCTTGTGCTACCTCAATGCACTGTGTAATGAGTTGATCTGTATGCAAGGCAAGCTTTTCACTGTACCTCGGTACATGTGACAATAATAAACCAATTCCAACATCGTCAGTGAACTGCTTTTAACCTTGTTCATCTTGTTGTGTGTGGTCTTTCACTGATTCGACTGGGTTCACTATGAATGCCCACAAGAAAATGAATATCATATTTGGTGACATATATTTACTTTGATAATAAATTTGAACTTTGACATTTATGATTTAATTGCTGTTATACACAGCGATGGAACAAAATCTTGCTTCATGGCAGCTTTATTGTTGAACAAAGTCAAAGCTAAAGCTGGGAGAATGTTATTTTGGGTACAAGATCAAACTCCGTCAATCAATATGCTGCTGCCATGCCTTTTCCTTTCTCCTCATGGGGCCTGTTGCAGGCAATGAATATCTGACAGTTGCTATGTGAAGAAATGACATATGTTTGAACACAGAAAAGTACTTATAGTCACTTGAGATTACATAGCTTGTCTAAATGTACTGCATGTACAAGTAAACGACAGTCAATATCGTCCCACAAACTCTGCCTACTTACATTCTGCCGGTCAGGTTGGCAGACTATGCCACCTGGATACCACTGTACCTAGCGTCACTTTGTGTACATACAGTCTATGTACATAGGCTAACCTAATGTATTTATATTTATAAGACCTTAGGTATAGGAGCTGAGTTAGGCTACTTGGCCCATTCAGTCAGCTCCACCGTTCCATCATGGCTGACTCATTTTCCTTCTCAGCCCCATTCTCATGCCTTCTCCCTGTAACCTTTGACGCCCTGACTACACAAGAGCCTATCAACCTCTGCTTTAATTACACTCAGTGACTTGGCCTCCACAGCTGCCAGTGGCAACAAATTCTACAGATTCACCCCTCTGGCTCAAGAAATTCCTTCTCACCTCTGTTCAGAATGGGGGTCCCTCTGTTTCTAGGCTCCCACACCATAGTAGACATCCTCTCCACATCCACTCTGTCTCGACCTTTCAATATTCAAAATGTTTCAATGGGAATTCCACCCCTCCCCCCACACCATTGTTCCCGATGTTGGGGAAGTCCAGAACGAGGGGTCACAGTTTGAGGATAAGGGGGAAGCCTTTTAGGACCGAGATTAGGAAAAACTTCTTCACACAGAGAGTGGTGAATCTGTGGAATTCTCTGCCACAGGAAACAGTTGAGGCCAGTTCATTAGCTATATTTAAGAGGGAGTTAGATATGGCCCTTGTGGCTACGGGGATCAGGGGGTATGGAGGGAAGGCTGGGGCGGGGTTCTGAGTTGGATGATTAGCCATGATCATAATAAATGGCGGTGCAGGCTCGAAGGGCCGAATGGCCTACTCCTGCACCTATTTTCTATGTTTCTATGTTTCTATACCGTAAAATACTCCTCATATGTTAACTGTTTCATTCCCGCAATCATTCTCATGAACCACCTCTGGCCCATCTCCAAAGCAAGCACGTCAGTGGCCCAAAACTGCTCACAATATTTCAAGTGCATTCTGACCAATGCCTTATAGAGCCTTAGCATCACATCCTTGCACTTATATTCCAGTCCTCACAAAATGAATGCTAACATTGTATTTGTGATCCTTACCATTGACTTAATCTGCAAGTTAACCTTTAGGGAATGCTGCACAAGGACTCCCAAGTCCCCTTGCACCTCCGATTTTTGAATTTTCTCTCCTTTTAGAAATTATCTGTGCTTTACTCCTTCTAGCAAAGTGCATGACATATGCTTTCCTACACTATATTCTATCTAGCACTTTGCCATTCTCCGAATCTGTCCAAGTCCTTTATCATGCACTCTGCTTCCTCAACACTACTTCCTCCTTCACCTATCTTTTTATTGTCCACAAACTTGCCCACTAAACCATCAATTCCGTTATCCAAATGGTTGACATATAACATGAAAAGAGGTGGTCCCAATACCAACTCTTGCAGAAGACAATTTGTCACAGTCAGCTAACCAGAACAGGTCCCCTTTAATCTGACTCTTTAACCTTGCCAATTAGCCAATCCTCTATCCATGGTAGTATCTTTCCTGTAATACCAAGGGCTCTTATCTTGTTAAGCAACCTCATGTACACCACTTTGTCAAAGACCTTCTGAAAATCCAAGTAAACAACATCCACTGACTCTCATTTGTCTTTCCTGCCCGCCTGCGCGTTGGCGGCGTGCCCGCGTGTGCGCAGCCCTCCGGTGAAAAATGATATCGTATCTGTTAGATAGGGGCCGTGGACAATTCTGATTTGATGGAGAATGGACGTGAAAGCACAGAGGAACATCTGGAGAAATTTCTGAAACGCTCGTTTGCTGCTGTCGTTACTGCGTGGTCGGGAATCTTTCGAAGGGTAGGCCTCAAAATCCCTGGCCTTGCCTGCTTTTGGCGACCCAGAAGGAGGTCGAATTGTTCGGACAGAGATGGCGCTCAGTACTCAGTGTCGGATAGCTGATCAGAGCTCGAAGTTTTCGGATGACTCAGAGTCGTATTGTGGTCGGCATGTCAGGGAGAGCTTTTCTTCCTTCTCCCGTCTGCGTGAGATGTGGGACATTTGAGAGACTTTGAACTTTACTGTGCTCATGGACTTCTTCATCAAGTTATGATATTGTTGCACTGTTGTAACTATATGTTATAATTATGTGGTTTTGTCAGTTTTTTTCAGTCTTGGTCTGTCCTGTGTTTTGTGATATCACACCGAAGAAAATATTGTATCGTTTCTTAATGCATGCATTACTAAATGACAATAAAAGAGGACTACGTGTCTTCATAATCTAAATTTATTTCCTCAAAGAATTCCAACAGATTTGTCAGGCAAGTTTCCCTTCAAGGAAGTCATGCTGACTTTGCCTTGTCTGCACCCCCAAGTATCCCAACATCTTCCCAACCACTGAAGTCAGGCTAACTGGCCTGTAATTTTTTTTCTTCTGCCTCCCCTGCCTTCTTGAAGAGTGGAGTAACATTTGCAATTTCCCAGTCCTCTGGAACCATTCCAGAATATAGTGACACTTGAAAGATCATTACTAATGCCTCCAAAGGACTGATTATTTTATAAATGGAGAGAAAATACAAAAAAACTGAGGCCCAAAGGGTCTTGGGAGTCCTTGTGCAGGATTCCCTAAAGGCTGAGTCTGTGGTAAGGAAGGCAAATGCAATGTTAGCATTCATTTCAAGAGGACTAGGATATAAAAGAGTGGAAGTAACGTTGAGACTTTATAAAGAACTGGTGAAGCCTCACTGGGAGTATTGTGAGCAAGTTTGGGCCCCTTATCTAAGAAAACATGTTCAGAAACTGGAGAAGGTTGAAAGGAAGTTCACAAAAATTATTCCAGGATTGAATAGCTTGTCTTATGAAGGATGCTTGATGGGCCTATATTCACTGAAATTTAGAAGAATGAGGGGTGACCTCATTGAAACCTATTGAATGGTGAAAGAGCTTGTGATGGGAGAGTCTAAGGCCAGAGGACATGGTCTCAAATTGAGGGATGTCCTTTTAGAATGGAGATGAGCAGGAATTTCTTTAGCCAGATAGTGGTGAAACTGTGAAATTCTTTGCCACAGGCAGCTGAGGCGGCCAAGTCTTCATTTAAGGCAGGGTTGATAGATTCTTGATTGGTCAGGGCTTGAAGGGGTACAAGGAGAAGGCAGGAGATTGGGGCCAAGAGGATGAATGGATCAGCTATGATGAAATGGCAGAGGTGATGGGCCAAGTGGTCTAACTCTGCTCTGATAGCCTATGGTCTTATTACCATTTCTCCAGCGTCATTTTCCAGTGGTCTAATATCCACTCTTGCTTCTCTTTTACTCTTCATAAATTTGAAAAAACTTTTCGTATCCTTTTTCATATTTTTGGCAAGTGTGAGGTGTAGCATTTTTGGAAAGGCAAATCCAGACAGGAGTTTCACAGTGAATGGCAGGAGCCTGAGGAGTGTCTCAGAACATAGGGACCTTGGTCTACAAGTGCATAATTCCCTGAAAGTGGAATCACAAGTAGACAGGCTGGCGAAGAAGACTTGATGACATGCTAGCCTTCATCACTCAGGGCATCGAGTATGAAAGGTAGGAGGTCATTGTCAGTGTATACAGAATGCTGGTGAGGCTGTACTTGTGTTCAATTCTGGTCATCCTCGTACAGGAAGTATGTTATTACTTTGGGTGGTGGGGTGGAGATACTGTACATCTCTACCAAAGGAGGTGTAAGGCGCTCCTTCCCTCCGCTATCCTGCAGGTCAACTTTGGACAAGGTGTAGCACCTGCTTAGCCCCTGATCAGGGTTATGTGAAGCCATGGGATCAGGTGGTGGATGGTCGTATGAGTAGCCGGTGCATATCACAAGTCACGCGACCACTGATGCCAGGCAGACAATCTCTGAAGAGTATTGATAATAGCAGGGGTCACCCGTCTTGTAAAGACACTGTCCAGAAGAAAGCAATTGTAAAGCACTTCTGTCGAAAAAATTGCCAAGAACAATCATGGTCAAGGCCTTGATCACCCGTATTATATGAAACAGCACCTAATGAATGAATGAATGGTGCAGAAAAGATTTACAAGGTTTTTGTCAGGACTAGAGGGACTGAGTTAAACAGAAACTTTGGACTTTATTTTTTTAGAGTGCAAGAGAGTGAGACGTGATCTCATAGACATGTAGAAAATCATGAGGGGCATAGATAGGATGAGTTCTTGATTCTTCAACCCTTCACATTGCTATCATCAAGGAGGAGGTACACAAGGATGTGAGGGTTGGGGAACCAAGAACTCAAGGATACAGGTTTAAGGTGAGTGGACAAAGACTTAATAGGGTGAAGGAGCAAATTTTAACAGAAAAACGCGGCACCTATGTGGAATGAGCTGCCAGAGGAACTAATTGAGACAGGTAAAATAACATCTTTAAAAAGACATTTGGGCAGGTGCATGGATTCAAAAAGGTTCAAAAGTTTATGGGCCAAGCATTGGCAAATGGGACCAGAATAGGTGGGACATCAACATCCTCTCTGTGCAGGACATTCCCTCTTCTTATTGCTGAGATACAGGAGCCTGAAGATACAAACTCAAAGTTTTAGGAACAACTTCATCCCCTCCATCATCAGATTTGTGAATGGACAATGAGCACATGACCTTTTGTCTTCTTTTGTACTATTTATTTATGGTAATGTAGTCAGGATTGTTTAATGTCATTTCAGGTACACCAGTGTAAAAGAGAACAAAGTAATTGTTACTCCAGTACCAATTCAGCACCAACAAAAACATAAAAGATAAAGAACACAACAATAATAAAAAGCAATAAATATATATTCATATGATAGCTATGTACGTAAATTCATTGTATGTCCATAAAGTGACACCAGGCTGTAGATAAAGTGACTAACAGAAAATGGTAAAGTAGTGGTGGGTTAGTGGGTGGAGATGTTGATCAGCCTTTCTGCTTGGGGAAAATACCTGCTTTTGAATCTAGTGGTCCTGAAGTGGATGCTATGTTACCTCCCCCCTGATGAGTGTGGGATAAGCAGTCCATGAGCAGGGAGGGTGGGTTCTTCATGATTTATAGTGATTGTTATATCTTGCACTGTACTGCTGCATAAAACGACAAAACAAAACGCAGTCTGGGTCTCTGATCTGTGCTCGGAGGCCAGCAACAGTGGGTCCTGGAATTGCACGTCCATGTGAGCAGGAAGCACGGGAGCCGGTGAGTCAACGCGCTCTCAGTTCAAGCCTGGAGGGTGGAAGCCAAAAGATCAATCAGAAGTCCGGAAGTTGACGCCTGTTAGAAACTGAAGGCTAAAAGCCTGAGGCCTGTCCAGGAGTTAGAGGACTGTCTGTATGTGGGGGTGGGGGGGATGGAGGACAGGGGCTTGTTGTGCTCCGTGTTGTTCTGTTGAGGATTGTGGGCACACTATGCTGGCACTGGAATCTGTGGCGACACTCGCGGGCTGTACCCAGCACATCCTGGGGTATGTACCTTCTTCTTGATGATAGCAACGAGGAGGGTTGTTAATGCAAATGACACCTTTCACTATATGCTGCATGTACTATACATGTTATAAATAAACCTGAATCTGAATATTTGTTTTTCCGATAATCTGTCTCTGATCTTTGTTTATTTGCAATGCTATGTTGGCACCGGAATGTGCAGCAACGCTTGTGGCCTGCCCCCATCGCATTCTACGAAGTGCTGGCTGTCAATGCAAACAACACATTTCACTGTGTGATCCACGTACACATGATGAATAAATCTGAATCTGCCAGAGGAAGCAATTGAGACAGGTGCAATGACAACTCTTAAAAGACAGTTGGGCACATACACGGATTGGAAAGGTTTTGAAGGTTATGGGCTAAATGTTGGCAAATGGGACTAGAATAGATGGGACATCAACAAACTCTCAGTCCAGACATTACCTCTTTTCATTACCAAGAAGATACAGGAGCCTGAAGACACACATTTAAAGTTTTAGGAACAGTTTCTTCCCCTCCTCTATCCGATTTGTGAATGGACCATGAACCCTTATGATTAATAAACCTAAATAGGAATCTGAATTTGAATCTGATTTCATGACACCGGTCACTGATAAAAAACCTGATTTTGATTCTGATCCAGTCAGCATGGACTGGTGGAATTGAAAGCCCTTTTTCTGTGCTGAATGACTCTATGAACTCAAAAAATGTCAAGGTTTCCTTGTGGGTGGAGTTGTAACTTTAGTATTCCACCAGATGACAGAAGTATTATTGCACCTTTCAACACATAAAAAAAATGCTGTAGGAACTCAGCAGGTTCACAACGTCAATGGAGAGGAATAAGCAGTCAACACTTCATCAGTCCTGATGCCTTCATCAAGACTGGAAAGGAAGGGCAGAAGTTAGAAAAACAAGATGGGGGAGGGAGGAAGCTCTGGAATTCATGGTCCCATTATTGGTGAATCTGGAGTTCGAGGTGGCTGAGGAGATTGTGGAGGCATTAGTAATGATCCTTCAAGAGCCACTAGATTCTGGAATGGATCTGGAAGACTGGTAAATTGCAAATGTCACTCCACTCTTCAAGAAGGGAGAGGCAAAAGAAAGGAAGCTATATGTCAGTTAGTCTGGCCTCAGTGGTTGGGAAGGTGTTGGAGATGATTAGTAAGGATGAGATCTCATGATACTTAGAGGTTCATGATAAATTAGGCTGTAGTCAGCATGGTTTCCTCAAGGGAAAATATTGCCTGACAAATCGGTTGGAATTCTTTGAAGAAATAACAAGCAGGATAGACAAAGGAGAATCAGTTAATTTTGTGTGCTTGGATTTTCAGAGGGTCTTTGGTGCCACACGTGAGGCTATTTAACAAGCTATTAGGCCATGGTATTATAGGAAAGATATTAGTATGGATAAAGGAGTGGCTGATTGGCAGGAAGCAAAGAGTAGAGATAAAGGGAGCCTTTTCTGGCTGGCTGCTGGTGACTAGTGGTGTTCCACAGGAGTCTGTGTTGGGACCAACTCTTTTTATGTTATATACCAGTAATTTGGATGATGGAATTTATGGCTTTGTTGCAAAGTTTGCAGATGATATGAAGATATATGGAGGGAGTATAGAGGCTACAGAAGAACTTAGACAGATATGGAGAATGCAAATTACTGGCAGATGGAGTACAGTGTCGGGAAGATTATGGTCATGCACTTTGTTAGAAGAAATGAAAGAGCTGACCGATTTTAAATGGAAAGAAAATACAAAACTGAGATGCAAAGGGACTTGGGTGTCCTTGTGCAGGACTCCTTAAAGGTTAATTTGCAGGTTGAGTCTGTGGTGAGGAAGGCAAATGCAATGTTAGCATTCACTTCAAGAGGACTAAAATAAAAAAGCCAAGTTGAGACCTTATAAAGCACTGGTGAGGCCTCACTTAGACTATTGTGAGCAGTTTCGGGCCTCTTTAGAAAGGATGTACTGAAACTGGAGAGGGTTCAAAGGAGGTTTACAAAAATGATTCCAGGATTGAATAGCTTGTCATATGAAGTGTTTGATGGTTCTGGGTCTGTATTCATTAGAATTTAGACCAGGGAGCAAATATTGGGATACGATGCTTATCTGGCCCGCAAGCGATTTTTTCTTATTCTGAGTGTTTCACACGACCACACTGATGGACATGCATGGCGTCTTGTTACACTGGCCCCAGGTTCCATTTTGTTCCAAACCAAACACTGGTAATTACGGATGACAGGAAGGCAGACTACCTTATTAATATGTATTAGATACTCACCGTGCACGTGCAAGTTTTGAGATGGGATTGTTCAAATTCGTAAACAGAAACAGCGTCACTGTGTTTTAACAAGAAATCCACGCTAAATATCCAGATACTTACATGTGCTTTGATACTTGTTTCAAAATAAAATCGAAGAAAAAAATTCCAATGGCAATGAATGCAAAACGCAGGAAGGTAGACAATGAATGCCGAAACAGGCAACATTACGAGACCCGCCATAGTGGAAATTTTAACAAGTTTGCTGGGCAAGCAAGGAAAGATGAAGTTGAGCGAATGAAGGCTAGTTTCAGAAAACAAACGTAATTTTTTGCCAAGAAAAGCAGTGAAAATGAAGGAAATACCCGTGCCAGCTACGAAGTCTCAAAACATATTGCAGAAAAGATGAAGCCTTTTACAGATGGAGAGTTTGTCAAAGAATGTTTACTGGCAGTGGTGGATATTGTTTGTCCTGAAAAGAAATCTTTATTTGCATCAGCAAGAATGATCACACGGCGAGTTAAGAAGTGTCAACAGATGTTAGTTGTTTAAGGGATGCCTACAACAAATTGCAATTTTTTTTCAATTGCGTTTGATGAGAGTACAGACTTAAGAGACACTGCCCAATTTGCTGTGTTTGTGCGAGGAGTGACCTCAACTTTTCAAATCTTTGAAGAGTTTATTCAATTAATTCCTATGAAGGTCACGGTTACTGAAGCAGACATTTTTGAAGCTTTGTTGGAAATGATGTCAGAAATGAAACTTAATTTGTCAAAGCTAATTGGCATCACAACTGATGGGGCACCAGCAATGCTGGGACAGAAAAAAGGCATCATCGCATTGCTGCAAGGACAAATGGAAAACTTTGGAATCGCAGAGAAACTGGTTAAAATTCATTGCATTATCCATCAAGAGGCATTATGTACCAAGTCTTTGAAATTAAAGAATGTTATGGACATTGTTGTGAAGGCACTGAATCTGATCCTATCTCGTGGATTGAATCATTGCCAGTTTCAGCAGTTTTTGTTGGATACGGAGGTAGAATATGGGGACCTGGCTTATTTCTGCAATGTACGCTGGCTTAGACGAGGGTCAGTATGGGAAAGAGTATTTGCATTGCATGAAGAGGTGGCAATATTCCTTGAAAGCAAAAATGAGGATGCTTCACATTTTTGTGATCCTGATTGGCCTACAACCTCGGCATTTCTTGTGGACATTACATCTCATTTAAATAACTTGAATTTACACCTTCAAGGGAAAAAAAATCAGCTGATACAGGAGATGTATGGTCATATTGTGGCCTTTGAAAGAAAGCTGCAATTGTGGGAGTACTAGCTACAAAAAGGAAATTGTGCACATTTTCCCACTTTTCAAAAAAGTAAAGCACAAGATCTAGGCATTTTTGTGAATATGGTCCAAGAATTGAGAAAAGAGTTTTCATCTCGTTTTGCTGATTTTCACTTGCATGTAAATGAGTTCAAGCTGCTTGCTACTCCATTTGATGTGGAAGTGGACACTGCATCAGAAATTTTTCGAATGGAATTGATTGAGATGCAGTGTGATGACATATTGAGATAGAAATTTTATTCTGAAGATGTGTCAGTGCTTGACTTCTATAGATAATTTATTCATCCAAGTGGGAAGTATCCTAACTTAGAGGACTATGTAAAAAAGATGGCATCATTGTTTGGTAGCACTAATCTGTGTGAGCAATTTTTTTCAAAAATGAAGCACACCAAGAACCATTTGAGAACAAGATTGACAGATGCCCATCTGGACAATGTCTTGCTCTTGGCATCAACAAGTCTGACATCCAATGCTGAGAAGCTTTCAAGCAGCAAACAGCATTAAGTTTCACATTGATTTATCAACTGTTTGCATTAAAATTTTCTTTTTTATTACACTTAATTTACCACCATTCAATGCATCATGTTCAGACGTTTTGTGTTTAAAGATCCTTTGTGTCCTTTTAATAGATTCAAAGATGCCTTGATTGAAATAAATTGCAATTAAACTGAGTTCTTTGATTACTAATTGGCATCCTTGGTTAAGCGTTATTCATTAATTTGAGGCAAAACATAACTAGATGCATTTAAATGGATAATTCTCATATTTCAAGTTTTTTATGGCATTTATCTGGACCACTGCCCACTCATTAATACACAATCCAGCCCACGGAGGCAAAAGATTTGCCGACCCCTGATTTAGAAGAATGAGGGGTGACCTCATTGAAATTTACGAATGGTGAAAGGGATTGACAGAGTGGATGTGGAGAGGATGTCTCCTAAGGCCAGAGGACATGGCCTCAGAATAGAGGGGCATCATTTTAGAATAGAGATGAAGAGGGATTTCTTTAGCCAGAGAATGGTGAATCAGTGGAACTCGTTGCCACAGGCGGCTGTGGAGGCCAAATCTTTATTTAAGGCAGAGGTTAATAGATTCTAGATTAGTCAGGGCATGAAGGGATACAGGAAATTGGGCCTGAAAAAAAATTGGATCAACCGTGATGAAATGGTGCAGCAGACTTGATGGGCCCAATGGCCTATTTCTGCTCTGATACCGTACAGTCTTATGGTCTTATTATTACCTCTCGTGTGTCATTTTCCAGCAGTCCAATATCCACTCTTGCTTCTCTTTTACTCTTTATATATCTGAAAAGTCATTTGGTATCCTTTTTCATATATTTGGCAAGTGTGAAGGATTTTTATTTGTTTATTGAGATACAGTGCAGAATAAACCCTCTGGCCTTTCGAACTGCACTGCGCAGCAATCCGCCAATTTAATCCTAGCCTCATCACAGGACAATTTACAATGGCCTATTAACCTACCAATCAGTACACCTTTGGACTGTGGGAGGAAACCAGAGCACCCGAAGGAAACCCACGCGGTCACGGGGAGAATGTACACACTCCTTACAGAGAGTGGCAGGAATTGAACTCTGGTCATCTGTACTGTGAAGTGTTGTGCTAACCACAGTGCTACTGTGATGCCCCGAGGTCAGCGAGCCTGATGGCCAAAGCCCTTGTCCTACAAGTGCACTGTGGAATCTGAATCTGGATGGCAGCAATCTGGCAAGCGATATGTGAGATAAGGTGAGGGGGTAGCTGGGTGGGTGTGAGATGGAGGGGGATGAAGTAAGAAGCTGTTTATTCCCCTCCACGAATGCTGCCTGACCTGCTGAGTTCCTCCAGCATCTTCAGAACCTCTTGTGTTTACGATTGCAACACTCACTTGGCCCCAGTGAGTAGTTTTACAATGAAATCACAGCACTCTATCGGGCAAGTCTAGGGATAAGCAGAGATATGTATGGTTGTACTTTAACACAAAGATAAAGCACTATTTGATGACATCTGAACCTAAGGGAATGAATCAGCAAGTCGATGGCGTGAGCAGCTGTTTCAGGAACAAAGGTGTAAACTACTTATCTCCAGCCAATGCTAAGTTGATTTTACACAGCATCAGTGATAATACAACCTTTAAAATTATTTTTAAAATAAAATAAACCTCAAGCTGTGCAGTGCCTTTTCATTCTTACTATCATAGTCAAGTCAAATTTATTATAATTAAACTATATACATGTATACCGTCAAAGGAGACAATGTTTCTCCAAACCAGGATGTAGCATACTTAAAGCACATAAGAACTTATGAAAGTAAGGATGAAATCTACAGATGGATCACACATAAGTAAACAAATACTTTTCATGTCTTTTCTCAGGTGTGCAGTAGAGAGCATCGGTGCTGGGTACGGAAACTGCACCGTGGCGGACAGGTAGGCTCTACAACGATTCGTCAGAGCTCCCCAACCCATCACCAGCACCAGTCTGCCCGCCACCAAGTACATATATAGTATATAGAACAGTACCAGTAAAGGGCCAGTAACATCACGAAGGATCCCACCCACTCTGCTCGTGAACTGTTTGTCCCACTCCCATTGGGGAGGAGGCTATGTATCATCCACGCCAGGGCCAGCAGACTCAAAAACAGTTACTGTTCCCAAGCAGCAAGGCTGATCAACACCTCTGCCCAATAACCCACCCCTCCACACCCCCAGTGCTTTATCTTTGTCATTTCCTGTCAGAATCACTTTATGTACAGACATTTCTGTGCCTGGTGTCATTTTCTGTACATAAAGCAGTCTATGTATATAAGTTATCTTATGTATTTATATTTTGTTTTGTGCTGCATCAGATCCGGAGTAACAATTATCTTGTTCTTTTTTACACTTGCATACTGGAAATGACATTAAGCAATCTTGAATCTTGAATCCTTTCATAGTGTCCTTTTAAATTCCTTAAAATCAATAGGACTATTGCCACTCATGTGGTCCTCTTTTTTTTAATATACAAAATATCTTTATTACAAATTCAGTCTATATATACAAAACTGTGCCTAACACTGTTTCAAGTTAATTATGGATAAGGATAGGTCTGGTCCTCGAGTTAAGGTTCTAACTTGGAGAAGGGCCAATTTTGAGGAAATGAGAAAGGATCTAGGAAGAGTGGATTGGGATAAGTTGCTTTCTGGCAAGGATGCATTCAGTAAGTGGAAGGCATTCAAAGGCAAAATTTTGAGAATGCAGTGTTTGCATGTTCCTGCCAGGATTAAAGGCAAAGTTAACAGGCATGGGGAACCTTGGTTTTCAAGGGATATTGGTGATCTGGTTTAGAAAAAGAGAGAGGTGTATAGCACTTATAGGCAACAAGGAACAAATGACGCACTTGAAGAGAATAGAAAATGTATGAAAATACTAAAGAAGGAAATCAGGAAGGCAAAAAGAAGACATGAGGTTGCTTTGGCAGATAATATGAAGGTAAACCCGAAAGGTTTCTAAAAGTATATTAAGAGTGAAAAGATAGTAAGGGACAAAATTGGTCCCCTAGAAGATCAAAGTGGTCGGCTATGTGTGGAGCTTCACGAGATGGGGGAGACCTTAAACAATTTTTTTGCAGCAGTATTTATTCAGGAAACTGGCATAGCATATATGGAAGGAAGGGAAATAAGCAGCAGTGTCATGGAACATATAGAGATTAAAGAGGAGGAGGTGCTTGCTGTCTTACAGCGAATAAAGGTAGATAAATCCCCCAGGCCTGACATGATATTTCCTCGCACCTTGAGAGAGACTGGTGTAGAAATTGCAGGAGCCCTGGCAGAAATACTTAAAACTAAACAATGGGGTGACCCATTGGGGCACCCTTTGAGAGAAGAGCAGTGCAGTCTGATGTGACCAGAATGAACATTAAATTTTCCTGAATGCTATTGGTATTGCTTTGCTCTGGAAACTGAAGTAGAATACCTCTGTTTATTAAAGAAGAACGATGCGCAGCAAAGCTCCTCCTCATTTAACGAAGGACACTTTTCTGGTTTATCTGCCACCCTCGTGCCTCTCGTTGTCATTCTGGAGACGTGCAGTCCTTTCATCCCCCGTCACTTCATCTCTTCTGCTGTTTGTTGTTTGTCTCTGATCCTGAAGATGTGCATGCATCTCCTCCTCTGTCTCTTCTTCTCTCATCTTTTTTGTCCTGACTCTTTGATCCCGGAGTTGTGTGGCCCTGGCCTCATCCGATTCTTGTTCTCTCCCTCTCCTTGCCGCTTTCCGACAATGTTTGGCATCATCTCTTGACCATAATGTCCCTCTTCGCTTTCCACGTGGCATAACTAGGCTGACCATTTCTTTTAAACCTAATGCTGAATAGAAGATACGAAGCACTAACACCAAAGGATGCTGATTATTCTTGATGATGTGGTTGGCACTCTCCTAAATGGACGTGATATAGTCACCACTATCCTTTGACTGCAGCAAAGGGTTTTATGGGTGTCTCGAATTACGTCATTACAATAAGATTTAATTATCTCTTATTGATGGGTGGCAGCTAGATCTGTCCCAATCCTGCACATGCTGATGGTGATTAGCAGAATGTGACCCCTCGAAATAGAGCTGCCCTGCCCTTTTGTTCCAGTAGGTGTCGCTGCTGAGGCTGGCCGTGTGCATGTGTCGGGCTGTCGCATCCTGATTTCCATGATGGCCAATTGGGTCTTGGGTGAAAGCTAGCCTGTTGATTTTTGGCGAATGAGCAATTTTATATGAATATATAACCCTGAACTTTGCCTGCATTCTGTAAGTTAGTGCATTTTAATTCGATTTAGCCAAAAGAAAGTGCTGCCGTAATGCACCGTTTGCACTAATTGGAGGTCACAAACAGACAGATAGAGCATGAGAGTCTTAGTAGTATATAGATGTCCTTAGCCACAGGTCTGGTGCCGGAGGATTGGAGGGTAGCTCATGTTGTTCTGTTGTTTAAAAAAGGCTCCAAAAGTAAAGTAGGTAATTACAGGCTGGTAAGCTTGACATCAGTAGCAGGTAAATTATTGGAAGGTGTTCTGAGAGATCGGATATACAAGTGTTTGGACAGCCGAGGGCTGATTAAGGATAGTCATCGTGGCTTTGTGTGTGGTAGATCATGTTTAATGAATCTTATAGAGTGTTTCGAGGAGGTTGCCAAGAAAATAGACAAAGGAAAGGCTGTGGATGTTGTCTACATGGACTTTAGTAAGGCCTTTGACAAGGACCAACAAGGGAGTTTAGTTCAGAAGGTTCAGACACTAGGTATCCATGGAGAGGTTGTAAACTGGATTCGAAATTGGCTGTGAGGGAAAAAGACAGAGAGTGGTAGTGGATGATTGCTTATCAGACTAGAGGCCTGTGACGAGTGGTGTGTCTCAGGGATCTGCGCTGGGACCATTGTTGTTTGTTGTCTATATCAATGATCTAGATAATAATGTGGTAAATTGGATCAGCAAGTTTGCTGATGATGCTAAGATTGGAGGCATTGTGGACAGCAAGGAAGGCTTTCAAAGCTTGCAGAGGGATCTGGACCAAATGGAAAAATGGGCCAGAAAATGGCAGATGGAATTTTATGCAGACAAGTGTGAGGTGTTGCATCTTGGAAGGACAAATCAAGGTAGGACATACACAGTAAATGGTAGGGCACTGAGGAGTGCAGAGGAACAAAGAGATCTTCGAATTCAGATACATAATTCCCTGAAAGTGGCGTCACAGTTAGACAGGGTTGCAAAGAAGGCTTTTGGCACCCTGGCATTCATAAATCAAAATATTGAGTATAGGAGTTGAGATGTTATGGGGAGGTTGTTTAAGACATTGGTGAGGCCAAATTTGGAGTATTGTGTACAGTTCTAGTCACCTAACTATAGGAAGGATATCAGTAAGATTGAAAGAGTGCAGAGAAGATGTTCTAGGATGTTGCCGGGTCTTCAATAGTTGAGTTACAGGGAAAGGTTGAACAGGTTAGGACTTTATTCCTTGGAGCGTAGAAGAATGAGGGGAGATTTAATAGAGGTTTACAAAATTATGAGGGGTATAGATAGAGTAAATGTGAATAGGCTCTTTCCACAGATTAGGAGAGATAAATACGAGAGGACATGGCTTTAGGGTGAAAGGGGAAAGGTTTAGGGGGAACATTAGGGGTAACTCCTTCACTCAGAGAGTGGTGGGAGTGTGGAATGAGCTGCCATCTGACGTTGTAAATGCAGGCTCACTCTTAAGTTTTAGGAATAAATTGGATAGATACATGGATGGGAGAGGTCTGGAGGATTATGAACTGGATGCAGGTCAATGGGACTAGCGGAATAATGTTTCGGCACAGGCTAGAAGTGCCAAATGGCCTGTTTTCTGTTCTGTAGTGTTCTATGGTTCTATCACAATTACTTCACTACTAATAGACAATATACATTAAACCAAAATGTTTCCATCTCTGTCAATGATGGCAATAACCGCCAACCCGCCCCCCCACGCACAGCACAACGGTCCCGGAACACCTCTATCGCCATGGACAGGGCGTGCTCCTTCTCAATATTTACCCGGGCACGAACATTCCCCCTAAACATTGCTAGGCAGTCTGCCCGGGCAGATCCCTCTGCTATCCGTTTCCAAGATCCATGGATGGCTGATTTCGCCAGCCCCTGGAGCAAGTTGACAAGGACATTCTCATCCCTCCATGCCCCCCTCCTTACTGGGTGACTATATAAATAAGGTGGGGCTAAAAGGCGAGAAACAGCCCATGCAGATACGTAAAAAGAGGCCGCAGCCTCACACACTCCATGTACATGTGGTACATGATTTCCCCCAGCCCGCAGAAGTGACTTGTGGCTGGGAGATCCATGTACAAACTAAAGAACCTATTGCAGGGCCCCGCTTTATGCAGCAGCCTCTGCCCCAGATTCCCCACGTGCATGGGAAGAATTCCCTCATAAAGGGACTTCCATTGGGGATCTCCCTCACCCCTAGGTGGAAAGACTGACCACCATGGTGTGTCGGAACAGTGGACAAGGGCAAGGAAGTGGAGGGTGTGGAGCATCAGCCCATACTGGTACCTCCTACTTGCATCCCGGTGTGGTCCTCTGGGGTGGGGCATTAATACAATAATTTAGATTAGATTAGAATATGAGGACACGCAGTCCTCTTTTATTGTCATTTAGTAATGCATGCATTAAGAAATGATACAATGTTCCTCCAGTATGATATCACAGAAACACAAGACAGACCAAGGCTGAAAAACTAACAAAAACCACATAATTATAACATATAGTTACAACAGTGCAAAGTAATGCCATAATTTGATAAAGAACAGACCATGGGCACGGTAAAAAAAAGTCTCAAAGTCTCTTGAAAGTCCCATCATCTCACGCAGACGGTAGAAGGAAGAAAAACTCTCCCTGCCATGAACCTCCAGCGCCGCAGACTTGCCGATGCAGCACCCTGGAAGCACCTCGACCACAGCTGACTCTGAGTCCGTGCGAAAACTTCGAGCCTCCGACCAGCCCTCCGATACCGAGCACCAAGCACCATCTCTGCCGAGCGCTTCGACCCCGGCCCCGGCAACAGGCAATAGGCAAAGCTGAGGATTTGGGGTCTTCCCCTCCAGAGATTCTTGATCACACAGTAGCAGCGGCAGTGAAGCGGGCATTTCAGAAGTTTCTCCAGATGTTCCTCTGTGCTTCTCACGTCTGTCTCCATCAAATCATGATTGTGCACAGTACCCTACTTAACAAATACAGATATCATTCTGGAGCGGCCGTGCGCGCTGCATCGCACTGTCATCTTCTCCTCCCCTCCAAGATTGAGGGACTTCCTAACTCAATTTGGCCACCTCCCTCTCCAGTTGCAGAAGAACTTGACACTGTGGTGCATCCCCAAACAAGCTCCTGCGGTGGCTTCACGAAGCCTCAGTGTGTTCCTCAGCACGTGCTCCTGCAGCTTGGGATGTGCCAGTCAGCAGCATTCCTCCATGGACATCTCGACGTGCTGGCAAACCAACACGTTTTGGGCAGATCAAAAGTCGTCGTTCACCAAGCTGATGATCTGCCAGCAGTAGTTGATGTCCGTCTCTGTGTGCGTCCCCGAGAACAGCCATAGCTCAGAGAGTCCTCTGTCACGCTGCTGTTCAGGATGAATTACTGGCTCATGGACATCTGGTTTCCATCTCCTGAAGTCCACTATCAGTTCCTCGGTCATATTGACATTAAGTGAGAGGTTATTGTTATTACGCCTCTCAGCCAAGTTTTCAGTCTCCCTCCTGTATGCTAATTCATCCCCACCTTTGATACAGTCCACAACAGTGGTGTCATGAACAAACTTGCATATGGTGTTGGAGCTGTACTTAGCCACACAGTCACAGGTGTAAAACGAGTAGAGCATGAGGCTAAGCACACATCCCCGTGGTGCTCCTGTGCTGATGGAGATTGTGGAGGAGATGCTTTTGCCAATTTGAATTGAGTGGGGTCTACAAGTGAGGAAATCTATGGAGGGGAGTCAATAGTCAATAGGTAGGTTAAAAGGTTGGCACACAATCATGGGCCAAAGGGTCTGTACTGTGGTGTATTGCTCTATGTCCTACGTTCCTCCAGTATTTTGTGTATGTTATGTTGGGAGAGATGAAGGCCAAGGGAGTAAACCCAGCAGCAAATCCAGAGTGGATCTCCTAAGGCGGCTGGACATCATTGAACATCCTTCTGGAAGCTCCTGCAACCAAGCTGGGTGCCAAACCTATTGCTTCATAGGCTTTCCTTTGGACGACACTGGCGAGGCCAAGAGGGGGATCTTGATAACTGGGCATCTCAGGATCTCCATACCTTTCGCCAGACTTGTGATGATCATCATCACCTATTGTCCTTCGAGACAGATGGATGCCAACCAACCATTCGGGTTTTCCAGCATCTGCAGAATCTCCTGTGTTTGGTAATTGGAGAAGGAATATTCTATTAGAAAGGGTGAGAGTTGAGGAAACGGGTATCAACATGGACTAAGCAAACATGCAATATATAAAAAATTATCACTTCTTTTTTGCTAGATTTTTCCTTGCACTCTCACGAAAGCTGATTCTGATTCTGAAGATAACTCGCTTTTGCACTTGACAATTTCTCATGTACTAACCTGAACAGATCAGATTACAGCTCTGTTGAAACCAGTTCTCTGTTTCCACACGCTACCTTTTCTCCCAGGGAACAGTGAAGTGCATCTCATTTGGCTTTCACTGTTGAAGCCGGTCAGCAATACTCAACTGAATTAGCATGAAAAGCCTTTGATCCTGCGTGAGACAAATTCTTGCTATCACCAAACATTTTTCCAGGGAATCAGAGAGTTTAACTTTAAGGCAAAGGGTGTGGTTGATAGAAAGGTATAAATGAGATTTAAGAGATTTGCATGCATTTATTGGAATGTGCTGCCAGCGATGTAGTGAGCAGCAACTAGAAACAACCGCAATCTTTAAGAGGCTCTTAGACAGACACACATACAGGTAAGGTAAAAAGGGGTGCAGACCATGTGCAGGTTAACGTCACATCATTGTTAGCACAGATTCTGTGGGCTGAATGCACTGTTCCTTTGCTGTATTGCACTATCCTCTATGTTTCATAATCTTAAGGAGCGATGGAGACAGGCTTGGAAGAGTAAAATTTCCATGTACGGCCAAAAGTCAAAGTCCCATGATTGGCAAGTCCTGGGGGTTGAGGCCCTAGGGTCAAAGTCCCATGATTGGCAAGTCCTGGCACGGAGGCCCTAGGGTCAAAGTCCCATGATTGGCAAGTCCTGGGGGTTGAGGCCTGAGGGTCAAAGTCCCATGATTGGCAAGTCCTGGCACGGAGGCCCTAGGGTCAAAGTCCCATGATTGGCAAGTCCTGGGGGTTGAGGCCTGAGGGTCAAAGTCCCATGATTGGCAAGTCCTGGCACGGAGGCCCTAGGGTCAAAGTCCCATGATTGGCAAGTCCTGGCACGGAGGCCCTAGGGTCAAAGTCCCATGATTGGCAAGTCCTGGGGGTTGAGGCCTGAGGGTCAAAGTCCCATGATTGGCAAGTCCTGGCACGGAGGCCCTAGGGTCAAAGTCCCATGATTGGCAAGTCCTGGCACGGAGGCCCTAGGGTCAAAGTCCCATGATTGGCAAGTCCTGGGGGTTGAGGCCTGAGGGTCAAAGTCCCATGATTGGCAAGTCCTGGCACGGAGGCCCTAGGGTCAAAGTCCTGTGATCTGTAGTGCCAGGAGTGGTAGGAAGCTCGATGTCTGTGAGTCTGCAGGTCTGGGCCAAGGACTGGAGGTTGGAGGCCTGATATCTGCAGGGATGAGAGTCCGGGGCCAAGGACTGGAGGCCCAATGGTAACGTTTCCTGGAACGGAGGCCTTTCTGTGTGTGAGTGGCTGGAAGGGTAGGAAAGGGGTTTGTTTGGCTGTTGATGTTCTGCTCAACATTGTGGCTATGCCTCTGTATGTTGGAGCCGGAATGTCTGGTGACACTTGCAGTCTGGCCCTGCAGCACATCCTTTGGTTACGTTAGTTGTTAACACAAATAGTACATTTCACTTTATGTTTCGATGTATGTGATAAATAAATCAGAATATGAATCTCCGCTATAAACCATCAGACTCTTAAATTCAACCCAACACTGAACTGATTCCACAACTTATGGTCTGACTTGTAAGGACTCCACAACTTATACTTCGGATATTTATTGCTTATTTATTATTATTCTTTTAATTTTCTTTCTGTATTTGCACCATCTGTTGTCCTCTGCACATTGGTTGGTTGTCCATCTGTCGTTTGTTGTTCTATTTTGTTTCTTTCTATTTACTGTGAATATCCACAAGAAATTGAGTCTCAGGATTGTATATGGCGATATACCGTATATGTATTTTGATAATAAATTTACTTTGAACTTTGAATTCTCTTTGACAGTCTCTCAGGGTGGAGAATACTTTCCATTCTGGTTCAAGAATTCTCAGGTGTCTGATAAAACACTGTGGGTACAGCAGACTCCTTCTTAGATGGGTCACATGGAGACTGCAGGGTGGTGAGTGGACAGTCTGTTATGTTCCTCCTTTCGCTTATTACAGGCCTACTTGTGCTCCCAAAATATGACCTTGAGGTTCTCAAAACCGTCCTAGATATTGTTCCTCCACTTTGAGAGGTCAAGGACCAGCGACCAGCTTTGCCTCAGATGAGCAACCACACAGAACTATAAAGGATAAGAGAGGCAATATTTCAGCTCTGTAAAACACTGGTTAAACCATACTTGGAGTATTGTGTTCAGTTCTGGTCGCCTCATTATGGGAAGGATATGGACTCTTTAGAGAGGGAGCAGAGGAGATTTACCAGGATGCTGCCTAGATTAGGGACCATGATTTATGAGGAAATGTTGAGTGAGCTAGGGCTTTTCTCTTTGGAGTGAAGGAGGATGAGAGCTGACTTGATAGATGTGTAAAAGATGATAAAAGGCATTGATGGCGTGGACAGCCAGAGACTTTTTCCCATGACTATTACAAGAGAGCTTAATTTTAAGGTGTTTGAAGGAAAATTAGATTAGATTATGAGGACACTCAGTCCTCGTTTATTGTCATTTAGTAATGAATGCATTAAGAAATGATACAATGTTCCTCCAGTATGATATCACAGAAACACAAGACAGACGGACTAAAGCTGACAAAAACAACATAATTATAACACATAGTTACAACAGTGCAAAGCAATACCGTAATTTGATGAAGAGCAGACCATGGGCATGGTAAAAAAAAGTCTCAAAGTCCCATCTCATGCAGATGGTAGAAGAAAGAAAAACTCTCCCTGCCATGAACCTCCAGCACCGCAAACTTGCCGATGCAACACCCTGGAAGCACCCGACCACAGCCGACTCTGAGTCCGTGCGAAAACTTCGAGCCTCCGACCAGCCCTCCGATACCGAGCACCAAGCACCATCTCTGCCGAGCGCTTCGACCCCGGCCCCGGCAACAGGCAATAGGCAAAGCTGAGGATTTGGGGTCTTCCCCTCCAGAGATTCTTGATCACACAGTAGCAGCGGCAGTGAAGCGGGCATTTCAGAAGTTTCTCCAGATGTTCCTCTGTGCTTCTCACGTCTGTCTCCATCAAATCATGATTGTGCACAGTACCCTACTTAACAAATACAGATATCATTCTGGAGCGGCCGTGCGCGCTGCATCGCACTGTCATCTTCTCCTCCCCTCCAAGATTGAGGGACTTCCTAACTCAATTTGGCCACCTCCCTCTCCAGTTGCAGAAGAACTTGACACTGTGGTGCATCCCCAAACAAGCTCCTGCGGTGGCTTCACGAAGCCTCAGTGTGTTCCTCAGCACGTGCTCCTGCAGCTTGGGATGTGCCAGTCAGCAGCATTCCTCCATGGACATCTCGACGTGCTGGCAAACCAACACGTTTTGGGCAGATCAAAAGTCGTCGTTCACCAAGCTGATGATCTGCCAGCAGTAGTTGATGTCCGTCTCTATGTGCGTCCCCGAGAACAGCCATAGCTCAGAGAGTCCTCTGTCACGCTGCTGTTCAGGATGAATTGTTACACAGGCCCTTGCTTCTTTCTCCACACTCTCTTCACAAACCCACAGTCCACAAAGAGGTGAGCAACCATCTTGTCGCACTACAACACACACAAAATGCTGGTGGAATGCAGCAGACCAGACAGCATCCATAGGAAAAAGCACAGTCGACATTTCGGGCCAAGACCCTTTGTCAGGACTAACTAAAAGAAGAGATAGTAAGAGATTTGAAAGTGGGAGGGGAAGGGGGAGATCCAAAATGATGGGAGAAGACAGGAGGGGGAGGGATGGAGCCAAGAGCTGGACAGTTGATTGGCAAAAGGGATACAAGACTGGAGAATGGAGAGGATCATGGGGCGGGAGGCCTAGGAAGAAAGAAAGGGAGAGAGGAGCGCCAGAGGAAGATGGAGAGAAGGCAACGAGTTTTTGTGAGAGGGACAGAGAGAGAAAAAAGGAAAAAATAATTAATAAATAGATAGATCGATAGATAGATAGATAAAGATAGATAAATTAACCAATTTCCCTCGGGATCAATTAAGTATGACTATGACTATGACTATATGACTAAATAGATAGATAGATAGATAAACAAACAGACAGACAAACAAACAAACAAACACATAAATAAATAAAGGCTGGGGTAACAACGGGAGGAGAGGCATTAACGGAAGTTAGGGAAGTCAATGTTCACGCCATCAGGTTGGAGGCTATCCAGACGGAATATAAGGTGCTGTTCCTCCAACCTGAGTGTGGTTTCATCTTGACAGTAGAGGAGGCCGTGGATAGACATATCAGAATGGGAATGGGACATGGAATTAAAATGTGTGGCCGCTGGGGGATCCTGCTTTCTCTGGCGGACAGAGCATAGGTGTTCAGCGAAACGATCTCCCAGTCTGCGTCAGGTCTCGCCAATACTTAGAAGGCCGCACCAGGAGCACCGGACGCAGTATATCATACTACGGTCATTCTGTGGGCAGCACACAGTGGGAGTGATGTTACAGCAAGTAGGAAGGACCCCTCTCGCTGCCAGTCAGGCAAGGTCTTGGTGCCTGTTTCCGAGGTCTGGCAATAAGCCATTCTGCCAGATGGTCTGGCTGGTCTGCTCAGGAAACCACCCCACTGAGTCCATTGAGTCCTTCCTCTGCAGTGCCTGCAGGACGCTCCATGCCGACCACTGCCTGATGGGCTTGCGTGGTGAAAGATGTGGGCATGGAAGAACTTTTACACAAAGGACAGCTGACTATGACGTTGCACAGTTTTGATTGCTAAGAAGCCACAGCAGACAGATTAACCTTTCTTGTGGGCAACATAGTAACATTTCAATTAGCGTAAAAATACAACGACTGTGAAGCGGGTTCAGTTGCAGCTGTTGTCTGTAAGGAGTTTGTACAGTTTCCCCGTCACCATGTGGGTTTCCTCCAGGTGCTCTGGTTTCCTCCCGCATTCCAAAAGTATACAGGTTAGGGATCGTAAGTTGTGGGCACATTTCTCTGAAGTTTTAATGTACGTATGAATCAGAATCAGAATCAGGTTTAATATCACTGGCAAATTTGTTGTCTTTGCGGCAGTACATTGCAATTCATAATATCAGAGAAAAAGCATGAATAGTGGTAAATATAGGTAAATATATATATATATATATTTCAGGGTTCTATTTTTCCCTTTCTTTTGAAGACCCTGACCTGGAGTTACACACAGGCTTTGGTTCTTTGCGGGAATGGGACCCGTTCTTGGGGTTCCACGACTGGCCGTTATTCGACATGCCAAGGTTCGGCCTGAGGGTCTCAATTGTGTTTGGAAGCCTAAGATCTTGGGGCTCTGGAGACGGGCGGATCGAGGGTCAGTGTCATGGCAGCAGACTCGTGCGTCGTCGGGGAAGCCGGAAAATCTTTTGCTGTGGACCCAAAGACCTGAGGTCTTTGCGATTTTTAGACACAGAGCTCGAGAAAAGTGATGAAACAGATTTTTAACATCGTAAACCAGCGGGTTGTTGTTATGTCTCCGGCTTGCGAGAAAATGGGGGAGACCTCCTTCTCCCTTGCCAGGGAGAGAGAGAACCTTTAGTTTGTCAATTGTTGGATGAAATGCAAGGCCTTTGGGGTAACTTTGGTCTGTGTCTTTGTTATTGCTTAGCACACGCTTGGGCTTGGTGACAGTACAAATGTGCATCTTTTTTGCTGGTGGGGGGAGGGGGGATTGTTGCTCACTGCCACTTACGCGTGGGAGGGGGGAGCTGGGGGGTCTTTGGGGTTCTCTCGTTTAACTGTCATTCATTCTTTGGGGTACTCCTCTGTTTTCGTGGATGTTTGCAAAGAAAAAGCATTTCAGGATGTATATTGTATACATTTCTCTGACATTAAATTTGACCTTTGAACCTTTGATATGTTTGGAATGCAGGTGAGTGGTACTAGGTAGAAGATCAGCTGAGCATGGACTGGAGAGGTTGAAGGGTCTGTTTCTGTTCTGTAGTTAACCAAAATGCTCTTAGAAAAGGTCCAGCTGTTTGATGCTTTGCTGGATAGCTCTAGTGAAGAGCTCGTACATACAATAGACCCAAGTGCAAAAGGGTTGAAATATTTTATTTTTATTAGAGTCATAGAAAAGTACAGCACAGAAACAGGCCCTTTGGCCCACCTAGTCCACATCGAACTATTTAAACTGCCTAATCACATCAACGTGCACCAGGACCATTGCCCTCCACAACCCTACCATCCAAACTTTGCTCAATTGAGTCCGCACGTACCACTTACACTGCCAGTTCACTCCACACTCTCACGCCCCACTGAGTGAAGCAGTTTCCTCTCATGTTGGCCTTAAACTTCTCGCCTTTCACCCATAAACCATTACCTCTGGTTGTAGTCCCACCCAATGTCAGCGGAGAAAGCCTGCTTGCATTTACCCTATTTATACCCTCATAATTTTGTATACCTCTATCAAATCTCCTCTCAGTCTCTACGTTCTAAGGAATAAAGGCCTAACCTCTTCAATCTTTCCTTATAACTCAGGTCCTCCTGTTCCGGCAACATCCTTGTAAATTTTCTCTGTACTCTTTCAGTCTTAATTACATCTTTCCTGTAGGTAGGTGACCAAAACTGCACTATCTTATTTTCAATTTTAGGGAGTAGGCCCTCCCTTCCCTTCGAGCCATAGTCCCTCAGCAACCCCACAACCCCAAGTAACCCTAACTTAATCACGGAACAACTTATAATGACCAGTTAACCCACCCAGCACGTCTTTGGACTGTGGGAGGAAACCGGGGCAACCAGCGAAAACCCACACATTCCACTAGGAGGATGTACAGAGGCTCTTTACAGAACAGAACCAAACTGAACTCCAAACTCTGGAATGCCGCGAGCTGCAATAGAATCGCACTAACCATTATGCTACCATAGTGCACACTTTCAGAGAACGCAGAACAGTAGAGCACAGTACAGGCACTTTGGCCCATGATGTTGTGTCAACCTTTTATCCTGTTCTAATATTATAGCATTTATTGCATCTGGAAAGATAAAGGAATATAATGATGAAGATAATGCGGTAAGGATGTAGTCGATAACTCCCAAACAAAGGCTGGGTTTGTTGTGATATAAAAAAATAAATTTCTATTTTTATGGTGTGAGATAATCTAATTTTGAATAGGGAACATACATTAGAATATCAAGCATTACAGCACTGTACAGGCCCTTCAGCACACGATGTAATGCTGACCTTTTAAACTACTCCTGTCAATCTAACTCTTCCCTCCCACATATCCCTCCATTTTTCTTACATCCAGATGTCAAATTGAGAGTCTCTTAAATGCCCTTGATGTACCTGCCTCTACCACCTTTCCATGCACCCCCCACTCTCTGTAAAAAAACTATCTCTGACATCGCACTGTATTTATAGTGAAGACAGAAGAGAGAAGATGGCGGCGTGACGCAGCTCGCAGCGGCCACTCCGGAATGAATATCTGTTATCTGTCAAGTAGGATGCCGTGCACAATCCTGATTCGATGGAGAACGGACGTGAGAAGCACGGAGGAACATCTGGTGAAACTTCTGAAATGTCTGTTTCGCTGCCGCTGCTACTGTGCGATCGAGAATCTCCGCAGGGGAAGGCCCCAGATCCTCGGCTTTGCCCGTTGCTTGTTGGCCGGGATCGGGGTCGAAGCGCTCAGCAGAGATGGTGCTTGGTGCTTGGTGTCGGAGGGCTGGTCGGAGGCTCGAAGTTTTCGGACGGACTCAGAGTCGGCTGTGGTCGGGTGCTTCCAGGGTGTTGCATCGGCAAGTTTGCGGTGCTGGAGGTTCATGGCAGGGAGAGTTTTTCTTTCTTCTACCATCTGCATGAGATGGGACTTTGAGACTTTTTTTTACCATGCCCATGGTCTGCTCTTCATCAAATTACGGTATTGCTTTGCACTGTTGTAACTATGTGTTATAATTATGTTGTTTTTGTCAGCTTTAGTCCGTCTGTCTTGTGTTTCTGTGATATCATACTGGAGGAACATTGTATCATTTCTTAATGCATTCATTACTAAATGACAATAAACGAGGACTGAGTGTCCTCATAATCTAATCTAATTTTCCTTCAAACACCTTAAAATTAAGCTCTCTTGTAATAGTCATGGGAAAAAGTCTCTGGCTGTCCACGCCATCAATGCCTTTTATCATCTTTTACACATCTATCAAGTCAGCTCTCATCCTCCTTCACTCCAAAGAGAAAAGCCCTAGCTCACTCAACATTTCCTCATAAATCATGGTCCCTAATCTAGGCAGCATCCTGGTAAATCTCCTCTGCTCCCTCTCTAAAGAGTCCATATCCTTCCCATAATGAGGCGACCAGAACTGAACACAATACTCCAAGTATGGTTTAACCAGTGTTTTACAGAGCTGAAATATTGCCTCTCTTATCCTTTATAGTTCTGTGTGGTTGCTCATCTGAGGCAAAGCTGGTCGCTGGTCCTTGACCTCTCAAAGTGGAGGAACAATATCTAGGACGGTTTTGAGAACCTCAAGGTCATATTTTGGGAGCACAAGTAGGCCTGTAATAAGCGAAAGGAGGAACATAACAGACTGTCCACTCACCACCCTGCAGTCTCCATGTGACCCATCTAAGAAGGAGTCTGCTGTACCCACAGTGTTTTATCAGACACCTGAGAATTCTTGAACCAGAATGGAAAGTATTCTCCACCCTGAGAGACTGTCAAAGAGAATTCAAAGTTCAAAGTAAATTTATTATCAAAATACATATACGGTATATCGCCATATACAATCCTGAGACTCAATTTCTTGTGGATATTCACAGTAAATAGAAAGAAACAAAATAGAACAACAAACGACAGATGGACAACCAACCAATGTGCAGAGGACAACAGATGGTGCAAATACAGAAAGAAAATTAAAAGAATAATAATAAATAAGCAATAAATATCCGAAGTATAAGTTGTGGAGTCCTTACAAGTCAGACCATAAGTTGTGGAATCAGTTCAGTGTTGGGTTGAATTTAAGAGTCTGATGGTTTATAGCGGAGATTCATATTCTGATTTATTTATCACATACATCGAAACATAAAGTGAAATGTACTATTTGTGTTAACAACTAACGTAACCAAAGGATGTGCTGCAGGGCCAGACTGCAAGTGTCACCAGACATTCCGGCTCCAACATACAGAGGCATAGCCACAATGTTGAGCAGAACATCAACAGCCAAACAAACCCCTTTCCTACCCTTCCAGCCACTCACACACAGAAAGGCCTCCGTTCCAGGAAACGTTACCATTGGGCCTCCAGTCCTTGGCCCCGGACTCTCATCCCTGCAGATATCAGGCCTCCAACCTCCAGTCCTTGGCCCAGACCTGCAGACTCACAGACATCGAGCTTCCTACCACTCCTGGCACTACAGATCACAGGACTTTGACCCTAGGGCCTCCGTGCCAGGACTTGCCAATCATGGGACTTTGACCCTCAGGCCTCAACCCCCAGGACTTGCCAATCATGGGACTTTGACCCTAGGGCCTCCGTGCCAGGACTTGCCAATCATGGGACTTTGACCCTAGGGCCTCCGTGCCAGGACTTGCCAATCATGGGACTTTGACCCTCAGGCCTCAACCCCCAGGACTTGCCAATCATGGGACTTTGACCCTAGGGCCTCCGTGCCAGGACTTGCCAATCATGGGACTTTGACCCTAGGGCCTCCGTGCCAGGACTTGCCAATCATGGGACTTTGACCCTAGGGCCTCCGTGCCAGGACTTGCCAATCATGGGACTTTGACCCTAGGGCCTCAACCCCCAGGACTTGCCAATCATGGGACTTTGACTTTTGGCCGTACATGGAAATTTTACTCTTCCAAGCCTGTCTCCATCGCTCCTTAAGATTATGAAACATAGAGGATAGTGCAATACAGCAAAGGAACAGTGCATTCAGCCCACAGAATCTGTGCTAACAATGATGTGACGTTAACCTGCACATGGTCTGCACCCCTTTTTACCTTACCTGTATGTGTGTCTGTCTAAGAGCCTCTTAAAGATTGCGGTTGTTTCTAGTTGCTGCTCACTACATCGCTGGCAGCACATTCCAATAAATGCATGCAAATCTCTTAAATCTCATTTATACCTTTCTATCAACCACACCCTTTGCCTTAAAGTTAAACTCTCTGATTCCCTGGAAAAATGTTTGGTGATAGCAAGAATTTGTCTCACGCAGGATCAAAGGCTTTTCATGCTAATTCAGTTGAGTATTGCTGACCGGCTTCAACAGTGAAAGCCAAATGAGATGCACTTCACTGTTCCCTGGGAGAAAAGGTAGCGTGTGGAAACAGAGAACTGGTTTCAACAGAGCTGTAATCTGATCTGTTCAGGTTAGTACATGAGAAATTGTCAAGTGCAAAAGCGAGTTATCTTCAGAATCATAATCAGCTTTCGTGAGAGTGCAAGGAAAAATCTAGCAAAAAAGAAGTGATAATTTTTTATATATTGCATGTTTGCTTAGTCCATGTTGATACCCGTTTCCTCAACTCTCACCCTTTCTAATAGAATATTCCTTCTCCAATTACCAAACACAGGAGATTCTGCAGATGCTGGAAAACCCGAATGGTTGGTTGGCATCCATCTGTCTCGAAGGACAATAGGTGATGATGATCATCACAAGTCTGGCGAAAGGTATGGAGATCCTGAGATGCCCAGTTATCAAGATCCCCCTCTTGGCCTCGCCAGTGTCGTCCAAAGGAAAGCCTATGAAGCAATAGGTTTGGCACCCAGCTTGGTTGCAGGAGCTTCCAGAAGGATGTTCAATGATGTCCAGCCGCCTTAGGAGATCCACTCTGGATTTGCTGCTGGGTTTACTCCCTTGGCCTTCATCTCTCCCAACATAACATACACAAAATACTGGAGGAACGTAGGACATAGAGCAATACACCACAGTACAGACCCTTTGGCCCATGATTGTGTGCCAACCTTTTAACCTACCTATTGACTATTGACTCCCCTCCATAGATTTCCTCACTTGTAGACCCCACTCAATTCAAATTGGCAAAAGCATCTCCTCCACAATCTCCATCAGCACAGGAGCACCACGGGGATGTGTGCTTAGCCTCATGCTCTACTCGTTTTACACCTGTGACTGTGTGGCTAAGTACAGCTCCAACACCATATGCAAGTTTGTTCATGACACCACTGTTGTGGACTGTATCAAAGGTGGGGATGAATTAGCATACAGGAGGGAGACTGAAAACTTGGCTGAGAGGCGTAATAACAATAACCTCTCACTTAATGTCAATATGACCGAGGAACTGATAGTGGACTTCAGGAGATGGAAACCAGATGTCCATGAGCCAGTAATCATTGGAGGATCAGACCTTCAACCATCAGGCTTTTGAAAAAAGGAGATAACTACACTTATTCTACTTCTAGTGTTCTCACAACCGATTGCCTCAATTTAAGGACTTGCTTGTTAATGATTGTTATTTATTTATATTTGCATTTCCACAGTTTGTTATCATGTTCACAGTTACTGCTCTGTAGATTTGCTATATATGCTGACAGAAAAAGAACCTGAATGTTGTACGTGGTGACATGTATGTATTCTGATAATAAATTTTACTTTGCCTTTGACTTAGATACTAAGTTCCTCCAGCATTTTATATGTGTTTCTCCAATTGCTGATGTTTTCAGACGGGTGACTATTTATATTTAAAAAACGTATGCAATGTTGTGTATTACCTCAGTTTTATTATTAACAGTTACTAAACCAAAAGAAATTAAAATTTTTAACTGTTTCAAAACCTCAAAACAGGTTTGTGTTGAAGTTCTTAAGACTTACATTGCGAACCCAATTTCCAGTGACAATGTGGTGTGCGAAGAGCAAGTCAAACAGTAATATATCTCTTTATAAACATACTCACTTGAATTATTAGCCATTCTGTAATAAAACCCAGCTGTGTAATATTGACCTCCAAGAGGACCACAACTTGATTGTGGTTTGGAGGCTTGCGTGCTTCATTGATCTGGAAACCTATGTCAACTGGAATCAGGGCCTTATGCTTTGGCCCTTGATTGGGTCACCCATGCCGAACAGGTAAAGGGGTAAAGGACAAATTAAGAGTGGTTCTCCAGGTTTGAGAGTTCAGCTCATGGCTAACAACCCTGACTGTTATGGAAAACAGCAATGGAGAATCCTCTATATCTGGGTGTGACTGAGTGAAAATCGAGCTACTGACAAGATGAAGGAAACCCTGAACACCACCAGAGTGGAAGACCTTCATTGCTGCCAGAAACATCAGCAGCGTAACATGCAGTAGAGTGCAATACTGAAACCTGTTTTATTTTGATCGACCTGCAGAGAAGAACAAGCCAATACAAGATAGTGCGCATCAATAAATGAAAATGCAACATTGATAAGAATGAAAATGATGTTCGTCATTTGAATCTTCTTCTTGTTTTATGAATTCAACACAGATTGTCAGTTCGTTCAGATAAGGCCCAATGCGGAGAGAGAGAGAGATACTGAAGCAGGTCGATAGCTCACAAACTTTAATGCAAACAGGGTTTCAAGTGAAAGGGAAACAATAAACGCAAGGCTAAATAGGGCCATTAACAAAAACTCTCAAATGGAAAACTAGATGCCAGCACCGCAGCTGAAAGGAATAACTAAATATAAAATGAATACCGCTAGTCTTCAGCGTCATTCAACTTGACTGTCCACGTTCTCAGGCAAGGCTGTACACAACGAAAAGAAGAGAGATAGATACTGCCGTAATGAAATAATAACCAGCTGGCATGTGCATATTCATGAGAACAATGCCAAGTGTGCTGCACTGTCAAGTCCCTGGTTGAGAAACAGATTTTCTACAGGTTATGCCAGGTTGATATAATGACTGTCTGGAACTGTGCAGTTTATATAGAAATACTACAGAATCAAGAGAGATCCGTGGGCTACATCAGAGGCACAAGAGATTCTGTGGGTGCTGGAGATGTATTGATTTATTTATTTTACAATACAGTGCAGGATGGGCCCTGTCAGCCCATCAAGTCACGCAGCACCTGCAACCCTTGACAAACCTAATCATGGGACAACTTACAATGGCCAATTAACCTTCCCGGTATGCCTTGGAGCCGTGCAAGGAAACGGGAGCACTGGGAGGACACCCACGCATTCCACAGGGAGGACATATCGACTCCTTAAAGAGGAGCTCTGAGCCCTGAGCAGTACATTACTGTGGCACCCTCTTGAGCAACACACACCAAAAATGATGGAGGAACACAGCAGGTCAGGCGGTATCTATGGAGGGGAGTAAACAGTCGAGACCTTCCATCAGGACTGGAAAGGAAGGCGGCAGAAGCCAGAATAGGGGAGGGGGGGTGAAGTGAGAAACTAGGAGGCGATATGTGGAAAAGGTAAAGGGCTGAAGAAGAAGGTGACGAGAGTTGACCATGGGAGAAGGAGATGGAGGAGGGGCACCAGGTGAGGAGAAGGGTAGGGGTAAAAGTGTAGTCAGGATAATGAAAGCAAAAAGAGAGAAAGTAACAACTCCTTTAATATCAACTAAACACGGAACATTAAGCGTGGTAAAAAAAAGTCACGTCATTACATCATCACGTCAGACCATTTTTTAATCATAACACAAGAATGAAGGATCTGCCAACGGCCAAGGTCACACAGACTATGGAAGTTACATTTTTGCTGCCACTAGTTTACTACTACCGAACCTCATCTTGGCCGCACTGTTTGGCTCCTCTCCCTCATGTTGGTGAAAGATTGACTGATCAATACTTCCTTCGTTTGACCAAGTATGGACATGTAGGAGGATTTGTTTGATCCACATCACTCTGAAACGGCCCAAAACATCGACTATATTCTTTTCCATAGATGCTGCCTGGCCTACTGAGTTCCTTCAGCATTTTGTGTCTGTTTCTGTGCTGTATCTTATTTTTAGCTCTTGTCATCAAAATTCTTAGCAGTATCTTGGTGATATGAATCATTAAACTTAAGGTCTTATGCAATTCACATTCAATTGCTCCAGGTTTCTTTGGAAGAGTGATAAATACTGATTTTTTTCATCACTTCTGGTATTATTCCAGTCTCATAAATGTCATTGATTAAATTTAAGTTTTTCAATTCCATAAGCTTCAAGGGCAGTAATTTGTTCTATTACTAATTCATCAGGACCTGCTGCCTTTCCTTTCTTCATCTTATTTATTGCATTACGAACTTCAGATTTTAAAGTACTTGGACCTTCAATGTTTTTCTTAATTTTTGGTTTTTCACCTCAATCGTCTTCAAACAATTCCTGAATATACTCAGTCCACCTGTTCATAATCTCATCTTTTTCCATGATGATGGTACCATCCTTTGCTTTCAAACAATGTGGTTTTGCGAAAAAAAAAGTACAAGAAATGCAATATTGATGTTAAGGATACTACCAGAACGAGCTATTCAAGTGCAAAAAGATTTGTTTGTTTGTTTTATCGACTACACAAAAGCATCTGATAAAGTGAAGCACAATAAGTTATTTGAAATATTACAGAAAACTCCAGATCTAGATTTGAAAGTCCTGCGCCTAATCAGAAATCTGTATTGGGAACAAACTGCCACTGTAAGAATAGATGGAGAAGTGAGTCAGTTTACGAAAATCAAGAGAGGGGTTAGACAAGGGTATGTTTTCTCCCCTGATTTATTTAATGTATACAGTGAAACAATATTACAAAAAATAAGAGACATCTTGGGAATCAAAGTTGGCGGTGAAAACATCAATAATTTCAGATATGCGGATGACTCTGTGTTAATTGCAAGTACGGAGGAGGAACTACAAACTTAATTGATATAGTTGCTGAAGAAAGTGCAAAAATAGGTCTATCAATTGCAAAAAGACAGAATGTATGGAGCTGCCCAAAAAGAAGGAGAATCCTATCTGCAGGCTGAGAATAAACAGGGAAGACATAAAACAAGTACAAAACTTTTGCTACTTAGGAAGCTGGGTGACATCAGATGGCAGGTGCAATGTGGACATCAAAAGAAGAATAGGGATGGCAAAAGACACTTTTACGAGAATGAAGAGTATACTGATTAAACTGAGTACTTATCTAAACTAGATATGACAACCCGCCTCAGAGTACTGAAATGTTACGTTTATCCAGTTATGTTATATGGCTCAGAATGTTGGACAATATCTAGTAACATGAGGAAACGAACTGAAGGAGCAGAGATATAGTTTTTGAGGAGGATGCAAAGAATATCATGGACGAAATGAATATCTAACGAGGATGTCATGAACAGAGCAAGCACAAAAAGAGAAATAATGTATGAGATCATGAAAAGGCAACGTAACTTCATTGGACATGTGATTAGGAAAGAGGAGTTAGAATGCACGGTAATTATGGGAAAGATTGAAGGAAAGAAAGCAAGAGGAAGACAAAGACAAATGATGATGGAGACAGCAGCCAGAGAACTGGAATGAATACCAATGAATTGATCCACTTGACCCGAAACTGGAGTGTGTGGGCCATGGCAGTCAAAGCTCAAACTGGGCACGGCACCTGATGACGATGATGATTCTGTGCTGTACTTTTCCATGACTCTATCTGAATCCGAATTTATGTACGAGTCTCTTGAGGCTTTTTCTGAGTCGAATGTCATGTACTATATCAGAACAGGCAGAGCTCTTAGTGTAAAAGGAGGTCACTTTTGCTACAAAGTCTCTGAATCTGAATCATATTTATTTTCATTGACGTATACGGTCTGTAGCCACTTTATTACCATCCGGGAAACAGTACCGCAACATAAAAGCTAGTTTACAGGCTCCGGGACAGCTTCTTCCACCAGGCCATCAGACTGATTAACTCACGTTGATTTGAGTGTATTTCTGTGTTACATTGACTGTTCTATTTATTATAAATTATTACAAATCACTATGATTGCACATTGCACATTTAGATGGAAACAAAACGTAAAGATTTTTACTCCGCATATATAAGCATATGAAGGATGTAAGAAATAAAGTCAATTCAGTTTAATTCAATTCAATTTATTAGATACACCTGTACACTTAAGGGTGATGGGGTGGAGATATGTCTCTACCAGAGGAGGTGTAAGGTGCACTTTCCCTCCGCTAGCCAGAAGGTCACCCTTGAACAAAGTGTAGCACCTGCTTAGCCCCTTCATCAGAGTCACATGAAGCCTTGGGAGCAGGTGTGGTTGGGCGTATGAGCTGGTGCATATCACAAGTCCCGGTTATGCGACCACTGATGCCAAGCAGACAATCTCTGAAGAGTATTGATAACGGTTGTGGTCTAATATCTAATCAACCAGTCATGTAACTGCAACTCAATGCATAAAAGCTTGCTGACATGGTCAAAAGGTTCAGTTGTTGTTCAAACCAAACATCAGAATGGGGAAGAAATGTCATTAAAGGTGACTTTCTCTATGGAATGATCGTTGGTGCTAGGCTTGAGTACCTCAGAAACTGCTGATCGCCTGGAATTTTCGTGCACAACCGTTTCTAGAGTTTACAATATCCAATTAGCAGCAGTTAGAAACAGAGAAACATAGAAAACCTACAGCACAATACAGGCCCTTCAGCCCACAAAGCTGTGCTGAACATGTCCTTACCTGAGAAATTATCTTGGGTTACCCATAGCCCTCTATTTTTCTGAGCTCCATATATCTGTCCAGGAGTCTCTTAAAAGACCCTATCATATCCGCCTCCACCACCGTCGCCAGCAGCCCATTCCATCCACTCACCACTCTCTGCGTAAAAAACTTACCCCTGATATCTCCTCTGTACCTACTTCCAAGCACCTTAAAACTGTGCCCTCTTGTGCTAGCCATTTCAGTCCTGGGAAAAAGCCTCTGATTACCCACACGATCAATGCCTCTCGTCATCTTATACACCTCTATCAGGTCATCTCTCATCCTCTGTTGCTCCAAGGAAAAAAGGCCGAGTTCACTCAACCTATTCTCATAAGGCATGCTCCCCAATCCAGGCAACATCCTTGTAAATCTCCTCTGCACCCTTTCTATGGTTTCCACATCCTTCTTGTAGTGATGCGACCAGAATTGAGCACAGTACTCCAACTGGGGTCTAACCAGGGTCCTATATAGCTGCAACATTACCTCTCAGCTCCAAAACTCAATCCCACAATGATGAAGGCCAATGCACCATATGCTTTCTTAACCACAGAGTCAACCTGCACAGCAGCCTTGGATGCCCTATGGACACAGAATCCAAGATCCTTCTAATCCTCCACACTGCCAAGAATATTACCATTAACACTATATTCTGTCATCATATTTGACCTACCAAAATAAACTACCTCACACTTATCTGGGTTGAACTCCATTTGCCACTTCTCAGCCCAGTTTTGCATCCTATCAATGTCCCACTGTAATCTTCAACAGCCCTTCACACTATCCACAACAACCCCAACCTTTGTGTCATCAGCAAATTTACTAACCCATCCCCCCACTTCTACATCCAGGTCATTTATATAAATCATGAAGAGTAGGGGTCCCAGAACAGATCCCTGAGGTACACCACTGGTGACCGACCTCCATGCAGAATATGACCCGTCTACAACCACTCTTTGCCTTCTATGGGCAAGCCAGTTCTGGATCCACAAAGCAATTTCCCCTTGGATCCTATGCCTCCTTACTTTCTCAATAAGCCTTGCATGGGGTACCTTGTCAAGTGCCTTGCTGAAATCCATATACACTACATCTACTATATCATCATTAATGTGTTCAGTCACATCCTCAAAAAATCCAATCAGGCTCGTAAGGCATAACTTGCCTTTCACAAAGCCATGCTGATTATTTCTAATCATATTATACCTGTCCAAATGTTCATAATTCCTGCCTCTCAGGATCTTCTCCATCAACTTACCAACCACTGAAGTAAGACTCACTGGTCTATAATTTCCTGGCTCCCTTTCTTGAACAATGGAACAACATCCACAACCCTCCAATCCTCCGGAACCTCTCCTGTCCCCATTGATGATGCAAAGATCATTGCCAGAGGCTCAGCAATCTCCTCCCTCGCCTCCCACAGTAGCCTAGGGTTCATCTCGTCCGGTCCTGGTGACTTATACAACTTGACACTTTCCTAAAGCTCCTGCACATCCTCTTTTTTAATATCTACATGCTCAAGCTTTTCAGTCTGCTGTAAGTCATCCCTACAATCGCCAAGATCCTTTACCATAGTGAATACTGAAGCAAAGTACTCATTAAGTACCTCTGCTATCTCCTCCGGTTCCATACACACAGTTCTCTGGGTGAAAATGCCTTGATAATGAGAGATGTCAGAAGAGAATGGCCAGGCTGGTTCAAGCTGACAGGAAGGCAGCAGCAACTCAAAGAGCCACGCGTTACAACAGTGGTGTGCAAAAGAGCATCTTTGAATGCACAACACACTTAACCTAGAAGTGATTGGGCTACAGCCGCAGAAGACCAAAAGGACGTATCTGCTAAAGTGGCTATTGAATATACCACATTGGTTGCTTGTCTGCCTTTGTGTGTAGTTTTTCATTGATTCTGTTGTTTTTCTTTGTTCTACTTTGAATGTCTGCAAGAAAATAAACCTCAGGATTGTATATGGTGACATATATGTACTTAGGTAATAAATTCAATTTGAAATGTGACATATGTTGTGAAATTTGTTTTGTGTGTGTGTGGCAGCAGTACAATGCAAAACATAATCTGGTGCTCCTCTCCCTTTTTCTTTCTTCCGAGACCTTCTGCCCTCTCCTGTCGGACTCCTCCTTCTTCAGCTCTGTATCTCTTTCACCAATCAACTTCCCAGCTCTTTATCTCACCCCTCCCGCTCCCGGTTTCACCTTTCACCTTGTGTTTCTCCCTTCCCTCCCCCCACCTCTTAACTCTACTCATCTTTTTTTCACCAGTCCTGCTGAAGGGCCTTGACCCAAAACATCGACTGTTCTCATTTCCATAGATGCTGCCTGGCCTGCTGAGTTCCTTCAGCATTTTGTCTGTGTTGCTTGGATTTCCAGCATCTGCATCCAGGTAATTTTTAAGGTAAGGACATGCTCGGCACAGCTTTGTGGGCTGAAGGGCCTGTATTGTGCTGTAGGTTTTCTAGGTTTGTATGTTTCTGTTTTGTTATAGCTTTATCTTGTTCTGTTTGTCTGTTCATTCCCTTGTTCATTCTATCTGTATCAATAGAACTAAAAACAAGCTTTTCACTGTATCTTCATATATCTGACAATAGTAAACCAATTTTAATTTCAAATTCCAAAAGCAAGCTCACAATGGAATGGAAGCCTCCCCCGAATGTTTGGAACTCAACCTTCTGTGAATCTGGTTCATCAAGGAGGCAGGTGCAAGTCTTAAATGGCAGCTCACCCATTTCAGACAGATACATCTGTTAAATAATGTCATTGCCCGAGCAATAAATGCAGAGACGTCCGCATCACATGTACTATTGAATGATGACTGTAAAAGCTGCATGAAATCCAAAAAGAAGATTGAAAAATATTCAAAAACTTTTACTCAGGTTGATGGGACAAGGTAGTTGTTATCCTTCAACCATCAGGCTCCTGAACTGACATGGATAACTTCACTCCAACTCTGAACTGATTCCACAACCTACAGACTCAAGGACTCTGCAATTAATCTTCTCTTTATTTTTATTTACATGTTAATTTATTAATATTATTATTTGTTTCATTTGTATTGGCACTGTTTGTGTTCTTCTGCACGTTGGTTGTCAGTCTTTGTGTGTAGTTTTTCATTGATTCTGTTGTATTTCTTTGCTCTACTCTGAATGCCTGCAAGAAAATGAATCTCAGGGTTTATATGGTAATATATACAGTACATACTTTAATAATAAATTTACCTTGATCTTTGAATAACAGTTCAGCATGGAGCAGATGGTCTGAAGGGCCTGTTTCTGTGTTGCTGTGCTCTATGATTTTCTGACTGTATTAAAATTTAAAGGGTGCAACAAATTTAAAAGCATCTTTCATTCGTATGACGTGGTTGATCATGGCCTTTCCATGACCATGATTGTTCTTGGCAATTCCTCCAGCATTTTGTGTGTGTTATTCTGGATTTCCAGCATCTGCAGAATCTCTTGTGTTTTTAATTTACAGCACTAGTGATGTCCAACTGGGATTCAATTGAATTTAGTTGTCTCCATTCCTCCTGCAGCTGTCTATAAGAAGTTTGTACATTCTCCCTGTGACCGTGTCGGATTCCTCCACGTGCTCTGGTTTCCTCCCACATTACGAAGACTTGTGAACGTGCTATTTTAGTTAATTTAGAGATACAGCACGGTAACAGGCCCCTCCGGCCCAGTGAGCCTGTGCCACCAAATTATATAAACGTGACCAATTAGCCTACTTATGTGTAAGTCTTTGGAATGCTTACCTAAAGGAAACCCACGTGTTCACAGGAAGAATGAGCAAATTACTTACAGAGAGCAGCAGAACTGAACCCGGGTCACTGGCACTGTAATAGCGTTACGCTAACTGCTAGGTCACTGTACTTCCATGTTGCCACGCAACGCATGGTGGTGCTTGAAGCTGCCCAGCTCAATCCTTTGCTGATTTGATCTGACACAAATGATGCACTTCACTGTGTGTTTCGATGTTTCAATGTACACGTGACAAATAAAGCTAATCTTCAAAGACATGTTCCTCTCCATCTCCAGAAACAGACCGCTGCTACTGATATGAGACCAGAATTATGTGTTCAACTAAATGAAGCCTCACTTCTTTTGAGAGGAATTTTGATGCAAAGTCATGGAGTCACAGAGCACTAAAGCATAAAAACTAGCCCTTCAGCCTAGCTACAGTGGTCCATACTAAACTGTTATTCTCCTAGTCCCATCGACCCGCACCTGGACCATTATCCTCCATACCCCTCCCATCCATGTACTTATCCAAACTCTTTTAAATATTGAAATTGAACCTCCATCCACCAGTTCTGTGGCACATTTTGCCACACTCACACGACCCTCTGAGGGAGTATTTAATGTATTTAATGATATTAGTCCAATGGTAATATAAAAGGGTTCAAATGGTTCAATTTAATATCAGGGAATGTATATGGGATACAACCTGAAATTCTTACTCTTCACCGACACGTCCACAAAACGAGAAACCCCAAAGAATTACTGACAGTAATATCAAAACCCCAAAGCCACCCCTCCACCTCCCTTGAACAAGCAGCAGCTGAAACATCGCCCCCCCCCTCCTCCCTCACTTGCACAAACTAATGCAACAACCCACCCTGCAAGGAATAGCAAAAGCCCCCAAACAGACCTTGATCTCAGGGAGCTTAACACATACAATTGTGTAAATATCAGAAATGTGAATACCATAGGGGAATCATTAGACGAGGAATTGATTAGCATCGTTTAAGCATCATCTAAACAGGGTATCAGATTCTCTATACAGGCCACATAAATAATATGGTGAGAAAAAGCAGATCGTATCCTGTGCCAAACAATTTACCTCCTGAGATGTCAAAGCTTTCCCACAATCGACAAGGCCTACTACCTGCACTTGCCTGGATGAGTGCAGTCCCAACAGCTCTCAAGAAACTCAACATCACTCAGCCCCGGTGACTGGTTCCTCATCTACACCTTCAAATATTATTCGCTTCTCCACTATCTGCAAATGCTTTGCAGTTATTTCCTCTGACAACACCTCCCAAACCGAAAGCGTTGCGTTTTGTACAATGCTATTACAGAGACAGGGACCTGGGTTCGGTTCCTGCTGCTGCCTGCCAGTGAAGAGTTCGTAGGACCATGTGGGTTTCCTCCGCTTGCTCCAGTTTCCTCCCACATTCCAAAGACAGATTAGTAGCTTAATTGGTCACGTGGGTGTGATTTGGTGGCGTAGACTCGTTGGGCTAAAAGGGCCTGTTACCGTGCTGTATCTCCAAGTAAGCAAGTAAACAAACCTACAACCGTAACCCAGCAAGAAAAACAAGGGCAGTGATCACATGGAAAAATTACCTTAGCGTCCCTCCAAGTCCAACACCACTTTAACTGAAAGGATATCGCTGGTCTTTCATCATCATTTGAGGTTTATCCTCAAAGTTCGAAGTAAATTTATTATCAAATTACATATACGTCACCATATACTACCTTGAGTTTCATTTTCTTCCAGGCATTTACAGGAAAATAAAGAAATACAATAGAATTTCTTTTTATTTATTCATTTATGGGCAGTGGGCATTGCCAGCCCTAGTTGCCCTTGAGAAGGTGGTGATGTGCTGCCTTCTTGAACCGCTGCAGTCCCTGAGGGTTGCGTACACCCACAGTGCTGATAGGGAGGGAATTCCATGATTTTGACCCAGCAGCAATGAAGGAACAGTGATATGTTTCCAAGTCAGGACGGCGAGTGACTTGGAGGGGGATTTCCAAGTGGTGATGTTCCCAGGTATATGCTCTAGTTGGTAGAGATTGTGAGCCTGAAAGGTGCTGACTTAGAACTTTGGTGTGTTGTTGCAGAGCATCTTGTGGATAGCACACACTACTGCAGCTGTTCATTGATGGTGGAGGGATTGGATGCTTGTGGAAGGAGTACCAATTAAGTGGGCTGCCTTGTACTGGATGGTGTCGAGTGTTGATGGAGCTGCACTCATCCAGGAGAGTGGCGAGTATTCCATTACACTCCTGACCCGAGCCTTGTAAATGGTGGACAGGCTTTGGACAGTTGGGAGGTGAGTTACATGCCGCAGGGTTCCTAGCCTTTGACCTGCTCTGGTAGCCACGGTGCTTATATGACCAGGCCAGTTCAGTTTCCTGTCCATGGCAACCCCCAGGATGTTGATAGTAGGAGATTCAGCGATGGTGATGCCACTGAGTGTCAAGGGATGACGGTTAGAGCCTCTCTTGTTGAAGATAGTCATTGCCTGGCACTTGTGTGGCTCGGATGTTTCTTGCCACTTGTCAGCCCAAGCCTGGGTATTGTCCAGGTCCTGCTGAGTTTGGGTATGAACTGCTTCACTATCTGAGGAGTCACAAATGGTGCGGAACATTGTGCAGTCATCAGCCAAAGTCCCCACTTCTAACCTTATGATGGATGGAAGGTCATTGAGGAGGTAGCTGAAGATGGTTGGCCCTAGGACACTTCACTGAGGAACTCCTGCAGTGATGTCCTGAGGATGAGATGATTAACCTCCAACCACCACAACCATCTTCCTTTGCGTCACGTATGATTCCAACCAGCGGAGGGGATTCCCCTAATTCCCATTGACACTATTTTAGCTAGGGACCTTGATGCCATACCCAGTCAAATGCTGCCTTAGTGTTGAGGGCTATCACACTCACCTCACCTCTGGTATTTAGCTCTTTGGTCCATCTTTGGACAAAGGAGATGATGAGGTCAGGAGCTGAGTGGCTTTGACGGAACCCAAACTGGGCATTCGTAAGCACGTTATTGCCAAGAACAAGCGTAGATGCTGCATGAAAGTGCTGTTGATAACCTCTTCCAATTCTTTATGAAAGGTTTATGAAAAACTATACATAAAGACTGACAAACAATCAACATGCAAAAGGCAGCAAATGGTTCAAACAAAAATAAATCCTGGAATTCCCTCACTAACAACTGACAACACCTTAGCAAGGGCAGTTAGGAATAGTAAAGCCCACGTCTGGATAAAGAATAAACAACACATAAAATTCAGCCTTCTCCTGTCGACATCACTTTTAGGACCAGGGTTGGAAATACCTCAGCAACATGCTGTTTTTAAACAGTCATTGTCTGATAACGTTCTCATGGTGCAGGGCATCTAAATTCCATTATTCAATGGAATCCAATTCCAGTAAGGTAATTTGCATTAAAGGAGAAATGAACAATAGAGATGAGGACCTGAAAAAAATTGTCTTCCACAGACAATTCATCACAAATGAGATGAGGAGATGCAGCCACTGAATCCACAGTGTTGACATGCCTGGAAGTTGCACAAAGGTTTTCGGAAATAGGTAGGTGTTGGCTTTCAGTGGGATCTGGATATTCTACAAATTTCTGGAAAAAATAGCAAATAGGTTTAGCAAGTACTTAGGAAGACAAACTCAGATTAGAGGAGCAACACCTGATAGCTCCAACATGATGGAGTGAATATCATTTTCTCTAATTTCCGGTAGTTACACCTTTCTGCCCTCTCTTTTACCAATCCTTATTATGCTTACCCCTTCCCTTCTTCTCATCTGTCCATCATTTCCCTCTGATGCCTCTCTTCCTTCCCTTTCTCCCATGGTCCACTGTCCTCTCCTATTTGATTCCTTCTTCTTCAGCCCTTTACCTCTTCCACATATCACCTCCCAATGTCTCACTTCATCATCCACTCACCTACTTTACCTCTCGCCTGGTCTCACCTATCACCTGTCAGCTTGTTCGCCTCCTCCTCCTCCTCCTCCTACCCCCACCTTCTTATTCTGACTTCTGCTCCTTTCTGTTCCAATCCTGATGAAGAGTTTCAGCCCAAAACATTGATTGAATAGATGCTGCCTGACTTGATGAGCTCTTCCAGAATTTTGTGTGTGTTGCTTAATATATTGGTCTTTGTTGCAGAGGATTTGAGAGTAGGGGGATAAAAAAATCTTCCTAATTATATAGGGCCACAGAGACACCACATCTGATAAATAGAGATAGTTGAAACAGCTCAGTAGATTAGATTGTATTTGTGGGGAGGGAAAGCAGGCTGAAAGATCATTGGTCTGAAATATTAGTTTTGTTTCTCTCTTCACAGATACTGCCTGCCCTTCTGAGTATTTCCAATCACTTTATTTAAAGTAAAAGTCAAAGTAAATTTATTACCAAAGTACATATATGTCACCATTAACTACGCTGAGATTCATTTTTTTGCAAGCATTTACAGGAAAATAAAGAAATACAATAGAATTTATGAAAACCATACTTAAACAAAAACTGACAAATAACCAATGCTCAAGAGAAACAATGTGCAAATTTAAAAAAAACAATACTGAGAACATGAGTCTATAGGTTGCAGAATCAATTCAGAGTAGAGGTGATTGAAGCTATCCACACTGATTCAGGAGCCTAATGGTTGAAGGCCAATAACTGTTCTTGAACCTGGTGGTCTGGGGCCTAAGGCTCCTGTACCTCTTACCCGATGGTAAGATTATGAAGAGAGGGGTTGAAAGGCGGGGGTTTCTGCTGATGGCTGCTGCTTTCTTGGGGCAGTGCTCCACACAAATGTGCGCAATGGTTGGGAAGATTTTGCCTGCAATGGACTGGGCTGTATCCAAAACTTTCTGTCGACATTTCCATTCCGAAGCAGTGGTGTTTCCACACCAGGCCATAACGCAGCCAGTCAGGATACTCTCCACTATGCATCCTACCTGGTTATTTTAGATTTTCATATTTCAAGTACTGTATGTGGGTCTGATCTCCTGACCTAAGAAAGAATAAAATACATAAGTTTTTATTCATTCCATGGCTACCCAGGAATTTTTATTTGAATGGAAATTGAGCAGCCAGGCCCTGTACTCCAGAGTTTGTAAAAATAGGAGATGTGTGTGTAGGATGTACTAGGTTTGCAGACAACATGAAACTTTGCTGTACATAGGGAGAATAAGACCATACGACATAGCAGTAGAATTAGGCCATTCAGCTCATAGAGTCTGTTCTGCCATTCTTTTGCCATAACCTTTGATGCTCTGACCAATAAGGCAACTATCAATGTTCACTTTAAATATACCCATAGTCTTGGTGTCCACAGCAAAGTATTCCACAGATGCACTACTCTCTGGCTGCAAAAATTCCTCCTTACCTCTGTTCTAAAGGATCACCCCTCAATTTTGAGGCTGTGCCCTCTAGTTCTGGACACCTCTACCATAGGAAACATTCTCTCCACATCCACCTTTCAACATTTGGTAGGTTTCAATAAGAGACCCCCACATTCTTTTAAATTCCAGTGAGTACAGGCCCAAAGCTGTTATATGCTCCTCATAAGTTAACCACTTCATTCCTGGAATCATCTTCGTGAACCTCCTCTGGACTATCTCCAATGACAACACATCTTTTCTGAGATAAAGGGCACAAAACTGTTGATAAAACTCCAAGTGTGGCCTGACTAGTGTCTTATAAAACTACTACTACTACTACATCGACTCAGGCCTAGGGGGCTGGTGTCGGGCACGATGACGGACTCTCCACGTCTCCCTCTCCCTCATCAGTGTGTTCAGTTCATCTACATTAGCCGTGCCGCTGTCTTCTAGGAGCACGTTGACCATAGTCTTAGGAGGGCGCCCAGGGTTCATCCTCCCGTGCTGGGGCTCCCATATGATGACTAGGCTGGCAGGTAGCTCGTAGTGGCATAGACAGTGCCCCGCTAGTTGCAGTCTTCTCGCTTCGATTTTAGTGGTGAGCATCGGTAGGTTGTTATAGAGCTCGACGTTCATCATGCGCTGTTGCCAACTCGCATCAAGAGCCATCCGGAGCATTCGTGTATAGCAACCATCTAGAGACTTTCGCATAGTCTTGGTGAGTGTCCACGTCTCGCATCCGTACGTGAGAATGGACTCTATGACTGCTATGAAAATCCTCTTTTTAAGTCCTCTGGTCAGGTTCAACTTCCAGATTTCCTTCATGTCGTTCATAGCCTCCACGTCAGCGCCTTCTGTATCTTTATGTCCTTCTCCGAACTCATCATTCTTGACCCGAGATTCTTATAAAAGCTCAGCATTATCTCTGTGTTTTCATATTCTAATGATTGTCTCAGGCCACAGTGTGATATTGATCAGGTTGATAAGTAGGGTGAAGCAATGGCAGATGGAATTTAATCCTGATATGTGCAAAGTCATGCATTTTGGAAGGTTAAGTAACGATAAGAATCAGAATCAAGTTTATTATCATTGACATACAGTATATTGTGAAATTAGTGCAGTACATCAGCAAATTTATAGATGGTGTTTGTCCTGTGCCTAGCCACACAGTTATGAGCATAGGGAGAGTAGAGCAGTGGGCTAAGCAAACACACAATAAATGGTAGGGTGCTCAGCAGAGAGAATGAACAGGGGTCCAAAGATCCCTGAAAATGGCAGCCCAGGTAGAAGATGTGGTGAGGAAGGTCTGTGTGCTCTCTGTTTTCATCAGCTTTGGCACAGCAGAGAAGAGCAGGGACACCATGTTATGACTTCATGAACAATTGGTTTTACCTCACCTGGAGTATCATGTGCATTTTGACAGGAAGGATGAGATTGCGTGGCAGTGAGTGGTATTGTTTTGGGCAGGGCATTCCAGATCCCAGGCATTCTCTGTGTGAACAACATCCAGCTCAGATCGTTTCCAAACCTCCTACCCCTCACCCTGTACCCTTGTTTTAGACACGTCCGAGCTATACTGACTACTTACCATATCTCCCAGCTCCTCACCTCATCCACACATCCTCTCACACCTACCTTCCACCTTCATCAGGCTCCGCCTGTCTCCTGCCAGCTTGTACACCTACTTCTCCCCTCACCTTCTTACTCTGGCATCCTCCTCCATTGTTTCCAGTCCCAATGAGGGGTCTCAGCTCAAAATGTCGACTGTTAATTCTCTCCTTAGATGACGCCTGTCCTGCTGAGTTCCTTCAGCACGTTAGGTGTATCACTTTAGAACATAGGACACTACAGCACAATACAGGCCCTTTGGCCCACAATGTTGTGCTGACCCTTTAAACTACACTTCCCTCCCACATTGCCCTCCACTTTTCTTCATCCATGAGCAGATTCTCTTAAATCTCTCTCATGTAATTGCATTTACCACCACTCATTCCTGTGTTTTCCACATGCTTACCACTCACTGTGTAAAAAAACCTGCCTCCAACATTCCCCCTTTTCTTTCTTCCAATCACCTTATAATTATGCTCCCAGGCATTAGCCATTTCCACCCTGGGAAAAAGTCTCATTCCATATTCCAATCACTGTCTGAGTGAACAAAGTTCCCCCTTAGACCTCCACGAAACTTCCTACTACTCAGGGTAACCGTATATCCACTTGCTTTTGATACCCCTGGCTGGGGAAAACATTGTTACTCTCTACCCTTTTTATCCCCCTTATAATTCTTCTGTTTCGGGAATGAAATTGCCAGAGAAAATTACTGGTAGATACAAACCAGCGTCTTTATTCAACAAAACAAAGTACAGCAGGCATCATATGGAAACATTTTCAGTGGAAAGGTCTGCTAGCCCAACATGGGGCTCGATATTCATGTGCTGAACATAAAGGACAATTCCATATTTACGAAGTATATACAATGCTTTCTTTGAAACTACATACAAACTTCACACCTCCTGATTCGCATCCATCCCACAGACACCAGCATCATCTGAACTGGGATTCACAGCTTTTAGGAATGCATTGTTCCAAATTAAGTCCGTACTACATTTTCAAGGAACAGAAGACAGGTAGCCAAAGTCATTTTCTAAATCTAAATGACCTAAACCCAAAAATCACTCTAACAATTCTATTAATAATTCTATAATTCTAAGATTTATGCCTCTTATCATCTTTTACACCTCTATTAAGTCACCTCCTATTCTCCTTCACTCCAAAGAGAAAAGCTTTAGCTTGCTCAACATAAAACATGCTCTCTAATCCAGGCAGTACCTTGGTAAATCTCCTCTGCACCCTCTCTAAAGCTTCCAATTCCTTCCAATGTGGTTACCAGATTAAACACAATACTCCAAGTGTGGTCTAACCAGGGCTTTCTAGAACTAACAATACCTTGCAGCTCTTGAAATCAATCCCCTGATTAATGAAGGCCAACACACTATACACCATCTTCAGCACTCTAGCAACTTGCGTGACAAATTAGAGAGCTACAGACATGGGCCTCAAGATCCCTCTGTTCCTCTTTTATATAGGCATCCGTTAGTCTTGTGAGACCATAGATTTGCACCTTGCAAGGTTTCCAGGGTGAAGGCCTGAGCAAGGTTGTATGGAAGTATGCCCATGTTGAAAGTCTCCCCTCTCCACACCACCAATGTTGTCCAAGGGAAGGGCACTAGGGCCGATACAGCATGGCACCGGTGTCGTCGCAGAGCAATGTCTGGTTAAGTGCCTTGCTCAAGGACACAATACGCTGCCTCAGCTGAGGCTCAAACTAGTGACCTTCAGATCACTTGGCCATGCGCCAACACTCTGTTCCTCTACACTGTTAAGAATCCTGCTATTAACCCTGCACCCTGGCCTTCAAGTCCAACTTTCCGAAGTGAATCATTTTACACTTTTCCAGATTGAACTCCATCTGCCACCTTTTAGCCCAAGTGGGCACTTGAATGTGTGACAACACTTGTGGGCTACCCTCAGTACATCCTCAGAATGTGTTGACTGTGAACGCAAATGGCACATTTCACTGTAAGTTTTGATGTACACGATTAATAAATAAACCTAATCTAGTCTAATCAATATTTCATTCTTACCTGTGACAATGTTTTCATACTTCCTATACACCTCCCATTTTGACATCTCTCCTATACAGTGGAAACCGGAACTGTGCAGTTGCTGGCTTTGTTTTTCCTGGAGCATAGAAAGCTGAGGGGTGACATGGTAAAGATATATAAAATTATAAGGGGGATAAATAGGGTAGGAGTAAGAATGTTTTCCCCTGCCAGGGGTATCAAAAGCAATACGGTAACCCTGAATAGTAGGAGGTTTTGTGGAACTCTAAGGGGGAGCTTTGTTCACATAGACAGTGATTGGAACATGGAATGAGGCTTTTTCCCAGGGTGGAAATGGCTAATGTCAGGGATCATAATTAAAGGAATGGAAGAGGCTCTCTCAACTTTTAAGAAGCATCAAATCAACCATTTGAATCTCCAAGGCCTTCAAGCCTAATGTGGGTAAGTGGGATCTGTGTAGATAGAACTTGCTGGGTCAAAGGGCCTACTTCTAAGCTGCACAAAATCATAACTCTTTGACTCTATTTCATTGAAATTTAAAATTTCTTAAGGGGCTTGGCAATGTGGATATAGAGTTGCTGTAGTAATCCTTGGCTGGGGTCTTTAGAACCAGGAGTTACAGTCTCCAAATAAGGAGCTGACAATTCAGTCAGAGGGTAGTGAATCTTTGAAATTCTCCACTAAGTAGATTTTTTAGATACGAGAGAAGTCAAGGGATTTACCTTCTTCTACCTCAATACACCGTACAATTATTTCATCTGTATGAACGGTATTCATGAAGGGCTTTTCAGTGTACTTCGGTACAGGTGACTAATTCTGATAACAGTGTGGTGTTACTGCAAAACAGTAGGGCTGAGGTATAAAAGATCAGCCACGATCTGATTGAAAGGCCTATTCCTGTTTCACACAGAAGGAAGTTGGATTTTGGAATGCATTGTTCTAACAGATGGTGAAAAAGGTAGCACTTCACCTGTGAGTCTTTTGGGGTCACCTACTGTATCCGGTGCTCCCAGTTTGGCCTCCTGGATTGGGGGACCACTTGGTTGAGCACCCTCACTCCATTGGCAACGAGCAGGTGGCAATCATTTTAATCCCTATCCCTATTCCCATTCCAACATTAGTCCATGGCCTCCTCTACTACCATGATGGCTCTCACTTAATAATGAAGCCATTCTCACTACATGAGGGCAGATCTACGATGTCAACAGCAACTCCTTCGAGCTCATCCGCAGAAACAGGCTTAATTTCTATCTTGATGCCTCTCTTTTTCCTTTTCGAGGGTGGATGAATTTTTGTTGGAGGCCCTGACCTGGAGTTACACTCAGACTGTGGTGTTTTGTGGTGGTGGGGCCCGCCCCCAGCAGCTCACGACTGGCTGCTTTTTGAAATCTCAAGGGCACAGCCTAGAAGACAAGCGGGCCTTTGGGGTTCCGAGGCTTTGCGGCCCTGTGGACAAGCCGACTCGACTCTGGTGCCATTCACTGAAGCATCGTGGGAGAAAATGAAAATGGGAGAAAATGAATCGTGGGAGGCTTTAAACTAGATTTGCAGGGGGATGGGAACCAGAGTGCCAGAGCTGACGGTGTGGCTGGGGTGAAAATAAATGATGTTGAAAGTTTAAGCAAATCCGCTGACAGAAAGGTTGTGAGTGGTGGTAAAAATCTTCTGAGGTGTATATATTTCAATGCTAGGAGTATTGCGGGGAAGGCGGATGAGTTGAGGGCGTGGATTGACACGTGGAATTATGATGTTGTAGCAATTAGTGAAACTTGGCTACAGGAGGGGCAGGACTGGCAGCTTAATATTCCAGGGTTCCGATGTTTCAGATGTGATCGAGGCAGAGGAATGAAAGATGGGGGAGTAGCATTGCTTGTTAGGGAAAATATTACAGCAGTGCTCAGGCAGGACAGATTAGAGGGCTTGTCTACTGAGTCCTTATGGGTGGAGCTGAGAAACAGGAAAGGTATGGCCACATTAGTGGGATTGTATTACAGACCACCCAATAGTCAATGAGACTTGGAAGAGCACATCTGCCGAGGGACAGCAGGCAACTGCAGGAAACATAAAGTTGTGGTGGTAGGGGATTTTAATTTTCCATACATTGATTGGGACTCCCATACTGTTAGGGGTCTAGATGGTTTAGAGTTTGTAAAATGTGTTCAGGAAAGTTTTCTAAATCAATATATAGAGGGACCAACTAGAGGGGATGCAATATTGGATCTCCTGTTAGGAAACGAATTAGGGCATGTGACAGAAGTCTGTGTAGGGAAGCACTTTGGTTCCAGTGATCATAACACCATTAGTTTCAATTTGATCATGGACAAGGATAGATCTGGTCCTAGGGTTGAGGTTCTGAACTGGAAGAAGGCCAAATTTGAAGAAATGAGAAAGGATCTAAAAAGCGTGGATTGGGACAGGTTGTTCTCTGGCAAAGATGTGATTGGTAGGTGGGAAGCCTTCAAAGGGGAAATTTTGAGAGTGCAGAGTTTGCATGTTCCTGTCAGGATTAAAGGCAAATTGAATAGGAATAAGGAACCTTGCTTCTCGAGGGATATTGCAACTCTGATAAAGAAGAAGAGGGAGTTGTATGAAATGTATAGGAAACAGGTGGTAAATCAGGTGCTTGAGGAGTATAAGAAGTGCAAGAAAATACTTAAGAAAGAAATTAGGAGGGCTAAAAGAAGACATGAGGTTGCCTTGGCAGTCAAAGTGAAGGATAATCCAAAGAGCTTTTACAAGTATATTAAGAGCATAAGGATTGTAAGGGATAAAATTGGTCCTCTTGAAGATCAGAGTGGTCGGCTTTGTGCGGAACCAAAGGAAATGGGGGAGATCTTAAATAGGTTTTTTGCGTCTGTATTTACTAAGGAGGCTGGCATGAAATCCATGGAACTGAGGGAATCAAGTAGTGAGACCATGGAAACTGTACAGATTGAAAAGGAGGAGGTGCTTGCTGTCTTGAGGAAAATTAAAGTGGATAAATCCCCGGGACCTGACAGAGTGTTCCCCCGGACCTTGAAGGAGACTAGTGTTGAAATTGCGGGGGCCCTGGCAGAAATATTTAAAATGTCGCTGTCTACGGGTGAAGTGCCGGAGGATTGGAGAGTGGCTCATGTTGTTCCGTTGTTTAAAAAAGGATCGAGAATTAATCCAGGAAATTATAGGCCGGTGAGTTTAACGTCAGTAGTAGGTAAGTTATTGGAGGGAGTACTAAGAGACAGAATCTACAAGCATTTGGATAGACAGGGGCTTATTAGGGAGAGTCAACATGGCTTTGTGCGTGGTAGGTCATGTTTGACCAATCTGTTGGACTTTTTCGAGGAGGTTACCAGGAAAGTGGATGCAGTGGATATTGTCTACATGGACTTCAGTAAGGCCTTTGACAAGGTCCCGCATGGGAGGTTAGTTAGGAAAATTCAGTCGCTAGGTATACATGGAGAGGTGGTAAATTGGATTAAACATTGGCTCGATGGAAGAAGCCAGAGAGTGGTGGTAGAGAATTGCTTCTCTGAGTGGAGGCCTGTGACTAGTGGTGTGCCACAGGGATCAGTGCTGGGTCCATTGTTATTTGTCACCTATATCAATGATCTGGATGATAATGTGGTAAATTGGATCAGCAAGTTTGCTGATGATACAAAGATTGGAGGTGTAGTAGACAGTGAGGAAGGTTTTCAGAGCCTGCAGAGGGACTTGGACCAGCTGGAAAAATGGGCTGAAAAATGGCAGATGGAGTTTAATACTGACAAGTGTGAGGTATTGCACGTTGGAAGGACAAACCAACGTAGAACATACAGGGTTAATTGTAAGGCACTGAGGAGTGCAATGGAACAGAGGGATCTGGGAATACAGATACAAAATTCCCTAAAAGTGTCGTCACAGGTAGATAGGGTCGTAAAGAGAGCTTTTGGTACATTGGCCTTTATTAATTGAAGTATTGAGTATAAGAGCTGGAATGTTATGATGAGGTTGTATAAGGCATTGGTGAGGCCGAATCTGGAGTATTGTGTTCAGTTTTGGTCACCAAATTACAGGAAGGATATAAATAAGGTTGAAAGAGTGCAGAGAAGGTTTACAAGGATGTTGCCGGGACTTGAGAAACTCAGTTACAGAGAAAGGTTGAATAGGTTAGGACTTTATTCCCTGGAGCGTAGAAGAATGAGGGGAGATTTGATAGAGGTATATAAAATTATGATGGGTATAGATAGAGTGAATGCAAGCAGGCTTTTTCCACTGAGGCAAGGGGAGAAAAAAACCAGAGGACATGGGTTAAGGGTGAGGGGGGAAAAGTTTAAGGGGAACATTAGGGGGGTCTTCTTCACACAGAGAGTAGTGGGAGTATGGAATGAGTTGCCAGACGAGGTGGTAAATGCGGGTTCTTTTTTAACATTTAAGAATAAATTGGACAGATACATGGATGGGAGGTGTATGGAGGGATATGGTCTGTGTGCAGGTCAGTGGGACTAGGCAGAAAATGGTTCAGCACAACCAAGAAGGGCCAAAGGGCCTGTTTCTGTGCTGTAGTTTCTATGGTTCTATCGGAAACAGCTGCTGGGGGGCTCTGCACTCAATTCGCGCACCTTCACTCTCTCTCGTTGGTGGGGAGAGTTTGTCAATTCTCGGGTCGGAGAACTGGGGAGAGAAAAATGGCATGGCAGACTTTATCATCACAAATCAGTGAGTTGTTTTGTTTAAGTCTCCCCTCTCGCTGAGTGACTCCTCTCTGCCCCTTTATAAGGGAGAGAGAGCCTATGGTATGTCGAATTTGTAATGCAGATCATGGTCTCTCTTGCGGGCTTTGCTATTGCTTGCTTGCTGAGTGGAGAGTGCTGATGCTTTGTGTTGTACTAAGTGAGGAGGGGGAGAGGGTTGATGCTTGCTACTGCTTATACATGGGAAGGGCGAGTACGGGGGCTTTGGGGTTCTAATGTTTTTACTGTCTCTCATACTTTGGTGCACTCTTCTGTTTTTGTGGATGTCTGAGAAGAACAAGAATTTCAGAATGTATATTGGAATCATTTCTCTGATATTAAATGGAACTATTGAACTTAGGCTGGATGGGTAACATCTCATAATCAGTCTGGGTAGCCTCCACCTGAAGGCATAAACTTTGATTTCTCTAATTTACAGTAATTTCTCCCTGCTTCCCCTTCTCTCTCCACTTCCTTTTCTGTTTTTTCATTCCCCATTCTGGCCTCCCTCTTACTACTTCTATTTTCCACACCTGCCCATCACCTCCCACTGGTGCCCCTCTTCCTTCCCTTTCTCCCATCAGATTCCTTTTTCTCCAGCCCTTTTACTTCCTCCTCCTGTCACCTCACAGCTTATCACTCCATTCCTCCTCTTCCATCCACCCACCTTTCCCCTCACCTGGTTTCACCTATCACCTGCCGGATCGTGCGTCTTCCCATCACCCCACCTCCTTATTACGGCTCCCTTCCTTTACAGTCCTGAGGAAGGGTCAAGTCTGTATTCCTTTCCATAGATGCTGCCTGACCTGCTGAGTTCCTCCAGCATTGTGTGTGTGTGTGTTTCTAATGCTCTTACCTGAGACAGGAGTCCAGCAGTATCCTCTGTCAGTCATCTAACAACATAATTAACAAAATCTTGTTGGTTCCGCAACTGGCTGGGAGTACAAGACTGTATACCAATACAGTCCTCGTGCAGGATTCCCTAAAGGTGAATTTCCAGGTTGAGTCGGTGGTGAGGAAGGCAAATGCAATGTTAGCATTCATATCGGGAGGACTACAATATAGTCCTCCAATATGCTAATTAAATTTGCTGATGATACTACATTGATCGGCCTCATTTCAAATAATATCGGGGCACCCTACAGAGAAGAAGTCATCACCCTGACACAGTGGTGTCAAGAAAATAACCTGTCCCTCAATGTCTCAAAAACAAAGGAGCTGGTTGTGGACGATAGGAGGAATGGAGACAGGCTCACCCCTATTGACATCAATGGATCTGGGGTTGAGAGGGTGAACAGCTTTAAACTCCTCGGCATACACATCACGAAGGTCTCACGTGGTCTGTACACACCGGCTGTGTGGTGAAAAAAGCACAACAGTGTCTCTTTCACCTCAGACGATTGAAGAAGTTTGGCATGATTCCAAAATCCTAAGGTCAGGATGCTCTCAATTGTGCCCCCGTAGAAATACCTTAACACAAATGACACAGCTGGAACAGTTTGTGGTTGGGGTGACTTGGGTCGCCATTGATCCTTCGGGCCCTTTTACGCACCTGTCTCAGTAAATGTCCTGAATAGTGGGAAGTTCACATCTACAGATGCGTTGGGCTGTCTGCACCACTGCATCACTGCCTGGTATGGGAACTGCACTTCCCTCGATCGCAGGATTCTGCAGTGGGGCACAACAGCTGCTACCATCTGGGAAACGGTACCGCAGCATTGAAGCCAGGACCAGCAGGCTCCGGGACAGCTTCTTCCACCAGGCCATCAGACTGACTAACTCACGCTGACACAACTGTATTTCTATGCTGTATTGACTGTCCTGTTGTACATACTATTTATCACAAATTACTATAAATTGCACATTGCTCATTCAGACGGAGATGTAATGTAAAGATTTTTACTCCTCATGTATGTGAAGGATGTAAGAAATAATGTCAATTCAATAAAAGCAAGGATGTAATGCTGAGGCTTTATGAGGTACTGGTGAGGCCTCACTTGGAGTATTGTGAGCAGTTTGGGGCCCTTTATCTAACAAGGGATGTGCTGACATTGGGGAGGGTTCAAATGAGGTTCACAAAAATTATTCTGGGAATGAAAGGCTTATCATATGACGACCAATTGATGGCTCTGGGCCTGTACGCCCTGGATTCCAGAAGAATGAGAGGGGATCTCATTGAAACCTATTGGATGTTGAAAGGCCTTGATAGAGTGGAATGTGGTGAGGAAGTTTCCTGTGGTGGGGGGGGGGGGGGTCTAGGACCAGAGGGCACAGCCTCAGAATAAAGGGACATCCATTTAGAATGGAGATGAGGAGGAATTTCTTCAGCCTGAGAGTGGTGAATCTGTGAAATTCATTGCCACAGGCGACTGTGAAGGCCTAAGTCATTGGGTGTACTTAAATCTGAGTTTGATAGGATCTTGATTAGTCAGGGCGTGAGGCAATACAGGGAGAAGGCAGGACACTGGGGCTGAGAGGAAAATAGAATAGCCATGACGAAATGACGGAGCAGACGCGATGATCCAAATGGCCTAATTCTGCTCCTCTATCTTACGGTCTGATGAGATATATCACATTAGTGTTGCACATACTTCATGGAGGAGAAATAGTCAAGATAAAAATTACAGTTATAGCATAGGGTGTGGTAGGATTATAGAGGAAAACAGCAGTGTCATTATGATCAATCGTGAAGCAATACAAGATGTAGCCACAGATAATACCAAGACTGAAAGCCCTACTATTAAAACATAATGTGCCAGGGTATTGAATGCAGATCATCTTAGTCATGTGATATCAAAGTCATATGGCAGTGAATAAAAACAATACAACATAAAACTTTATTTTAGGGGTGGTTTGTTAGTACAAGTTATTAGTGCTGAAGTCTGAAATAACATTATTAGCAGGAATAATAGTAGTGTCTAATCATTTGAAATGATTCCATTTTCTGCATTGCAAATTAATCAGGGAGAGATTGAGGAGCATTATTATGTTTTTGCCAAAAGTATTTTCTTACCCTGTGGTATGAGGAAAAAGTACCATGATTCAGATTTATTTATCATGTTACGTACCCCGTAACTGGGTTGCCAAACCAGCAGAAATGGATCACTCAGTTGGAGTCTGGATTACTAGAACTAAGAAAGTTTTATTAAAGAAACAAGCAACACAGTAATTGAAAGGATAATAAATGCAACAGTTCAGCAATGATAAACACACATGTGCACAGAATTAAGATAACAGCATCAATCAAGCTCTATCGTTGTCTAGGGGTAAATGACCAAATTTCAAAGTGACACAAAAGTTCAGTCCAATTTAGTTCAGTTCGCAGTAATCGTTGCCATGGTGATGGACAATGTGGGGGGAGAGAGAGAGAGAACGGGAACAACTGATCATTCAGACACGGCTTCACTCACAGACCGGCGATATGGCTCACAAGCAACTTTTGGGCAGGTCCTTGGTGATGTCACCTGGGGTCACCGACTGTGACCCCTCCTCCAGATGCGGTCGATCCTCTGCAGTGAACCCGGCACCCAGGCAAGGGCGGACACACACCGGGTTCCCGCTGATCGTACCTTTCCACCCTGGCCGTTGTCTGGTACTTCCCACCGACTCGTGAGAGGCGTACCGCTTCCAGGGTCTCGTTACCTCGGGTGGCGTGTGTCCTTCCTTAGCGAACCTGTCCCTTTTTATCCCCCTGCTGGGGCATCGCCTGTCCACCACTTCAAACAATTCAGGGTTCAAAGGGGGAGCCGCTCCAGACAGCTCTCTCTCCCGTCCCTTCATTACACATCTCCAGACGCTGCTCCATTGTTCCTTATCTCTCCTTCCCCTGAGGGCAGGTGGCAGACCACTTGCTGATGTCACTGATGCTAACCCAGGCCAGCAAACATCTTAATTTTATGTGTATTCTCGTCACAATCACATGAAGAATTTCAGCATGAACCCCCAAATCCTCAAGACCTTCTACAGGGGCACGATTGAGAGCATCCTGACTGGCTGGTATGGGAACTGCACCAACATTGATTGCTGGACACTACAAAGAGTGGTATGGACAGCCCAGCACATCTGTGGATGTGAACTTCCCTCTACTGAGGACATTTACACTGGTCACCCCAACCCTAAACTGTTTCTGCTGCTTCCGTCTGCCAAACGGTAGTGCAGCATTAAGAACCAGGACCAAGAGGCTATGGGACAGATTCTTTCAACAAGACATTAGAATTATAAATTCACATGTCTGTACATTGCAATGGAGTTATAGAACAAAGATTTTTACTCCCTCACATTGTGGGATGGATGTAAGATTTAAATAAATTCAAATTCAAAACAGACAGTGAAGTGTGTCATTTGTGTTAACAACCAACATACCTAAGGTTGTGCTGGGGGCAGCCTGCAAACACCACCACAAATTCCGGTGCCAACGTAGCATGCCCACAAGAAGCAATGGGAACAAAACAAAACAACAGCAAAACAACGTAAACACAAGGAATTCTGCAGATGCTGGAAATTCAAGCAACACACATCAAAGTTCACCAGCAAATTTGATGTGTGTTACAACAGCAAAACAATCCCATTTCCCACCCATCCATTCGTACGCACACAGATTGGCCTCCAACCCAAGATGGACCACCTCCGGGCCTCCAGTCTTTGGTCTCGGACTGTCAAACTCACAGACATAGGGCCTCAATACCCAGAGAGCTTCACTGATCTCTGGGTATTGCACTAGGACTCATTGATCACGAGTTAGGTCTTTGGGCCTCGAAACCAGGACATATAATATGTCCTATATTATGTGTTACCAGGATTTAAAAGATTGAATTCCAAAATCATTGAATCATAATGGAAATTAGAGATCAGAAATAGCGTGGTCAATAAGATAAAGTATAGAATTTGACTGTTGGAAAGCTAACATGGTAGTTCCGTCATCTGGAAACTGAACCTTCAAAAAAAATCTTGTCTCTTTTTTAATGAACATGAAGTATTTATTATTTGACACAAGATGCTGGAAATCTTCAGCAATACATACAAAATGTTGGAGGAACTCAGCAAGTAAGGTAGCATCCATGGAGGTAAATAAACAATTGGCATTTCAGGTTGAGACCCTTCATCAGATATGAACTTGAGCATTTTGTATGTGTAATTTTATTGATTATTTCCACTAGCATTCATCTCTGACTTCATTACCAATAACAAACAATGAGGGCCTTTCTTATTCAAATCTTGTTTCTTCTGAATTAAACAAATTTGGTGATTAACATGGAGTCCATAAGACCATAAGACGTAGAAGCAGAATTAGACCACTCAGTGTCTCGAGACAGCCCTACCATTTCATCACGTCTGATCCATTTTCCTCTCAGCCCCAATCTCCTGCCTTCTCCCCGTATCCCTTCATGCCCTGACCTATCAAGAACCTATCAACCTCTACCTTAAATATACATAAAGACTTTGCCTCCACAGCTGCCTGTGGCAATGAATTCCACAGATTCACCACTCGCTGGCTAAAGAAATTCCTCCTCAACTCCATTCTAAAAGGACACCCCTCTATTCTGAAGCTGTGTCCTCTGGTCTTAGACTCCCCCAGCGAAGGAAACATCCTCTCCACATCCACTCTATTACTTTTCACTATTTGGTAAGTGTCAATTAGGCCGTCTAAATTTCAGTGAATACAAGCCCAGAGCCATCAAATGCTCTTCATATGGCAAGCCATTCAATCCTGGAATCATTTTTATGAACCTCCTTTGAACCCTCTCCCGTTTCAGCACACCCTTTCTAAAATAAGAGCCCCAAAACTGCTCACAGTACTCCAAGTGAGGCATCACCGGTGCTTTATAAAGTCTCCACATTACATCTTTGCCTTTATATTTTAGTTCTCTTGAAATGAATGCTAATATCGCATTTGCCTTCCTCACCACAGACTCAACTTGCAAATCAGCCTTTAGCGAATCCTGCACAAGGACTCTCAAGACTCTTTGTGCCTCAGTTTTTTGTATTTTCTCTACATTTAGAAAATAGTCAACACTTTTATTTCTTCTACCAAAGTGCACGACCATACACTTCCCAACATTGTATTCTATCTGCCATTTCTTTGCCCTTTCTCCTAATCTGTCTAAGTCTTTCTGTGGCCTTTCTACTTCCTCAAAACTGCCTTCCCCTTCAGCTATCTTCATATCACCTGAAAAATTTGCAACAAAGTTATCAATTCCATCATCTAAATCATTGACATATGATTTAAAAGGATTGGTCCCAACACAGACTCCTGTGGAACACCACTAGTCACTGGCAGCCAAGCAGAAAAAGCTCCCTTTCTTCCCCCTCTTTGCTTCCTGCCAATCAGCCACTGGTTTATCCATGCTAGAATTTTTCCTGTAATACTATGCACTTGTAGCTTGTTAAGAAGCCTTGTCAAAATAGCTTGTGGCACCTTGTCAAAGGCCTTCTGAAAATCCAAGTACACAACATCAATCAATTCTCCTATGTCTATCTTGCTCGTTATTTCTTCTAAGAATTCCAAAAGATTTCTCAGGCAAGATTTACCCTTAAGGAAACTATACTGACTACGGCCTATTTTATCATGTGCCTACAAGTACCTTGAGATCTCATGCTTATTAATCGACTCCAACATCTTTCCAGCCACTGACCTCAGACTAACTGGCCTATAGTTTCCTTTCTTCTGCCTCTCTCCCTTCTGGAAGAGTGGAGTGACCTACTCCCATCAGGGTCTTCTCACGCTTGAAGTTCCTTAGCTCTATTCAACACCTTGCGAACCTATGTCACATCTTTTCATTGATTTGATTTCACTTTTTACCAACAGAGCAATGCCAACCACTCTGCCTTCCTGCCTGTCTTTTTGATACATTGTGTATCCTTAGACATTAAGCTCCCAGCTATAGTCTTCTTTCAGCCAAGTTTCAGTGATGCCTACAACATCATCAATGCCAATATGCAACTGTGCTGCAAGTTCATCGACCTTATTCCCTATACTGTATGCATTAAAATATAACACCTTCAGTCCTACCTTCACCCTTTATGAATGTGTCCACCTCTTACATTGCAGTTCATCCTGTTGACTGCAATTTTACCCTTTCAACAGCCCCTCCTCACTACACATTGCCTCTGTTTGTAAATCAGCTACCTCACCTTCAGCACTATCATCCACCTTTCCTATGTTTTTGTGGGTCTGCGGTGTTCAATTCAATGATGGGGCATGTGAGGTTGAGTGAAGTTATCCCCTTTGATTCAAGAGCCTGTTGGTTGAGGTGCAATAACTGTTCCTGAACCTGGTGCTGTGAGTCCTGAGGCTCCTGTACTTTCTTCCTAATGGCAGCAACAAGAAGAGAGTATGTCCTGGGTGATGAAGGCTTTTGGCATCCTGGCATTCATAAATCAAAGTATTGAGTATAGGAGTTGGAATGTTATGGGGAGGTTGTATAAGACATTGGTGAGGCCAAATTTGGAATATTGTGTACAGTTCTGCTCACCTAACTATAGGAAGGATATCAGTAAGATTGAAAGAGTGCAGAGAAAATTTACTAGGATGTTGCCAGGTCTTCAGGAGTTGAGTTACAGGGAAAGATTGAACAGGTTAGGACTTTAATCCCTGGAGTGTAGAAGAATGAGGGGAGATTTGATAGAGGTTTACAAAATTATGAGGGGTATAGACAGAGTAAATGTGAATAGGCTCTTTCCACTTAGATTAGGAGAGATAAATATGAGAGGACATGGCTTTAGGGTGAAAGGGGAAAGGTTTAGGGGGAACATTAGGGGGAACCTCTTCACTCAGAGAGTGGTGGGTGTGTGGAACGAGCTGCCATCTGACCTGGTAAATGTGGACTCACTCTTAAGTTTTAAGAATAAATTGGATAGGTACATGGATGGGAGAGGTCTGGAGGGTTATGGACTGGATGCAGGTCAATGGGACCAGCAGAATAATGTTTCAGCACAGACTAGAAGGGCCGAATGGCCTGTTTTCTGTGCTGTAGTGTTGTATGGTTCTATGAGAGTCCTTGATGATGGATACTGCCTTCCTGGGACAGCATTTCATGTAGATGTGCTCAGATCTGGGGAGGGCTTCACCCGTGATGGACTGGCTGTATCCACTACTTTTGGTACTATTTTCCATTCAAGGATACTGGTTTTTCCATGCCAGGCTGTGATGCAGATTATTTAGAGATACATCATAGTAACAGGCCCTTCCAGCCCAACAAGACCACGTTACCCAATTACACCCATTCCGTATGTGTTTGGAATGTGGTAGGAACCCAGAGAAAAACCCACCTGGTCACAGAAAAAGCAAGCTACTTACAGTCAGTGGCGAGAATTGACCCCAGGTCACTGGCACTGTATTAGCACTATGCTAACCACTATGCTACCACACCTTCCTTTTTTTCAATTTTTCCTCTCTTCCAGATTCTTTTGTTAATACTGTAGTCACCTCTATTGGCCACCCAGCTGAAAAAGTAACTTCCTTCTGCCGAGTTCCTCCAGCATTTTTAGTTTTTTCCTCTGGATTTCCAGCATCTGCAGAACGTCTTGTGTTTATGTCTTGCTGCTCCACAACAAACTCTCTTTGAGGTATCCCTACGCTAAGTGTTAAACCTTCTCTTCCACAGGTGTTCAATGAGACCATCTCTCATTGTTCATTACTCTGCATCCGTGGTCAGCTTAAACTCCTTCCCCTCTTCCCACCTTCTTATTCTGGCTTCTTCCCCCCCTTCCCTTTCAGAATCAGAATCAGGTTTATTATCACCGGCATTGTGATGTGAAATTTGTTAACTTAGCAGCAGCAGTTCAATGCAATACATAATATAGAAGAGAGAAAAAAATAATTAAGTAAATCAATTACAGTATGCTTATATTGAATAGATTAAAAAATATGCATAAAACAGAAATACTGTTTTATTTATTTATTTTTATTTACATTTTAAAAAAGTGAGACAGTGTCCAAAGCTTCAATATCCATTGAGGAATCAGATGGCAGAGTGGAAGAAGCTGATACTGATTGCTGAGTGTTTGCCTTCAGGCTCTGTCCCTCCAACCTTAGGGTGACAGTAAGAAAAAGGCAGCCCTTGTCATAAGGAGGCGGCTGGGAACGGACCCAAGTGCAAGACACAGACACTGAAGTACCAAGAACAGGACTAGGATACAGGGTGAGGGCTAGGACATGGACAATAAAGCCGGGAACCTGGAACAGGACTGGACAAGAGAGCTAGGAGCCAGGGCTTGGACTCCAAGCCAGAGACTAGACCAGGACCCAGAACCTGGGTCTTGCCTCTGGCTCGGACCCTCAGAACCAGGCAAAGACGTAACTTGGCTGGCAGGCAGGACGAGGCTGGAGTCTTCAGACTTGAGGTCAGGCTTGGCTAGAGACTTGAGGCCTGGCTTGGCTAGAGACTTGAGGCCAGGCTGGAGACCAGAGACTTGAGGCGAGGCTGGAGACCAGAGACTTGAGGCGAGGCTGGAGACCAGAGACTTGAGACTAGAGGCTTGAGGCTTGGGGTCTTGAAGCTTGGCTTGGGGCAAGGCTTGGCTAGAGACTTGAGGCAAGGCTTGGCTAGAGGCTTGGGGTCTTGAAGCTCCTCCTGGGCAGGGCGTGGTACACCTGGGCAGGGCACGGATCACCTGGGCAGGGTGCCGATCTCCACCTGATAGAAGCGAGGGACAGGAAGGGACAGAACCCACCGCAGAGTAACGGCAATCTGGCCTGGCTTACCCAATGGAGGCAAGGGACAGGAAGGGAGCTAGGTACAGGGTGGCTCCAAGACAAGACTTCAGGAGAGGAGAAGCGAGAGTTACCAGCAAGACAAGGCAAGACTTCAGACAATGCAAGGCGAGACAAGAACTTCAGGCGAGGCGAGAGTTACCGGCAAGACAAGGCAAGGTTTCAGGTAATGCAAGGCGAGACAAGAACTTCAGGCAAGGCGAGAGTTACCGGCAAGACAAGGCTAGGCTCCAGGCGAGGAAACAGGAGGCAGGGGAAGGGATACAAGGAGTAAAGACAAGAACAATCCAGCAGCCACGCCCTGGTCTCTGGAGGTATTTATGCAGCCAGCCCCAACGAGCATCAGCTGCCTCAATTAGTGCTCAACAGGAACAGAAACAGGGTAGACAGGAAAACCTGGAGCAAGGGTCGATGGACCGGACCATGAACCGGAATACGGACTTCATGGACTGGACCATGAAGTTCCTGGGTGCTGGAGGTCCTTAATGATGGATGCTGCCTTTCTGAGACACTGCCCCCTAAAGATGCCCTGGTTACTTTGTAGGCTAGTGCCCAAGATGGAGCCGAGTAGATTAACAACCTTCTGCAGCTTCTTTCGGTCCTGTGCAGTAGTCCCTCCATACCAGACAGTGATGCAGCCTGTCAGAATGGTCTCCATGGTAAACTGTAGAAGTTTTTGAGTGTATTTGTTGACATACCAAATCTCTTCAAACTCCTAATAAAGTATAGCCACTGTCTTGCCTTCTTTACTCATACTAATTCTGGAAGCTTAGAGAGGCTGGGAAGGCAGGAGTAGGATCTGAATCTGCTTTGGATCAACTTCCAAGCATCAAAGATCAACTTTATTCGCTATACACAAGTACACAAATTAGGAGTTTGCTGTGATGTGTTGGTCAGGGTGCAACATTCAAGAAAAGACAACCACATTCGACAGTTATAAAGAATTATATAAAAAATAAAATTATTTCACCAATTTAAAAAAAGGATCAACTTCATTCATTGAATACGTTAACATATATCAGGAACTATTATGGTGACATGGCGCAGCATGAAGCAGAAACCAATATTCAACAATTAGCGGATTAAAGAATTATACAAAATAATCTTAGAGGTTAAGGGTTGGAGATGGAATAAAACATGTAAAAGTATATAAATACCAATATGTATTTATAATGTAAGTAGCATTATAAAAAGTAGTTTAAAGTGTTTACAACACAGTGCAGTGACTGAGGTAATAGGTAGAGGGGGTGGAGGCAGGGGGATAACTGGACTGACTGAACAGATTAACTAGAACATAGAAAACCTACAGCACAACACAGGCACTTCAGCCCACAATGCTGTGTTGAACTTGTACTTACATTAGAAATTACCTAGGGTTACCCATAGCCCTCTATTTTTCTAAGCTCCATGTACCTATCCAGGAGTCCCTTAAAAGACCTCAGTCACTGGCAGTCCATTCCACACACTCACCACTCTCTGCGTTAAAAAAAACTTACCCCCAATATTCCCTCTGTACCTGCTTCCAAGCACCTTAAAGCTGTGCCCTCTCGTGTTAGCCATTTCAGTCCTGGGAAAAAGCCTCCAACTATCCGCACGATCAATACCTCTCATCATCTTACACACCTCTATCAGGTCACCTCTCATCCTCCGACGCTCCAAGGAGAAAAGGCCAAGTTCACTCAACCTATTCTCATAAGGCATGCTCCCCAATCCAGGCAACATCCTTGTAAATCTCCTCTTCACCCTTCTATAGTTTCCACATCCTTCCTGTAGTGAGGTGACCAGAACTGAGCACAATATTCCAAGTGGGGTCTGACCAAGGTCCTATACAGCTGCAACATTACCTCTCAGCTCTTGAACTCAATCCCACAGTTGGTGAAGGCCAATGCACCATATACTTTCTTAACCACAGAGTCAACCTGCCCAGCAGCTTTGAGTGTCCTATGGACACGGGCCCCAATCTCCCTCTGATCCTCCACACTGCTAAGAGTCTTACCATTAATACTATATTCTGCCATCATATTTGACCTACCAAAATGAACCACCTCACGCTTATTTGGGTTGAAGGGAAGAAATTGCTTGAGAGAAAAATTTTTTAAACGGCATGAAGCTTTTCTTTCAATAGCCCTATTGCTCTTTCCAGAAGGGAGCTTTAGCAAACAGTAGTTTGCAGGATGGATTGCACCTGCAATGATTGAGTCCTGATGAAAGGGCCTTGGCCTGAAACATCAACTGTTTATTCTTTTCCATCGATGCTGCCTGATCTGCTGAGTTCATCCAGTGTTTTGTGTGTGTTGCTTTGGATTTCCAGCAACTACAGACTTTCTCGTGCATACGATTTTTCCTGCTCACTTCTTTGTTCTGGACACATAGAAGTCTTGCTGTCATGGTAGATTGCAGCCAATGACCTGATCTGCTGACCCAACATTTCGCTGTAGTTTGCTTATATTGTGAGAGCTGGCCTGACCTGGCAATGAACCGCATTGGTAGTCGTCTGCCATCCTTCTTCATGTCTACAATACTGTGCAAAAGTCTTCGGCACAAATATATAGCTAGGATGCCTAAGACTTTTGTACAGTATTGTTTTTGTCAATGCGGGGCAGAGAGCGAGTTTGTAAATCTGGCAGGAGTAAAGGATGCTGGGAATAGCAAGGGTGGGGCGCCTTGGGAGATATGTGGGATAAGTGCCAGGGCGGGTGTGGCAGGGGTGCAGACACCTCCAGCTTTGAGACACCAGGAGAGGTCATTTGATTCCAGATTGGTTTATTGATCATTACAGAATGTCTGTCTGGTGCTTCCCGCTCCCTCCCCTCTCTCTTCCCCTTTCCCACTCTCAGTCCACATTAGAGACCCATATCAGAATCAGGATTATCACCTCTCACATATATAATGAAATTTGTAAAAATTACTGCTGACTCCACCCACTGCAAATGTTACCTATTCACCAAATTACCATCAGGGAGACACGTCATCTCAGAAGCTTCTTTCCTGTAGCTTTTCAACAAAATTCACTCAGGTGTAATGCCCTAACTGTCCCTGAACAACATCCTGTAAATGATCTTTCCTGCTTTCCTTGTTCTGTTGGTAATTATTTAGATTATTCATATTTTCACATGAGATGCATGGGGTGTCCAGGGAGGAGTAGTACCCCTAAGGAGGGGAGGAGAAAATGGCGGCACGACGCAGCATGCGCGGCCGCTTCGAAATGATATCATATTTGTTAAGTAGGGGCCGTGCACAATCCTGATTTGATGGAGACGGACGTGAGAAGCACAGAGAAACATCTGGAGAAACTTCTGAAATGTCCGCTTCGCTGCCGCTGCTACTGTGCAATCGAGAATCTCGGGAGGGGAAGGCCCCAAATCCTCGGCTTTGCCTATTGCCTGTTGCCGGGGTTGGGGTCGAAGCACTTGGCAGAGTTGGTGCTCGGTGCTCGGTGTCGGAGGGCTGGTTGGAGGCTCGAAGATTTTGGACAGACTAAAGAGTCGGCTGTGGTTGGGTGCTTCCAGGGTGCTGCATCGGCAAGTTTGCAGTGCTGGAAGCTCATGGCAGGGAGAGTTTCTCCCTTCTACCATCTACGTGAGATGATGGGACTTTCGAGAGACTTTGAGACTTTTTTTTACCGTGTCCATGGTCTGTTCTTTATCCAATTACGGTATTGTTTTGCACTGTTGTAACTATATGTTATAATTATGTGGTTTTTGTCAGTTTTTTTAGTCTTGGTTTGTCTTGTGTTTCTGTGATATCATACTGGAGGAACATTGAATCATTTCTTATTGCATGCAGTACTAAATGACAATAAAAGGGGACTGCGTGTCTTCATATCTAATCTAATCTAATCTAGTGAAGGGGTTTATCATATTCATTCCAGGGCAGCACACCCACCTTTGGTCCCCACTGGACACTCAGTTCTCACCAGTGGCTTCAAGTAACTGACCGCAACAGCGGCCACACCCCGGTACACTGCTTCGACAGGCAAGCTAAACCAGGTGAGGGAATCCAGTGGTCCCAAACCCCGGTGGGAAAGGAACACGCCTGTCCCAGCACGCAAAGTCAGAATGTTTGGATGAGATCTACGGTCAGATCCAACGCCCAGGGATCTGGTACTGCAACGCCCCCTGAGAGTGAAAGGCACAGAAGACTTCATGGTCATCCACTGCAACCAAGGAAGACCTCAGTTTGTGACGCTTGTTCGTACCATTGGACCTGAACTTCTGAGGGCAGGAAAGTGGAATTCCTCCAGTACAACAGCTTTTCCACCTTCAAAACTCTCCCACACAGGTTTCCTGTCATCGTCAGACATGACGGGTAACCACCATGTTCACATTTATTTAAGTTTAATTATTGATGTTTGCACCAATTGCTGATTGCTCATGACTGTTTGCACTATTGCCTTGTAAATTGTTGGTTGCGATTGTGTTGTCTGTTATGTGTTTCATGCTTGGCACAGAACCACAATCAATTCTGGTACGTTTTACATACTGGCAATAAAGTGATTCTGACTCTGATTTCAGTTTTTTCCTTCAAATGTGCCAAAGGCTTTCTACCTGAGAGGTGATTCATCTGTAGTTCCATCTGAAAGATGGCACCTAAGACCACAAGACGTAGGAACAGAATTGGGCCCTTCAGCAGTCAAACCAACTCCACTATAGCAGTTGGTGCAACATTTTACCGCAACCAGCTGCAAGATCAGAGTTCGATTACCACCGCTGCCTAATGAGTTTGCACGTTCTCCCCATGATCATGTGGGTTTCTTCCCACATTGCAAAGACTTAGGGGTTAGGGTTAGGGAGGTGCAGGCAAGTTATGTTGCACCAGAAGCGTGACGACACTATGGACCACTCAAAACAACGCTCGCTGATTTGATTTGACGCAAGCTATGCATTTCACTGCATACTTCGATGTGCATATGACAAATAAAACTGATCTTTCCCTTTACCTTCTTTATCTGATTGTATGTGTGTTTTTTTCAAGTTTCAAACCGCAATTTGAATACCGTACATGCAAAACACCCTTAAGACTGCAGTATGCCTACACTATATCGATGAGTCAGAATCACACAGCGTAGAAACAGGCCATTTGGCCCAACTCATTTGTGCCAACTCAGTTGCCCAGTTGAACTATTTCCAATTGAGTTGGAGTTGGTGCACTCCACTGGAGGGAGTGTGGCATGATGCCCAGGCTGGAGTTGGTGCTGCTTCCCAGTGTTCCCTCAGAGGAAACAAGCTGTATCATGTTCCACAGCAGACTGCTGCAACATTCAGAGACTCTGGGTCTTGGACCATATTTTTTGTGTGACTGTATTTAACCGCTATTTTATATGTGCCATGTGTGACTGTTGGTTCTGCATTCTGCACCTTTGGCCCCAGAGTAATGCTGTTTCTTCTGTCTGTATTCATGTATGGTTGAATGACAATTAAATTTGAACTTGAACTTGATCTTCCGATTTTCTTTAGCTGGGGGAGCTTTCTGGCTAGATGCATCATGGAGGCTTCAGTGCAGAACATCAAACGAGGCTACAGCGGGTTGCAGATTCAGCCAGCTGCATCACAGGCACAACCCTCCCCGTCATCGAGGAATTCTTCAGGAGGTGGTGCCTCGAGGAGGCAGCATCCATCGTCAGGAACACTCACAATCTGGGACGTACCGTCTTCTCATTGTTACCACAGCACAGCAGTCTGAAGACACACACTCAATGATTCAGAACTGCCTCTTTCCCTCCAACAACAGATTTCTGAACTGCCTGTTGTGGTGTGGATAAAATCACCAGAGAGACAGAGTTACTGGTAGATACAAAGCAGCTTCTTTATTCGACACAACAAGGTAGAGTAGGCATCATACGGACAGAGATGCTTCCAGTAGAAAGGTCTGCTAGCCCAATGTGGGCTCGGTATTTATACGCTGAACACAAAGGGAAATCCCTATTTACAAAGTTATAGACAATGCATAGACAAAGCTTCCTTTTGAAGCTACATACAAAACATCACACCCTCTGACTTCATCCTTTCCTCCTGACGTCAACATGTCTGGGTTGGTACTCACAGCCTTTAGGAGTGCAAGTCAAAGCCACAATACGTTTATTTGGTATTTTACACGCTAACATAGAAGATAATTCATATTTATAAAATATAGATAAGGCTGTCTTCAAAACTACCTGTAAACTTCACACTTCCATCCGCAGCGTCCGGCTAGTATCCCGATATTCACAGCTTTTAGGAAATGCATTGTCGTGAACTCAATCCACAGTACTTTGTCAAACAGAAGGCTGGTGGCCAGAGTCATTTAAGTGTAAATGAATCATCTACCCAAAGACTCACTCTAACACTGCCCATGAACCCATGAATGCTATCTCACTGTACCCTTCCATTGCATTTTACTTATTTACTTATTTTTTACCAATTATTTACCAATTTACTTATTTTGTAATTTATAGCAATGTTGCAACGATCTGGAGTCACAAACCACATTTCACATCACGGTATGCAGTGCTTAGCACAACGCTTTACAGTACAGGTGACCCGGGCTCATTTCCCACTGCTGTCCATAAGGAACTTGTAGGTTCTCCCCGTGACTGCATGGGTTTCCTCCAGGTGCTCCAGTTTCCTCCCACAGTCCGAAGATGGACTGATTTGTAGATTAATTGATCGTTGTAAATTTTCCTGTGATTAGGCTAGGGTTAAATTGGTGGATTGCTAGGTAGCGTTGCTCAAAGGGCCAGAAGTGCCTAAACCATGCTGTATCTCAATAAATAAATAAATAAGACAGTGATAACAAATCTGGTGCTAACTCTAATTCTGATCTAACATCTATCTAATTAGCTCAATGTCAAAACAGGAACAACCTCTATACAGTTTGTTCAGACATTTTACAGTGCTACAGGTGCAAAATGTTGCAACTGCTGAGGGAGACTCTGTTGAGTATGATCTATAACATGCTCAAGCAATACTGGAAGACCCTATTTTCACCAGCAAGATATTTGAATAAAATGATGAATGGTCTCAGCCCCAAATGTCATCTGTTTATTCTGCTGCCCAACCTGCTGAGTTCCTCCAGCATTTTGTCGGAGTCACAATTAGAATCGGAATCAGGTTTAATATCACCGACATATGACGTGAAATTTGTTGTCTTTGCAGCAGCAGTACAATGCAATACCTAATAACAAAGAAAAAACCCCCGTGATTTGCAGTATGAATATATATGTATTAGATAGTTAGATTAAATAAGTAGTTCAAAAATAAAAACAGGAATGTGGTGAGGTAGTGATCATGGGTTCGATGTCCATTCAGAAGTCCGATGGCGGAGTGGAAGAAGCTGTTCCTGAATTGTTGAGTGTGCGCCTTCAGGCTTCTGTACCTCTTCCTGATAGTCGCAATGGGAGGAGGGCATTTTCTGGGTGATGGGGGTCCTTAATGATGGATGCCACTTTTCTGAGGCACTGCTCCATGAAGATGTCTAGGATACTATGGAGGCTAGTGCCCATGATGGGTCTGACTAATTTTACAACTCTCTGGGTGTGTGTTATTTAAATAATGAGAACTAATTGGCACGATATTTGGCAGGACATTTGCGGGAAGGACAGCAGAGCAGCAATGGCTGGAGTTTCTGCAAAAAATGAGAAAGTGCAAGACAGATATACTCCAAAGAAGAAGAAATCTTCAAAGGGAAGAAGGACACTATCGTGGCTGACAAGTGAAGTCAGAGCCAATGTAAAAGCAAAAGAGAGGACATACAAGGAAGCCAGACTAGTGGGAAGACAGAGGATTGGGAAGCTTTTAAAAACTTGCAGAAGGAAACTAAGAAGGTCATTCGGAAGGAAAAGATGAATTATGAAAGGAAGCTGGCGACTAGTATCAAAGAAGATACTAAAATCTTTCTTATATAAAGGGTAAAAGAGAGTCGAGGGTAGATATAGGACCAATACAAAATGACGCTGGAGATACTGTAATGAGAGATACAGAGTCTGCAGTAAACTGGATATTCAGGAGCGTCAGGAAAGTGAAGTTTGTGCAGTGAAAATTACGACTGAGAAGGTGCTGAGGAAGCTTAATGGTCTGAGGGTGGATAAATCTCCTGGACCTGATGGAATGCACGCTCAGGTTCTGAAGGAAGCAGCTGGAGATATTGCGAAGGCATTAACAATGACCTTTCAAGAATTGATAGATTCTGGCATTGTACCGGATGACTGGAAAATAGCAAATGTTACTCTGCTATTTAAGAAGGGTGGGAGGCAGCAGAAATGAAACAATGGACCTGCTAGCCCAACAACAGTAGTTGGGAAGTTGTTGGAATTGGTTGTTAGGGATGAGATTATGGAGTACCTGGAGGCACATGACAAGATAGGCCAAAGCCAGCATGGTTTCCTGAAAGGAAAATCCTGCTTGACAAACCTACTGCAATTTTTTGAGAGAATTACAAGCAGGGTAGACAGAGGAGATGCAGTAGACGTGGTGTACTTGGATTTTCAGAAGGCATTTGACAAAGTGCCACACATTGAGTTTGCTTAGCAAGATAAGAGCCCATGGAATTACAGGGAAGTTACTAGCGTGGGTGGAGCTTTGGCTGGTTGACAGAAAACAGAGAGTGGGATTAAAGTGATCCTATTCTGGTTGACTGCCAGTTACCAGTGGAGTTCCACAGGGGTCGGTGTTGGGACCGCTGCTTTTTACGATGTATGTCAATGATTTGGACTACAGTATTAATGGATTTGTGGCTAAATTTGCTGATGATAGAAAGATAGGTGGAGGAACAGGTAGTGTTGAGGAAACAGAGAGCCTGCAGAGAGACTTAGATAGTTTAGGGGAGTGGGCAAAGAAGTGACAAATGAAATACAATGTTGGAAAGTTTATGGTCATGCACTTTAGTGGAAGAAATAAATGGGCAGACTATTATTTAGATGGGGAGAGAATTCAAAATGCAGAGATGCAAAAGGACTTGGGAGTCCTTGTGAAGGATGCCCTAAAGGTTAACCTCCAGGTTGAGTCGGTTGTGAAGAAGGCGAATGCAATGTTGGCATTCATTTCTAGAGGTATAGAATATAAGAGCAGGGATGTGATGTTGAGGCTCTATAAGGCACTCTTGAGACCACACTTGGAGTATTGTGTGCAGTTTGGGGCTCCTTATTTTAGAAAGGATATACTGACATTGGAGAGGGTTCGGAGAAGATTCACAAGAATGATTCCAGGAATGAAAGGGTTACCATATGACGAACATCTGGCAGCTCTTGGGCTGTATTTCCTGGAGTTCAGAAGAAGGGGGGGGGGGGAGGAATCTCATAGAAACATTCTGAATGTTAAAAGGCCTGAACAGATTAGATATGGCAAAGTTATTTCCAATGGTAAGGGAGCCTAGGACAAGAGGGCACAACTTCAGGATTGAAGGATGTCCATTTAGAACTGAGATGTGGAGAAATTACTTTAGTCAGAGGGTGGTAAATCTATGGAATTTGTTGCCACGAGTGGCTGTGGAGGCCAAGTCATTGGATATATTTAAGGCAGAGATAGTTAGGTTTTTGATTAGCCAGGGATTCAAAGGGTATGTGATGAAGGCAGGGGAGTGGGAGTGACTGGAAGAATTGGATCAGCCCATGATTCAATGGTGGAGCAGACTTGATGAGCTGAATGGCTTAGTTCTGCTCCTATATCTTATGATCTTATGACATTGGATCACCCAAGTAACACTATCACCATAAAATCGGCATTGTATTCTTTAATAGAGTTCTTTTTGTGCTGCATCAGATCCGGAGTAATCATAATTTTCTTTTCATTTACACTGTGCATTGGAAATGACACTAAACAATGTGGAATCCTGAATCTTGAATAAACTGCAGTCAGTCAATAGCTGTTGCACGATAATTATCAGATAGCATGTTTAAATTCCTCATTACCTGGAGATTGTACTGCTTCAGAGGAAGAATTTATGTTCGTAGCACACACAAAATGCTGGAGGAACTCAGCAGTTCAGGCAGCATCCATGGAAATGGACATTTATACATTTTGTGCTGAGACCCTTCTTCAGATACTAATCAGGACCCGTCCTGATGAAGGGTCTCAGGCTGAAATATCGACTCTATTTCTTTCCGAAGTTGCTGCCAGACCTGCTGAGCTCCTCCAGCACATTGCGTGTGTCCCCAGACAAAGCTATTTTCACTTTCGTTTTTAAATCTTTTTTATTAATTATTATTTAAAATCAACAACAAAGAAAACTACATCAAGATAATCAAGGTAACATATCCATATGTAGAATAAGAGTTAAACTATCAACCAAACTGAACAGTTTATCAATAATAATAAAAAAACAAAATGTTAAAGCTTTTTTTTTGGAAAAAAGAAAGAAAGAAAAAAGAACCCCTACTAACTAAAAGGAAAAAAAAACCCTAATAGCAAAAAAAAGGGGGGGAAAAATCCATTTGGAGCTCAAACCCGGAGTTATACGCCATACAAGCTTCCATAAAAAAAGACATCAATCCGCCAACCAAATCCATATACCCAAGCATCAGAAAAGGACCATCTTAATTAACTCAAATCAAATGATAATAACGGGCAGAAGAACCCCACCTTTTCTCGAAGTCAAATCTAGGATCAAAAGTTCGACTTCTAATTTTTTCCAAACTAAGACATAACATCACCTGAGAGAACCATTGTATCAAAGTGGGAGCAGAGGCATCTTTCCATTTTAATAAAATAGCCCTTCTAGCCAATAATGTGACAAATGCAATTACGTGTTGGTCTGATATAGAAATACCGTGAATATATCGAGGAATTATACCAAACTAAACTGTCAACTTATTAGGTTGTAAATTGATTTTTAAAGCTTTAGAAATTGTAGAAAAAGTAGATTTCCAATAATGTTTCAATACAGAACATGACCAAAACCAAAGACCAAAGAGGATAAAGCCATGTACACGGGGCATGCTGCTTTCTTACAGCTGCCGTCAGGTAGAAGGCACAGGAGCCTCAGGACTTGCACCACCAGATTCAAGAACAGTTACTACCCCTCAACCATCAGGCACTTGAACAAAAGGGGATAGCTGCCCTCATTCTACTTCTGGTGTTCCCGCAACCAATGGTCTCACTTTAAGGACTCCTTACCTTGTTATTTCATGCTCAGTATTCATTGCTATTTATTTACGTATATTTATATTTGCACAGTTTGTTGTCCGTTGATCCTGATTACAGTTACTGTTCTATAGGTTTGCTGAATATTCCCACAGGAAAAGACTCTCATGGTTGTATGTGGTGACATGCACGTTCTCTGAGAATGAACTTTGTCTTACTCTGGATTTGCAGCGTCTACAGAATCATTTCTGTTTCTATTAAGATCAAAAGGCCATAAGATATAGGAAAAGAATGAGGCCATCTGGCCAGTCAAGTCCACTCCACCATTTCATCTTGTCTGATCCATTTTCCCTCTCAGCCCCAATCTTCTCCCCATTTCCCTTCATGCCCTGACCAATCAAGAATCTATCAACCTCTGCCTTAAATATACATAAAGACTTGGCCTCCGCAGTCACCTGTGTCAAAGAATTCCACAGATTCTCCACTTGCTGGCTAAAGAAATTCTTCCTCATCTCCATTCTAAAAGGACACCCCTCTATTCTGAGGCTGTGCCCCCTAGTCTTAGACTCCCCCACCACAGGAAACATCCTCTCCACATCCACTCTGTCGAGGTCTTTCAATACTCAAAAAGTTTCAGTGAAGTCGCCCCTCATTCTTCTGAATTCTAGTGAGTCGACGCCGGGAAGCATTCAATCCCAGAAAAATTTTTGTGAACCTGCTTTGAACCCTCTCCAATTTCAGTACATCCTTTCTTAGATAAGGGACCCAAAACTGCTGACAATAAAGCTTCACCAGTGCTTTATAAAGCCTCAACATTACATTCCTGACACATTATCTGCAAACATGATCTTTTATCTTCAATCACACACAGTATTTAAGTGCTTGATAATAGTTCATATTTCTATCAAATATAGAATGAGACACTGTCCTAGCAATCTTCTTGCAGAATGAATTGCACAGTGAGATTTGCAACATTGTTTTCCAAAGGCATTGCCAAGAAAGGTAATCAAATACCATACCAGCAGGAGAGCACATGACAGTGATCTGATATGAATACAATAAGCATTTGACAACCACATTAGAAATGCAACAAAGAGTTACTGAACGTGAAGCCCATTGGTCAGCTCTTCTTGAAAGTACTTGGCATTTCTGACTTTTAATCTCCGCGCATTCTTCTCCTAGTTGTCATCAGTCCTATACAAGGCTCTCTTCTATCATAGTAAAGCATCAATTAACTTTGCAACCCTCAGATTTTCCATTTTTAAGTTACGACACCTAAAGGTCCTCCAAGAGGACTACGAACGTATCATGTTTTGGAGACTTACATCTCTCAATGACCCAGAGAACTATGCTGGCTGGAGTCAGGGTCTATCATGAGCACTAGACTTTGTGATGCCTCCAAAAGGTGGCATCTATCATTAAGGACCCCCATCGTCTAGGACATGTCCTCTTCTCATTGTTACCATCAGGAGGGAGGTACAGAAGTGTGACAGCACACACTAGATGATTCAGGAACAGCTTCTTCCCATCTGCCATCCGATTTCTGAATGGACCTTGAACTCATGAATATTTTGGCTTTTGGTAGGGTCATCCATGCCAGACAGGTCAAAGGGTAGAAGCCATCAAAAAGTGGCCCACTGGTCCTCGCTGAAGTGCATGCACTACAGCAGCAGACGATCACACAGGTTCCACTCCTGTACCTAAAAAATTGGCCGGTGAATGTGTAAGCGACTGCCATTATCAGCTCTATTATCTAGACTAAATTAAGGCATGGTATCCCTTTAATTCTTCCAAGAGGACCACAACCTTGGAAGAATTAAACAAGGCTTATGTGCTTCAACAACCCAGAGAGCTATGCTGGCTGTTGCATGTGCCAAACAAATCAAAGGGTAGAGGCCAGACTAAGAGTGGTCCACCAGTCCTCCAGGTTTGGGGGCTCAGCTCAGGGCTAACAACCCCGAATGGTAAAACAAAACTGTTACGGGAACAGCAATGAAGAATCCTTTCGCATCTGTACGCAATAACATTCCCGAGTCTCCACCCAGGACTTGCATGGTTGTCAAGGACAGACAGCAACGAGAACCTTCATTGCTGCCCGAAACGCCAGCGGTGTAACAAACATAGTGATGATGATGGCACCTAAAGATATAAAAATTGGGCTGTAGGGTGACTTTAGTGAAATTTTAAAAATATGTATTGCTTGGGAGATCTTATTCTGGAAGAATTTATATGGCCGATGTTAAACTAAATTCTTTTTTTTTGAATAGCTTCCTCCGTTCTGGGCAGCATGCTGGCATAACAGTTTGTACAAGGCTTTACTGCGCCTGCTTTTAGATTGGGGATACAAATCCTGCTGCTGTCTGTATGGAGATTGACTGAATGGGTTTCCTCTGGGTGTTCCGCTTTCCTCCTACACTACAAAGATGAACGAGTGAGGGTTAGTGAGTGTGTTGGCACCAGAGACACGTTGACACTTGTGGGCTGCCTGGACGCAAATTACACATTTCACTGTCTGTTTCAATGCACACTGACAAAATGTCAGTTTTCAAGAGATATTGAGGCCCTGGTTCAGAGAAAAAAGGAGGTGCATTGCAGGTATAGGCAAGTATAGGCAACGAGGTGCTTATGGAGTACGGGAAATACAAAAGAACACTTGAGAAAGAAATCAGGAAGGCTGAAAGAAGGCATGAAGTTGGTCTAGTAGACAAGACGAAGGAGAATTCTAAGGGATTCTAGAGGTATGTTAAGAGCAAAAGGATTGCTAGGGACAAAAATTGGTCCTTTGAGAGACCAGAATGGTAATCCATGCGTGGAACCAAGACAAATGGGAGAGATCTTGAATGCATTCTTTGTATTGTATTTATTCAGGAGGCAGATACAAAATCTATAGAAGTGAGGCAAAGCTGCATGAACTTCATGAACCCTATATAGATTACAGAGAATAAGGTGTTTGCTACCTTGGGGCAAATTTGGGTGGATAAATCCCCCAGGGCCTGAGAAGGTGTTCCCTCAGACCCTAATTTGGAGTATTGGAGTATTGTTAATAAGGTTGAAAGAGTACAGAGAAAATTTAAAAAGATGTTGCCGGGTCTGGAGGATCTGAGTTATATGGAAAGATTGAATAGATTAAACTTTATTCCTTGGAATTTAGAAGATTGAGAGGAGATTTGATAGAGGTATACAAAATTATGAGGGGTATAGACAGGGTAAATGCAAGCAGGCTTTCTCCACTGAGATTGGGTGGGACTACAACCAGAGGTCATGGTTTAAAGGTAAAAGGTGAGAAAATTAGGGAGAATAACTTCTTCACTCAGAGGGTTGTGAGAGTGTGGAATGAGCTGCCAACAGAAGTGGCTCATGCAAGCTCGATTCCAATATTTAAGAGAAGATTGGATAGGTACACAGATAGCTGGGATATGGAGGGCTATGTTTCCAGTACAGGTGGTTGGGTGTAGGCAGGTTAAATAGTTTTGGCATGGATTAAATGGGCCGAAGGGCCTGTTTCTGTGCTATACTTCTCTATGACTTGACGACTCTACTGGTGACAAATAAAGCTAAACTTTACCTCTCTTTAGCTGTTGTTTAAGTTTTGACCAGCTTGTTGCTGTCAACCAGTCAGGTCCTGTAATTGAAGAATTGGTCTTTGCAAACTTTTAAATGATACAGACAACAATTATATGATGCAAGCATATCTTGCATTACAAATTTTGTATTTCCTCAGCAGTGGCACACATGCCCCCCCCCCCCAGTGCATGGGCAAGCCCTGGTGTTCGTGAACCAGATCCCCAGCTATGGGTATTTAGCCCTGCTGCCTTGTGGGCAGCCTCGGAAGAGGCGAAGGCTACAGGAGTAAACCCAGAGCAAATCTGGAGTGGAGCCCCTATAGCGGCTAGATGCCACTGAATATCTTTCCGGCAGCTCCTGCAGCCGAGCTGGTGTCAAACATATTGCTTCTCTTTCTTTTGGACTACACGGGTGACAGCGAGAGGAGGATCTTGTTGACTGGGCATCCCAAGATCTCCGTACCTTCCGCCCAAGCTTGTGAAAAGCTTTTTCCATTGTCCTTTGAGACAGATAGATGCCATCATCATTATTATCATCATCATCATCCTCAAACAGGAGGCATAAAGCATGGGTGAAAATTAGTTTTGTTGCTTCATAGCTCCAGAAATCTGTGTTCGATTCTGACCTTGTGTACAGTTTGAGTGGAATTTATGTAAAGATTTAAATATTAAAGTTTAGCATTATTTGTCACATCGATACATCAAAACACAGAATGAAATCTGTCACTGATACCAACAACCAACACAAGCCGGGATATGCCGAGGGCAGCCCGCAAGTATCGCCATGATTTGAATGCCAACATAGTGTACCCACAACTCACTAACCTTAACCCGTACATCTTTGGAAAGTGGGAGGAAACCAGAGCACCCGGAGGAAATCCATGTGGTCATGGCAAAAATGAACAAGCTCTTCACTAGCAGAGGCGGGAATGGGACCCCGACTGGCAATCGTTGGCATTGTAAAGTGTTACGCTAACTGCTACATTAATGTGCATAGACCAGCTGCTCCAGTTTCCATCCACATCCCAAAGGTGTGCTGGTGGGAAAACTGACTGCAGTAAATTGCCCAGATTGCAGTTAAACGGTAAAATTATCAAATATAAAAGGAGTTAGTGGGCCTACAAGAGAGAATAAACATAGAACATGGTTCAGTACAGCCCAGTATGGGTCCTTTGGCCCGTAATGTTGTGCTAAACTTTTAACTTACTCCATGATCAATCTAAGTCTGTGCTGGTGCTGCAATAGTGTCCACACCAGACTTTGAAGCGAGAGGACCCAGTTTGAAGCTGGCCAGCTCCTTGCCTGAGTTCTGCTCGAGCTGGGTTGCATGTTGATTGGCCTCATAAAACAGACAAACACTAAAGAAACAGCAAGTTTGCTGCCCAATGTGCCAATTTAGCATGGGAAGTAACTTTCATGATCAATCTAACCCTTTCCTCCTACACATCCCATAAGCCTCCATTTCTCTCTTGCCCTTGTGCCTATCTAAATATCCATATTTTACTAGCTTCTACCACTACCTCTCTAACAAAGAGTCTCTTAAAGTTCAAAGTAGATGTATCATCAAAGTTCAAACAAATTTAATATCAAAGTACATATATGTCACCATATACAACCCTGAGATACATTTGCTTGTGGGCATACTCGGTAAATCTATAGAATAATAACCAAAACAGAATCAGTGAAAGACTGCCAAACTTGGGCATTCAACCAGTGTGCAAAAGTCAACATACTGTGCAAATACAAAAATAAAGAAGTAATAGTAATAAATAAATAAGCAAAAGTATCGAGAACGTGAGATGAAGAGTCCTTGAAAGTGAGTCCATAGGTTTTGAGAACATTTCAACAATGGGGCAAGTGAAGTTATCCCATTTCGTTCAAGAGCCTGATGGTTAAGGGGTAATAATAGTTCCTGAACCTGGTGGTGTGGGTCCTGAGGCCCCTGTGCCTTCTTCCCGACGGCCGCAGTGAGAAGAGAGCGTGCCCTGGGTGGTGGGGGTCCCTGATGATGGATGCCACTTTCCTGCAACAGTGTTTTGCGTAGATGTGCCAATGGTGGAGAGGGCTTTAATGTGGTGGACTGAGCCTTATCCACTACTCTTAGATGTCCCTATTGTATCAAACTCCACCACCAGCACCCCTTTCATTCCCCTAACAGTGTTGCAGGCACTCAACACTCTGTGTTAAAAAAACACATCTGACATCTGTCCTGAATAAGCTTATCTCAATCATAATAATTGAAATTTATTTTTATACTATATCTATACCTGGCCTTTGGCTTTACAAGTCATCTGCTGTTTCTTTACCTCAATGTTATCTTCCTTTAACTTTCCATGTGAAATAGCAATAAAAGCACAATAGTAATGGATTTACTTTTTAGCAATTTGGCTCCAGAAAGGCTCTTTATCTGATGAAATCTTCCTTGTATCAGTTAAGCAGAGCTCAGAGTTCAAGCTTTCGGATATTTCAAACTCATTCAGCAGAACTTCACCCCGAATAAAAAGATCTCAATTAATCTGTAAATATTTACAGAGTTTCAGATTTCCAAGCAAGTTTTATGGTTTTATTTTATTGCAATTACATCTGTCCTCTGCCACACACAAGGAAGACTTCTGAGACAGACCTACAGTGTGAAACTTCCTCCACTGATGGGGAAACAGAAGCATGAATCATTAATTTCAAAAAGGTGCAAAAAATACTGGCTTTGAGCCATGTCACTTAAACCTCATCTTTTGCTCAACCATTAGTAGTGTAACCACTCGAACTGAGCATGATGTTATCCTAAGGGGTTACTCTGTGAATAGAGAACCCCTATGAGTGACTTTGTTTGATGTGGGGAGGCTGCTACACGGGCAGCCACCTCACTGTCCTCAACAGATCGGGGTCAGGGTCCAGTGGCCTGGGGTGCAAAATGACTGGGGACCTTTCACTGCTGCAGCCTTCCATAGTCATAGTCATAGTCATACTCATACTTTATTGATCCCAAGGGAAATTGGTTTTCATTACAGTTGCACCATAAATAATTAAATAGTAATATGTAAATTATACCAGGAAATAAGTCCAGGACCAGCCTATTGGCTCAGGGTGTCTGACTCTCCAAGGGAGGAGTTGTAAAGTTTTATGGCCACAGGCAAGAATGACTTCCTATGACGCTCAGTGTTGCATCTCGGTGGAATGAGTCTCTGGCTGAACGTACTCCTGTGCCCACCCAGTCCATTATGAAGTGGATGGGAGACATTGTCCAAGATGGCATGCAACTTCGACAGCATCCCCTTTTCAGACACCACCGTCAGAGAGTCCAGTTCCATCCCCACAACATCACTGGCCTTACGAATGAGTTTGCTGATTCTGTTGGTGTCTGCTACCCTCAGCCTGCTGCCCCAGCACACAACAGCAAACATGATCGCACTGGCCACCACAGACTCGTAGAACATCCTCAGCATCGTCCGACAGATGTTAAAGGATCTCAGTCTCCTCAGGAAATAGAGACGGCTCTGACCCTTCTTGTAGACAGCCTCAGTGTTCTTTGACCAGTCCAGTTTATTGTCAATTCATATCCCCAGGTATTTGTAATCCTCCACCATGTCCACACTGACCCCCTGGATGGAAACAGGGGTCACCGGTACCTTAGCTCTCCTCAGGTCTACCACCAGCTCCTTAGTCTTTTTCACATTAAGCTGCAGATAATTCTGCTCACACCATGTGACAAAGTTTCGTACCGTAGCCCTGTACTCAGCCTCATCTCCCTTGCTGATGCATCCAACTATGGCAGAGTCATCAGAAAACTTCTGAAGATGACAAGACTCTGTGCAGTAGTTGAAGTCCGAGGTGTAAATGGTGAAGAGAAAGGGAGACAAGACAGTTCCCTGTGGAGCCCCAGTGCTGCTGATCACTCTGTCGGACACACAGTGTTGCAAGCACACGTACTGTGGTCTGCCAGTCAGGTAATCAAGAATCCATGACACCAGGGAAGCATCCACCTGCATCGCTGTCAGCTTCTCCCCCAGCAGAGCAGGGCGGTTGGCGTTGAACGCACTGGAGAAGTCAAAAAACATGCTCTGCCTTCACTGTCTTTGTGATGTGTCATCATCTTCCACTAGCTCCACCACTGAGCTCTGAGACCATAAGACCATAAGATATAGGAAAAGAATTACACCATTTGGCCCGTCGACTCTGCTCCACCATTTCAGCATGGCTGATTCATTTCTCTCTCAGCCCTAGTCTCCTGCTTTCTCCTCGTGTCCCTTCATGCCCTGACCAATCAAGAATCCATCA